>NW_028274807.1:82385580-82713080 GCF_037043125.1 Eumetopias jubatus | reverse complement strand
AAATCTGAATAGTGTCATGTAGTATTTTAAAATGTACCCTTTCCAAGTTCTGTTATTAGAATATTTATTTTGGGGGGTGCCTGGGTGGCTCAGTCAGTTAAGCGTCTGCCTTCGGCTCAGGTCATAATCCCAGGGTCCTGGGATCGAGTCCCGCATCGGGCTCCCTGCTCAGCGGGAAGCCTGCTTCTCCCTCTCCCACTCCCCCTGCTTGTGTTCCCTCTCTCGCTGTCTCTCTCTCTCTCTCTCTCTCTCTCTCTGTCAAATAAATAAACATTTAAAAAATATGTTTATTTTGGGTTTTTCTGAGGAGAATGTACAGTAAGAGAAGGAACTTGTATAGCTCTTAGCTGTAGATACCAACTTTCAAATAGTAGCACCTAAGAAAAATTTATGCCCAGGAGAATCAGATAATCGAATATATATTCCTAAGTGTTGTGTAATTCCATTTCACCAGTGAAGTTATATAATGATACAGTTTAAAATCATTTGGTGACTATAGAAAGTATTGTTTATTTGACTTCATTATTTGAACTGTAAATTCATTATACCATAAACTCTCAGGAAATTATGGTCCCCTTTGCTTAAAAAATTTTCTTATGAAGTATATAAAAGTGGATTTGTAAGTGTTAAAACAAGAGTAGAACCTGGGGCTGCCTCTCTCTTGACAGTCCTGAAGTTACCCCTATAAAACTTTCTGGCTTTCCAGGTAAAACAGTTTTAAAACCACAGTGAGATAATCTTTATGATCCTGTCTAGGTTTTAATATGCTACAATTTAAAAACTTTAATTATTTTGAGCAACTTTTAAGAACGCATCAGAAATTAAAAGAGCTATGATAATATGCGTCCCATAACTCAGGTCATGAGGGCTTTGTGACACTTCATTTATTTCCTATTACTAAATGATAGTACTTTTTAAATTTTGTGATTGATTTTTGGTAAGGCATCCTCAGTTTATTTCAGTGACTTCTTGATTTCCCATTAGTTATTTTTGTTCAATTTTTGTCTTTAATTTTTCTGTTTTAGAAAGGGCTGAGAACTCTGTGCATGGCCTATAAACAGTTGACATCTAAAGAGTATGAGGAAATAGATAGACGTCTGTTTGAAGCCAGGACTGCCTTGCAACAACGGGAAGAGAAATTGGCAGATGTCTTCCAGTTCATAGAGAAAGACCTGATATTACTTGGAGCTACAGCAGTGGAAGACAGGTAAGCATCAAACAGGCAATATCCTTTTTCTCATGTAAGAATTTTCTTAGCCAAGTATTTCTAATTTATGACATAAATTCCATTTATTAACATCCTATAATAATGTATTTTAAATCAAAATAGAGAGTTAAAGCCTTAATTTTTCCCAATCAGTATATACAGTTTTTACTCTAGCCAGATATCTTAAATAGATGAAAGAATTCTGCTATGTACAGTTTTGCCTATAGGCTTGAATTTTTAGAGTACTCCTCAGTGTGCCATACAGAGGCTTTAAACGCCTGCTTAATTCTCCAGCGTCATTTCCCACCTTAATTCTCCAGCGTCATTTCCCACCACTGCCTGCTTCCACTTTCTGCTTCAGCAGTACCAAGCTGTATGTAGTTCTCTGAACAACTATAGTTAAAACTATTCTATTTTGTGCCTTTGTTCTTTGGCAAGGCTGTTCCTTCTGCCTGGATAATTTTTCCTTTATCCATTTGTGAATGTCTTTACAAAGTATAGCTCAGATAGTACCCCCACTCTTAGGTCTTAAGACCTTTCCTTACCACTAATAGGATTAAAAATTCTCTTCTTTGTGAAGTATTCATGTTTTGTAGATAGTTCTATGTTGTTTTTGTGGCAGTACATTACAATTATTTCTTTAAAGACTTTCTTCTCATTAGTTTGTGAATTCCTTGAGGTCCATTTAGTCTTTGTTCCCCACCACCTGTCTCTAAGAGTGTTTGTATTTTTTAAAATTTAGGTTTTCATTTACCTTTCATTTGGCCTCATGAGATTTCTGAGACTTACCTGAAATTACATCATCCTTTATTGTCCATAATTTGATTTTTAAACTACTGATACAAAAAATTTTCTTATGAAAAAAGAGAAAAATCTAATTTCAAATTTAAGACTTTCTAAATATGAGTTATGAAGACCATATATTTAGTTTGGTTCTATAAAAATCAACTTTGAAGATAAATTCTTAAAATATAAAGTTATAGATGTTATATTAACCAGATGATCACTAATTTGATTATTCCTTTTTCTTCCCTAATGGGAAAAAAATCAGTTATATCACTATACTATAACATTTTTAAGTCAGGGAGTCTAGAATTTACCTTACATGTACTATCTGGTTTATATTTAAAATGGTCAAAGATGTATTCTCTACTGCTAATGTTGTTTCTTTTATTTTCAGGCTGCAAGATAGAGTTCGAGAAACTATTGAAGCATTGAGAATGGCTGGTATCAAAGTATGGGTACTAACTGGTGATAAACATGAAACAGCTGTTAGTGTGAGTTTATCATGTGGACATTTTCACAGAACCATGAATATCCTTGAACTTATAAACCAGAAATCAGACGGCGAATGTGCTGAACAATTGAGGCAGCTTGCCAGAAGGTAAGAATGTAATTATCTGATGAGTTCAAGGGTCATCAAACTATGGCTCATGGGTCAAAGATGGCCCATTGCCTGTTTTTTATAGCCCATGAGCTCAAAATAATTTTTACATTGTTTAATGGAAGAGAAAGAACCTAAAGAAGAGTAATATTTTGTGATGTGAAACTTAGGAAATTCACATTTAAATGTCTGTAAGTAAAGTTCTGTTGAAACACAGGCACATTAGTTCATTTACATATCATCAGTAAAAGATTTTACACTACGATAGCCTGGTTGGATAGTTGTGACAGAGACCTTATGAAGCACTTTTATAATTTCTCACTGCTGCTTGATTTACTGCAGATTACAGTGACACCATTCTAAATCAGTAGCGTTTTGAGTGCCACCCATATTGCCCTATGACATTTTACTGCATTTTTATTATCAGTATTTATCCATCATGTCCAAACAAAAGAAAAATGGACTTTTAATATACTTTTAATGCACAGTGAAATATTGATTATTTTATCAAATTAGATGGTATTGTATTTATTAATCAGTGACACTTTATTTTTTTTTCCACCTTCCTGAACTTTATTAAAGAAAAAGCAATGATGGTAAATCTTGAGAACATAGTCAATTTTCTAGGATTCTTCCCTTGAAAATGTGACATTTGATTTCCAAACACATGCCAGAGCATACATGGTTCCCAGTTGTATTAAGTAGGTGAGAAGCTGAAATCCTAAAATGTTCATCTTCCAACTTTCCGCAGTCTGTGGTCTGTCTTTGGATCAGCAATAATTGCTTGAACAGCTACTATGGCTTCATTAATTTTTGTCTGTAGCTCTCTGAGCTCTTCTATATGCAGCAATCACAGAATTTGAGCAGCTTCATTAAGAACTGCATCTCCTGCGTCAGAACCAAGAATATGTTTGTCTAAAGCAACAGGCAAGCCCTCTTTCATTTGATTTGCTTTAGCAACTGCATCCTGGGTCAGGCGCTCCTGGACCAAAATGCGAATTGCCTTAAGCATTACCAGGTAATCATCATGACACTGAATCTAAAGAAGGTTAGCCAAAGCCATTACTACACCAGCCTTAAAATCAGGATTATTTACATCCAAGTTGATCAATGGCTCTGCATTTTTAGCTGCATTGTCAGCATTTTTTGTATTATCAGGTACCAAGTCCTTGTATTTTTCAGCATTATCTCCATATTCAAGTCTAACAGCTAAACCAAGAAGCGAGTTAATTGCTTCTTGTCGATCTTGAATCTTGAATCTTGAAAGGACAGTTAACATCTTTGAGGTACTTTTCAAAGAACTTGGGCCAGTCACTGCTGTGGATGTTTCTTAAATTACCTCTGTCTTCAATCTTGTAGTGTCTGATTTTCTGGTCTTCAAGCCAAACAATAAAGTTTCTAAATTCTCTTTCATCTTTGCAGTTGAAGCCAGCCGGGTTGTGGTAGTCGAGGGCCGTCAGCTTGCGGCAGAACATGGTCCCTGCATCTCGCTCTGGTCCCCTGGGCTTCAGCCGGGAGACGACACTTTATTTTTTTAATTTTATTTTATTATGTTAATCACCATACATTGCACCATTAGTTTTTGATGTAGTGTTCCATGATTCATTGTTTGCGTATAACACCCAGTGCTCCATTCAATACATGCCCTCTTTAATACCCATCACCAGGCTAACCCATCCCCCCCACCCCCTCCCCTCTAGAACCCTCAGTCTGTTTCTCAGAGTCCATAGTCTCTCATGGTTTGTCTCCCCCTCTTGATTTCCCCCCCTTCATTTATCCCTTCCTACTATCTTCTTTTTTTTTTTTTTTAACATATAATGTATTATTTGTTTCAGAGGTACAGGTCTGTGATTCAACAGTTCTTACACAATAGTGACACATTAATATACTACCCGTTTGAAAAGACATATTCAAAAATATAAAATCTCATTAAAGATATTTCTATTGTGTTAAAATGTAAAATCTCGTTATAGATCATCATTAAGAGGTAGACATTTGCAATTGATATTGATGATAGGGAGCATTAACTTTAAACCCCAATTAACCAAATTTTATCCTCCCGCCCCCAAAGAAAAGATTTCCATTCTTCTCATTGGTAGATTTACGTTATTTACAAAATTGTGCTCAATTAGTATTACTACATTTTTTTACTTAGTCAATAAAAATTTTTGTCAAAATCTGTTTTCTCTCTTTTAATATCTTGGCTCACAAAACCAAAAATTGAAATATTTACTCCTGTCTCTTTACAGAAAACACTTGCCAAATCCTGATCTAGTTTATATGACTAAACTGGAAAATGAATCTGCATTTTATTGTTCAAAGATAATTACCCAAGTATTTATACTCTAAATTCATTTTCTTTTTTTCTAAGTCTGTTTTTTGTAGTCAGATCAACTTTATTTAGAAGCTCCCTTTAACATTCTGATTTTTCTCAGTAAATTAGGATTGCTTCTGTTAAGCATCAGGGGTGCTCATATGTAGGTATCTTAGGTCTCCTACAGGTACCTGTCATTTGTGGTCTTGTGATGCTAATACAGAAAAAGAAATGTGAAAAGACTGTGCCACAGTTATCAGTGTATTTTCAGAGCTTTATTCACATTTGATATGCAGGCACTGGTGTGGTACTAAACTCAATTTCACCAAAGGAAAACTTATTTAAGGAATGTTTTAAAGAGACAGTACAACTCTCAGAAGGTTCTTTGTTTGGAATTCAAAAACGGGGTTGATCTAGGTAATTATACTATAGCTTGGGAGTAGCGACAACACCATTGTAGCTGCTTAAACATTTAAGTACCATAATGTCAACAAGAACTCCCTAAAACATAGAAATTAATTGCTCAGAATCATTTACTTTATATATGCTTTCTAAAATATTAATTCTGATTTTAAAAGTAATAAGTGTCCATTTAAAAAATGCTGAAAATGATAAAGAAGAAGATACCCCAGAATAAACCTAACCAAAGAGGTAAAAGATCTATACTCTAGGAACTACAGAACACTCATGAAAGAAATTGAAGAAGACACAAAAAGATGGAAAAACATTCCATGCTCATGGATCAGAGGAATAAACATTGTTAAAATGTCTATGCTGCCCAGAGCAATCTATACCTTCAACACCATCCCGATCAAAATTCTAATGACATTTTTCTAAGTGCTGGAACAAACAATCCTAAAATTTGTATGGAATCAAAAAAGACCCTGAATCGCCAAGGAAATGTTGAAAAAGAAAAACAAAGCTGGGGGCATTACGTTACCCGATTTCAAGCTTTATTACAAAGCAGTGATCACCAAGACAGCATGGTACTGGTGCAAAAACAGACATATAGACCAATGGAACAGAATAGAGAGCCCAGATATGGACCCTCAACTCTATGGTCAAATAATCTTCGACAAAGCAGGAAAAAATATGCAATGGAAAAAAGACAGCCTCTTCAATAAAATGGTGCTGGGAAAATTGGACATCTATATACAGAAGAATGAAACTCAACCATTCTCTAATACCATACACAAAGATAAACTCAAAATGGATGAAAGACCTCAACGTGAGACAGGAATCCATCAAAATCCTAGAGGAGAACATAGGCAGTAATCTCTTTGACATCGGCCGCAGCAGCTTCTTTCAAGAAACATCTCCAAAGGCTAGTGAAACAAAAGCAAAAATGAACTTTTGGGACTTCATCAAGATAATAAGCTTCTGCACGGCAAAGGAAACAGTCAGCAAAACAAAGAGGCAACCCACAGAATGGGAGAAGATATTGCAAATGACACTACAGATAAAGGTCTGGTATCCAAGATCTGTAAAGAACTTCTCAAGCTCAACACCCAAAAAACAAATAATCCAGTCAAAAAATGGGCAGAAGACATGAACAGACACTTCTCCAAAGAAGACATACAAATGGCTAACAGACACATGAAAAAATGTTCATCATCATTAGCCATCAGGGAAATTCAAATCAAAACCACATTGAGATACCACCTTACACCAGTTAGAATGGCAAAAATTGACAAGGCAAGAAACAACAAATGTTGGAGAGGTTGTGGAGAAAGGGGAACCCTCTTACAGTGTTGGTGCGAATGCAAATTGGTACAGCCAATTTGGAAAAGTGTGGAGATGCCTCAAAAAATTAAAAATAAAGCTAACCTATGACCCAGCAATTGCACTACTGGGTATTTACCCCAAAGACACAGATGTAGTGAAAAGAAGGGCCATAGGCACCTCAATATTCATAGCGGCAATGTCCGCAATAGCCAAACTGTGGAAAGAGCCAAGATGCCTTTCAACAGATGAATGGATAAAGAAGATGTGGTCCATATATACAATGAAATATTACTCAGCCATCAGAAAGGACAAATACCCAACTTTTACATCAACATGTATGGGACTGAAGGAGATTATGCTAAGTGAAATAAGTCAAGCAGAGAAAGTCAATTATCATATGGTTTCACTTATTTGTGGAACTTAAAGAATAGCATGGAGGACATTAGAAGAAAGGGAAAAATGGGGGAATCAGAGCGAGAGACGAATCATGAGAGACTATGGACTCTGAAAAACAAACTAAGGATTTTAGAGGGGAGGGGGTGGGGGAATGGGTTAGCCTGGTGATGGGTATTAAGGAGGGCACATACTGCATGGAGCACTGGGTGTTATACGAAAACAATGAATCATGGAACACTATATCAAAAACTAACGATATATTGTATGGTGACTAACATATATAATAAAATAAAGTAAAAGTTAAAGATATGATGGAACATAACATAATAATACAGCCATCTAAAGATAATTATTGTATTTTAGAATGTTTTCTTCAAGTCTTCTATATATATGCTTTTAGTGAATCTGTTAAGATTAATGGATATTATTTTTTCCCCTTTTTGTTCAAAAGCTATATTATAAACACTACAGTCTTTCTTTAGGCTTGCTATATGAAGTTTATACTATATTTTTAGATATATCATCTTTTTGGTAGAATATGTTTCCTGAAATAACCAGAGAAGTCGATAGGCTTTTGATTTACAGGCTTCCAGGAAATGTCTGTTCTAAAAATCTTGGGTAGAACAAAAAATTCCATACCTTTGAAAGTGTTAGTTTATATACCTATGTTCCTTCACAAACATATATTGATGGTCTGCTATCTAGAATTTGGAATACAGAGTCATATAAGGTATATTGTTTACTCTCAGAATACTTACAGTGTATAGGAAAAACAGAAGTGGATATATTGTCCTAGACCTATCACAACTGGATTGTAACAAGCAAGAACAGAAAGCTGTGGGTAGATAGAAGAAGGAAGCTTAGCCTAGACAACAGAGCTCTGTGGAAAAATTCAAGACTCTGTTGTTTCCCAAAAGAAATGTTAACTGGTCAGAGAGTAACACAAAAAAGCATTAGGGGCAGCATATGCAAATTTCCAGAGCTGAGAGAGAGATGATGGTAGTTGAGTATGGCCAGAGAATACAATAGGTGGAAAAGAGGGTATGGGAAATATTGAGACATGAAGCTATAGAGATGAACAGATGCTGCCTACTATGTGCCAGAACTGTGAGATGCTTTCCCATCGTTCATAAATATCTCATGGATAGTGAGGTAATATGGTGACTTATAAAGCCTGTCCAGAGAAAACCTAATTTAGTGTGCCTTGAGAAGGTTCCAGAGGAAAACTGATCTGATCTCTCCCCCTGTTGGCTGCTTGCTACCCCTTCTTCTGAGACTTCTGCTCAGGCAGTGCTTAGACTGAACACATTGGAGGGAGCACAGGTTGCTAAGTAAAGATTGACCAGTAGGGAGGAAAAACAGTCAATGTGGTGTTGCTTTCAGATACTGGGCAATTAAAAACAAAAATACATTTTTTAAAATTTTACATTGTAAAAGATAATTGTTGACCACTTATTAGTTACAGTGCAACACAATGGTGATAAGGCATACTGTGAAAGACATCATTTTAGCTCATAAAAGATTTTTTATAAGACTAAAATCTGTTGATATATATTTTTTATAGCTTGTTGCTCATTTGATAGTGTTCTCACTTTTGATTTAATGGAGGGTATAGCCACTATGGAAAACAATATGGAGGTTTCTCAGAAAACTACCTATAGAACTGTGTGATCCAGCAGTGCCACCTCTGGATATATATCCAAGGAAAATGCAGTCACTACCTCAGAGATATTTGCACCCCCCTCCATGTTCATTGCAGCAGTTTTCACAGTAGCCAAGAATGGAAACAACCTAAGTATCTGTTTTTGGATGAATGGATAAAGAAAAGTGTGTGTGTGTGTGTGTGTGTGTGTGTGTGTGTGTGTGTGTGTGTAACTAAACACAGGAATATTATTCAGCTATAAAAAAAGGAAATTTTTTTTGTGACAACATGGATGGACCTTGAGGGCAGTATGCTAAGTGAAATAAGTTAGACCAAGAAAGACAAATACATAGAGGTGGAATCTAAAAAAGCTGAACTCATAGAAACGGAGTAGAATGGTGGTGTCTGAGGCCAGAGTATGGGGGAAATGGAGAGATGATGGTCAAAAGGTACAAACCTTTAGCTTATATATAAAATGAATAATTTCTGGGATTCTAATGTACAGCATGATAACTATAATTAACAGTACTGTATTATATATTTAAAAATTGTTAATAGAGTAGGTCTTAAATTTATCACCACACTAAAAAAATGGGTAATTACATGAGGGGATTGAGGTGTTAACTAACCTAATGTGGTAATCATTTTGCAATATATGTGTAGCAAATCGTCACATTGCATGCCTTAAATAATGTTAAATGTCAACTGTAGCTCAACAAAGCTGGGGAAAATGGAATAAAAATGGAGGGATATGTCCATCGACAGATGAATGGATAAAGAAGATGTGGTATATGCAATGGAGTACTACTCAGTCATCAAAAAAATAAAATCTTGCCATTTGCAATGGCGTGGATGGCACTAGCGGGTATTATGCTAAGTGAAATAAGTCAGTCAGAGAAAGACATCATATGATCTCACTCATACGTGGAATTTAAGAAACAAAACAGAGGATCATCGGGGAAGAGAGGAAAAAATAAAACAAGACAAAATCAGAGGAGACAAACTTTTGAGACTCTTAAGCATAGGAAACAAACTGAGGATTGCTGGAGGGGAGGGAGGTGGAGGGATGGGGAAACTGGGTGATGGACATTAGGCTTGCAATGTTATGAGCACTGGGTATTATATAAGACTGATGAATCACAGACTTCTACCTCTGAAACTAATAATACAATGAATTAATTGAATTTAAATAAATTGAATTTAAATAAAATTTAAATAAATAGATTCAATTTAAAAAACAAGGCACCAAGTTAAAAAAAAAAAAAAATGGAGGGATATTTCTCAGTAGCAGTCTGCTATACTGTGAACCCAGTGGTGAACTATAGTATTTTCTTTATGGATGTAGCACAGCGCTACTTTGAGTGCTGGCCTTCAACTACATAAAGGAGTTTGCAGCAGAATATAAATCTAGACACTGCTTCTTTTATCACAAAAGTCTTATTACTAAGGTAGAATGGGGAGAAACAGTTGAACAAAATAATGTGCCCAGTATTGTAGTTGATTCACATACTGATGCAAGCTTTTTGTCTCTTCCTGGCAACAGTTTGCCCAGCTGTCAGTAATCAGATCATACTTTGAGTGGTACTCATATAGCATATGCCCACAGAGAGGTGTTATCCATGTTCCACCATGGTAATACCTGGTGTTACATAGAAGGGGTTAATATCAAAAGACAGTTTTGATTCCTTCATTCCTTCCTGCTCACATGGTAAGTCTAGCACATGAATTTTCCTGAGCATTGTTGATTGCATTTAATTTTTTAAAATTAGGATTTTCTAAATGTATAACTAATAATGTTTTTATTTTTATAAGATTTTTCATACTAAAAATAGGGAAAGTATCCTCTGATTATATGTTATAATTCACATTTTAGAAAATATAGTTACTATCTCTGTATCAATTCATTGTAAAACTGAGTATCATCTGTTTTACTCACATCAGTCACTCTCAGTTCTGTTTAATTTCAGCTTTCAGGTAATCATAACTTAGTTTCTTCCCTGGCATATCAGTTTTGTAACAATAAAGCCTATGGGTAAATGGTCCATCTTTTTGTAAGAATTTTTTATTTACTAAATAACTATAAATAATATGGCTTCGATGTATCTAACAGAGGATATAATTATTTTCTCTTAGAATTAAAGAGGATCATGTGATTCAGCACGGGCTGGTGGTGGATGGGACCAGCCTGTCTCTTGCACTCAGGGAGCATGAAAAACTATTTATGGAAGTTTGCAGAAATTGTTCCGCTGTATTGTGCTGTCGTATGGCACCACTGCAAAAAGCAAAGGTATGTTTGTGTTCTAAAACATTACAGAAAGATATTTAGATCTAAAAGTATTCTTGGGGGTTCCTGGGTGGCTCTTGATCTCTGCTCGGGTCTTGATCTCAGGGTCATCAGTTCAAGCCCCACATTGGGCTCCACGCTGGGTATGGAGCCTATTTAAAAAAAAAAAGTGAAGGTATTCTTTAAGGCTAATGCTTTATCTAGTCCTATTTGGTAGTAAGTAGTATATGAATGTTACTAAGTCAGTCACTTCTCACATTTTGAATGTTAACCAAGTGCATTATCAGACCTTTGGAATTTTCAGAGTGAATATTAGTTTCAACTATTCATAATGACCTACAAAGTCTTTGATGGGTATCAGTTTGTGATTTTGCTGAGACACAAATTGAACTATGATACTATAGTTTCATAAGTTATTTAGCTGTGAGAAAGGCTGTTAGACTTCAGTTCTTCCACTTCAGGTGGTTCTCTGCTTATTCCTGCATTCTCTTTGTTAAAAGTGGCTATTAAGTGATGAAACTTTAGTAAAAAGTTGAAAAGTCAGTTCTTGTGATTTAAAGCTATATACAAAAAATATTTAAATTTCAGCTGTGATTCAAGTGAAAGCCTATACAGATATTTTTTATAACTCTTGATTTAAAATTTGGGTCTTATACTGTATCTTTCACAAATATCCTTTGAAATCCACATCTACACACTGCTTGTTTCTCATATGGGTCTAATAAATTAGACATCAACATTTTTTGGCTTAATGGGATTTTGTTAAAATGCCAATATATATTGTTACAATTCATGTACCCCAGTCTGTGGAGACTAAAACTGGAGACCAAACAGAGCTAATACCTAGGTTCTTTAAGTATGTTCAAGAGTTCCAAAGAAACCTTTCTTTTGATTTTATTAAATTTAATCTTGGTTGCTTTTTAAAATTTCTTTAGATTTTATGACAAGAGAAAATAATTATCTTTACTTTAAATGAAAGAATAATTTCCTGAGAAAGAGAAAATTTTGCCTGACAAAGTTTAATTATATGTGTAATTATTTTCTAACACAATTATTATTGAGCTTTTTACACATTTAAGCTGTATTTAAGATTCTTGCTTCCCATCATAAAATCCAAAGATAATATTCTCTTTTGCTATGACATTTCTGAAAGACATTCCTAACATCTCAGAAAATGAACCCCAGTGCATATTATTGTCTAATACAAAATTAATTTTTTCATTATTCAACTGTTCTTATAACAGTCATTTCAGATAAATGACTATCTAATATAAGAAAATTGAAATTTTATAATAAATAACTAATTGTATATCTTTCAGGTAATAAGACTGATAAAAATCTCACCTGAGAAACCTATAACATTGGCTGTTGGTGATGGTGCTAATGATGTAAGCATGATACAAGAAGCACATGTCGGCATAGGTGATTAATTTTTTTCCTGAATTTTTAAAGTTGGTATAATTATTTAGTGATTTTGAATTTTACTTTTGTGGGCGAAAGTGCAATATCAAATATATGAATGCAATGTAGTAATATATCAGTGTATCCCCCTCAGAAGCCCATTATACTTAAGCCCAATACTTAGGATTTTTTTTTTTAAGATTGATTGATTGATTGATTGATTTGTCAGAGAGAGAGATTGAGAGCACAAACAGGGGGAGTGGCAGGCAGAGGGAGAAGCAGGCTCCCTGAGCAAGGAGGCTGATGCGGGACTCGAGCCCAGGACCCTGGGATCATGACCTGAGCCAAAGGCAGACGCTTAACCGGCTGAGCCACCCAGGCATCCCTAGGATACTTTAATTACAAATTTTCAAGGGAATAAATACCATGTTAGTGAATTTTATCTTTGCCAGTTCTCCTTCATAATAAAGTAATTTTATTTTTACTTGCCATTTTGTACCTTTCAAAGTACTTTCTCACATTACTTCATCATTTTTAAACTCTAAATTTGTGGTTTACATAGAACTCCTCATGGTTTCAATTTTTTGTTTTAGAGTGTTATTATTATTTACTCTGTTTTTCAATCTAAAGATTCTGCAACTCATTCTAATGACAATTTTAGAAACAAGAAATTATACTAAACTATAATAATAAATATAAAATTTCAAATAATTTTCTGACAATAACCTTTATTCTAATTTCTTTTCTATTTTTGCCTAAAATTTTTGTTGGATTTAGATTACTAATATCATTTCATTATGTTTAGCAGTCATTTTATATTTAAACCGTATTCTGACCTGTCTTCCTAAATAACTTTATTTTACAAATAGAGACGCAAAGGTAAAAAGTATGAAGGCTTTTTAATGAAGTAGTTAAAGTTTTAGAGTTAGAAAAGAGGCTTTCCTCTTCTGGAATCACCTCTATATTGTCCTGTGAAGTAGTTCTCAGTTCTAATATTTCCAGGGTAGCTCTCAGATCAATTCCTTACTCTGGGCTAATTTAACTCTTCATTATGATAACTAAATTTTCTTTCTAATTTGTATACTGTCATTTCCCATAAATCTCCATAACAATTTGATAATAATTTCCTATACCATACATTAAAGCATAAAAAGCTACAGTATAACAGTTTGATTCTAATATGGTAACAGACCAGTGAACAGAATAGATTCAAAACATGTGGAAATTTAGTTCATAACAAAAGAGATGTTTCAAATAAGTAGGGAGACATTATTTGATAAAAAAATATTAATAGAACTGGTTTGGTTATTCAGGGAAAAAAAGAAGTTGGATTCCTTTCCATTGCTTATAGCTAAACAAATTCTGTATGGATTAAAGATTTAGAAAAACTTTAAAGAGGGGTGCCTGGGTGGCTGAGCATCTGACTCTTGGTTTTGGCTCAGATCACGATCTCAGGCTCTGTGAGATTGAGCCCCAAACCCTGCGTTCATGCTCAGCAAGGAACCTGCCTGGGATTCTCTTCCTCTCCCTCTGCCCCTCCTCTGCTCACATGCTCTTTCTCTCTCTCAAATAAATAAATCTTTAAAAAAAATTTGAAGACCACAAAAAGTAGTAGAAGAAAAGATTTAATGAGTAATCTTGTAATTTGAGGTATGGAAGGATCTTTTTAGTAAAAATATCAAAGAAAGCAAGGAAGTAAAGGAAGAGATCAGTATGTTTGGCAGAAGTAAATACCCCCAAATGCAAATTTTAAACATGAAACTAATAAAGAACATTTGCAAAATAGATGACAAGTCTTAATATTTCTAGTATGTGAGGTCTTAACAAGTTAAGGAGTATAAGAAAAACACTTTGGTAAAATATGTGGAAGGATGTAAGTCATCAGTTGTCACAAAAGGAGATACCTAAAATGAATACTAAATGCATGAAAAAAGTGTTCAGTCTCACTAATCAAAAAACACAAGTAAAATTGCCTATGAGATTGGCAAAAAATACAAAAAATGATAAGCCTGGAATTGGCAAAGGTATAGAATTAATGAATCCTTGTATACAATATTAGTGGGAGTGTAAATTGGTATGCCCTACATTATTATGTATAACAATTTTAAATGTGTGCCTATTGACCTGGCAATTATGCAACCAGGAATTTTTTTTTGAGAAAATAAATGAATATGTTGACAAAAACACAGTATAAGCAATGTCCATAATGTGTTAAATGACAGCAGATTACAAAACAAATAATCTCATTTTGTACACTTGTTTATATATATATTAAACACACACCAAAAAGTGCAGAAGGAAAAATTCTAAAATGATGTAGACCAAAAATAGTGGTCTTCTCTAGGTGTTATAAATGTAATTATCTTTATCTATACATTCTGGAAAATTTTAATCCTTTTATGACAAAAATAAAAATTAAAATTTTAAAAAATGATTTTTCAAAGCTGTTTGCAGATTGAAAAAACAAACTTGGCAATAACTCTTTTGAAACCTAAAAGGTTACTGTAACCTTAAAAATGTAGTCATATTTATCAGATAAAATTATGTACTAATTTAAGTGATATTGTACACTTTTAAAAAGCACATTTTGTCCCATCTCAATTAGATAAGAAACAAGTAGGGAGCAATATTGTCACAAACATTTAAAATATATGTATAGTTGGCATTTGTTCAGAGTGTGCACATAGACATTTAAATATGGTGAATTGCTATTTCATGTGTAACTTTTTAGGTACAATTGTGGAAAGATAAAAAGTTATGAGTGTGATAGCTTTTATTAGTGATACAGGAATTTTTAGCAGACCTTACATACAATTTTTGTAAGTCTTTTTGTTTGCTCTATAATGTTTGTTCCAGTTATATTTATTGAAATAATTTCTTACCTGTTGAATCCAATAATGAACAAAATCATGGGTTCCTTTTTAAATAAGTTCAGTAAATAAAGAGCACATTTTGTTTGACTTGTGTGTGAAAGTTTAAAACCATTAAACATGCTCATTTTTGCTAGGTTCAAATCATTCAGTTTGGATATTTTTTATGTTCATTGGAAATAACAAAGTTAAAGCTGTTTTATAGCATTTCTCTCCATTAGAAATCTGTTAACTAGTACTTTGTGTCTATTGTGTAAAACGATGTTATTAGATCCTGAACTTTCAATATTATTTTTATATTAATTGTATTTTATTATATCCTGAGTCTTTGAAACTTGATGTTACATGCCTAGTATATATTGTAGCTTTGTATTAATTACCTATTTGATTTAAGTCGAACAGCCTTTTGGGAATCTACTATTTGCTATATATTAGGATATAGTGATCCTAAGTCCAGGTTCAGCTGCTATAGATAATTAAGATATTACAGATAAATTATGAAAATCACACTTAACAGTTATCAGTGAACTTGCCGTTTTGTCTTCTTTATTATAGGAATCATGGGTAAAGAAGGAAGACAAGCTGCAAGAAACAGTGACTATGCAATAGCTAGATTTAAATTCCTCTCCAAATTGCTTTTTGTTCATGGTCATTTTTATTATATTAGAATAGCTACCCTTGTACAGTATTTTTTTTATAAGGTGAGTTTCATGGAGATATTTTACAATCGTTTACTGACATAGTAATACGGGTTTCAATTTAAGATACGTGGTTACCATTCAAATTATTCTTTTAAAAATTGTTTCTATAAGTAAAAATAACAGTTTTGTGGAATATATCAAGATTTTTGTCATAAATCTAATGTTTACTGACAGAAAGCAAATCAGTGGTTGCCTGAGGCCAAGGGTTCAGATGATAGCACCAACTGGAAAGGGATATAAGAGAACTTTGCATGATAGAGAAGTTCTCTGATTTGATTGTGGGGGTGGTTACATGGGTATATACATTTGTCAGCATCAAAATTCACACTTAAAATTGATACATTTTATCCTGTGCAAATTAGAATGTAATTAATTTTATTTCTTTCATGTTATTTTGTCCTGAACCAGTAATAAGTTTTAATTTAAGTCCAATACAGTGGTTTCAAGCAGAGGTTCTTCATCTTTTTTGTGCCATGAATGACCTTTTGGTAGTCTCGTGAGATGTATAAACTACTTATTAAAGGGGCTTTAAATGCATAAAGTAAAATACATAGGATTACAAGAAAACTAATGTTGAAATACTGTTTTATCTCTTAACCCTTTTGGGGAAGGTGAACTTCAGTGGAACCCATGTTAGGAGCTCCTGAGTACCAAGACATTTAGTACAGCAGAGTATCCTATATTGCATATATTCTATAAATAATAGCTACAACCCAATGAAAGAACACAGGTAGATTGCATATTGCTAATAAATGATGGTGGCAGTTTTTCTCTACCTTATTAGCTTTTGCTGCGATATAAGTATATTGAAATGGAAAGACGTTTTCCTAGTTCCATTTATTGTTTTAAATATTTTTTATTTTAAAGCTATTGTAGCCTAAAGTTTAATAAATAAACTATACTTATTGTATTATATATGAAAAGTATTGAATAATAGCTGGAAAGTTGTAAATTCAAAATATGGCATTGCTTAGCAATAAGAGTCCAAGGTGTTTTCATTCTGACATTTGTGATCCTGCTTAGAATTCTTTTAGACATTTTTAAATAATGGGACAAGTTCTTATGAGCAGATCTTCTACTTACCATATCAACTGGAATTGTGTTTCTGGCTCTTTAATAGCTATTTTTAGAAATCTTTTCTCTTTCAGACCCAAATATTTTAATTATTTCCATTTAATCTTGTTTTTCAGAATGTGTGCTTTATCACACCCCAATTTTTATATCAGTTCTACTGTTTGTTTTCTCAACAAGTAAGTAAATAGAAGCTTTTGATTTATCCTTTTAGAATAAGATATGTGTATTCAGTTTTTGATAGATAGCTGGAGGGATTTTTTTACGTTTTTCCTATTCCTTCAGATAAATAGACAAAACTTGCCTAATTAGTGTATTTGATCAATATAACACTGACAATATTTATTCTAATTTTCAAGTTGAAATGAATGTTAATACCAAAATATATTTAATTCTGGATGCTTTCTAAAAAAAAGATATTAACTCTAAACAGCTTATGAGATAATTTGGGTAACTTTTTTCAACTTATATTTAATATTTCTGTAAACTCTGTATCAAGCCATGTCAGGGTAACTAATAGGGAGATTACCTCATTTATTTTTTGATAGAATTTTTTTAGATTGGGAAGAAAGCTTAGTGACTTTGTCCAGGAATGACATATAAGCTTTATCTCAGAAGCTAATTCTAAATAATGGATAGAGACCACCAGGAATGCTACATTCAAAAAGGTTCTAAAGCTGTAGGCTCAGAGAGAAAACCCTGTAATTGGTTAGTAGTAAGCTATAATGAGCACATGTGGGTCTATGGTTGTACACATGTCACATATTTGCCTTTCCTGATCTACTCTGTCTTATTTTATAGAAAATGAAATTGAAATCCACAGAAATTAACTTGCCCAAGATCACATAGCTAAGTTAATAACTATACCATACTAGAACCTACAGCTTTTGACTAATTGAGCATCCTTTTCACATACCACACTATACATCTCTAATTGATCAAGACTTTTGTTCTAATTAATTGAAATAATAAGAGCTTGGGCGCCTTGGTGGCTCAGTCGGTTAAGCATCTATCTTCAGCTCCGGTCATGATCCCAGGTGCTGGGATCAAGCCCCATGTTGGGCTCCCTGCTCAGAGGGGAGTCTGCTTCTCCCTCTCCCTCTGCCCCTCCCCCTGCTCGTGCGCCCTCTGGCTCTCTCAAATAAATAAAATCTTTAAAAAAAAAAAAGAAATTATAGTTTATCTTAGGTTTTTCATGGGTTGTCTCTATCCTTAATCACTGTTTTCACTTCTGTTTACAACCTGTAACTCTAAATTCCAAATATCTGCTTGGGCATTGGAACACGCCTTAAAGGAAATGTAGGACTTAGATAGGAAGACAGAGATATAAAAGCAAAACTATATGTGTAGCATATCAAAGGAATAATATAAAGCTTAGGATGCATGTAGGAGAATTATGTGAAATTACATCACAGTGACCAAATTGTAAGAATCTTGAAATGTAGCTCCAAGTCACTATAAATATGGATCACTTGACATAACAAAATGTTCCAATTCCCACAAGAATATAAATCTGAATATTATGTTTATGTCTATGTAAGAAGCAAATTGGAATTATTACACACATTGATTTTTGTGTAAATTGAAAAAGCTATATAACTCTAATGCTTATTTTTAATATACTTCTTTATAATCATATACATAACAGTAATACATAGTTTAGAATCTCAAAATTCCTACCAATTTCTCTTTCTAGACACTATATGACAGCGTGTACCTGACTTTATACAATATTTGTTTTACTTCCCTACCTATTCTGATATATAGTCTGTTGGAACAGCATATAGATCCTCATGTATTGCAGAGCAAGCCCACCCTCTATCGGTAAGTATTTTCCAGTATTAAATGTCCATAACACTTTTGATTGCAAATAATATATTACCTAGTTACCAATTTTTGAAAGCACCTTATAAATAAGCAAATATATTAGGTAGCGTCTTGGTGATTAATACTTTACTAAGGCAAGTACTTTAGTTTATGGCTTATAATTGTTGAACATCAAAGAAAAAATTTGAATAACTTTTCTAGTGTTTTTAAGAATGAACACTTTCATAATAGGAATGCATTGGACAATTGTGTAATTTCCATTTACTGTTGAAAACCAGTAATATTCCATCTTATGTGCACAAAAGAAGTTATTCAGTAATTGGTTGTCTCTAAAATTTCTAAAAAATTAGTTCATGTTCTAGCATTGACAAATTAATGAGTCATAATCTGTGCAAAAATGAGGGGTTGAGGACATTAATTCCCATTCCAGATCTTCTGGGTTATCCCTGCTTCTTCAGAACCAAGTAAGTAATCCCAGAGTTGTGGAACTATTCCTCGGGACCAGCTAGCTTATGGTTCCCTCATCAACCAGATGTCCACTCTTATAAAGGTATTCAGTCATCCAGAAATGGCAATAAGTCACCTTGATTTCCCAGGATACCTTGGACTGGGCTTGACCTAAGATTAGCACAGGCTGTTCTTCCCATAATAGCTGTTGATGGATATGAAATTGATGAGGAGCCTCAGTGCTGAACGAAACTCAAATGACTCTACTAAAAAGAGACAGTCTTCGCAGAGTGACTGAATGTTTACAACAGAACATAATACAAATAGATCAGCTTTTCACACCTAAACCGAATTATTATGCCTATATTATGTTCCTTTCTTAAATGAGAAAAGGTATTTAAATACAATAAGTGAACTGTAAGCTGTTACACAGATGTATATTATTATAAACAGTGATTTATAAATTCAGGTTTATTCTTTCTGCTAATATTTTCAAGCAATTTTAAATAATATATCCATCTTGTTTTTTAACTATCAAATTGCAATAGTCCGTAGGTAATAAAAATGAATCCTAATATGTTCCTTTTTCTCTTTTTTTTTAATATACAGAGACATTAGTAAAAACCGTCAACTAAGCATTAAAACATTTCTTTATTGGACCATCCTGGGTTTCAGTCATGCCTTTATTTTCTTTTTTGGATCCTATTTTCTAATAGGAAAAGATATATCTCTGCTTGGAAATGGCCAGGTAAAATATATCATTTTTTGAAGAATATTTGTTAATAACCTGATTTAGTTTGATTTTTCATAACTTTCATTAAAAAAAGTAAAATTCAATTCAAATTATAAAATTGTAGATATTAAAATGCAATTATAAAAAGATTTCAAATAAAAGTTAAAACAAAGGCAATACAATGTAATCTTAATATGAGACTCAAGTTACTAAGCAATTTTGATATTCAAAAATTAATTCAGGGATGCCTGGGTGGCTCAGTCAGTTAAGCGTCTGACTTTTGGTTTCAGCTCAGGTCATGATCTCAGAGTCATGAGATCATGCCCCACCTCAGGCTCTGTGCTCAGTCAGGAGTCTTCTTAAAGATTCTCTCCCTCTGCCCCTACCCCTACGCACACGCTTTCTCTCTCTCTCTCTCTCTCAAATAAATCTTAAAAAAAAAATTCACACAAGGGGATATACCTCTGAATGCTGTTCACTTCAGGATTGTGTTTTAATAATAATCACTATCTATTTAGTGGTTAATATTTTGCTAAGTGCTTTACATGCTCCATCTCCATTAATCCTCACGATAATCCTGTTGGAGAGAGATTATGACCCATATTTTTCATATGAGAAATGAGGACTTAGTGTTTAGTTTTTGCTTTTAATTATGTGAATTTTTTTTTGTATGCTTAGGAAGTGCTACCTTACTCTTCAGTACATACTAGCAATTCTGAGAATGTTATAAGTTACTATTTAGAATGGCCACTTTTCTGAAATGTGAAATTGAGGAAGAGTGCCACACAGTACCTTGTGACTGTGTCCTGATTGGAGAGCTCATGTTGACTCCTGATGGAATTAGATCTCTCTTTCTAGGCTTAGCTCCATGAGTAAGGAGGAAGGGAAGTGGTAGCAGTGGTACTGTGGTAAATTGGAAATGCTTGTCACCTTTAGTTTACCTTTTCCAGTAACTAAGTATTGCAAAATATATTTTGAGACACAGAGATACAAGATATGCAGTTGGGAGAATATGAAGTTTTATCTGTTTGACAAACGTTTATTGAGGACCAGCCATACCTGTGTATTATACTAGGCTCTGGATGTATGAGATTAACTAACACACTTAGTCATGGAGCTTAGTCTTGTGTGAGATCCAAAAAAATAAGCAAATGAAATAATAACAAAATATAGCAAGCATAATGAAGGAAATGGATTTCAATTGTAAAGAGATTTAAACCATGCAAATCCCTTTAGGATGTAGTGCAGGAACATACATAGTACTGCCACTTCACTTTTGAGGATATTTTTAGCCTGTTTTGGACAAAAATATGATCCGAGTTTGTGTAGCATAGAGATTACAGCACTTCTCAAATACTAACTACCTTTTATTGAGTTTCTTTGTGTCAAATGTATGTGTTTGCTTATTAAATTATAATAACCCTCTGTAAGGAAAATATCATAAATACTTTTTGCATATTAGAAAATTAACCCGAGAGAGGTTAAGAAACTTGCCTCAGGTCACACAATAAGTAAACTACAAGAAAGGAATTCCAGCTCAGTTCTGTGTGACTTCAAAGCCTGTGTGCTTAGCCATGATCCTAAGTTCCTTTGAGAAACAAGTTATTAGCCCAGTGCTTTTCTGCATAATAGTGCCACCTATGCAAGGATGATCAAACTTATAGAAATATGAGTAAGTATGCCCATTTCTACCTGAAATATTGGGGTGAAAACTGAAAGAAAATGAAGAAGGAACATGTCATCCATGAAAGGAAATTAAATTTTTTGTTGCTAGTTACTACTTTTTTCCTGATTTTAAAAATAGTATGTGTCCATTATAGTAAATTTGAAATGTATGGGAAAAAATATAAAGAAAATTAAATCACCTGTTGTCTTCCTAATTATAATTATCTCTATGATTTTAACATGTTTCATCCATCCTCTTATTTTTTGCTATTTTCCATTAACCTCACAATTTATATCCCCCTATTTCTCAATGATAGCCTTATAATTACCCCCTATTATAGCCTAAGTGATTTTCCATGTTATTAAAAATGTTTCAAAAATATTTTTCATGGCTGCATAATATTCTATTACATAATTTAAGTATTCCCTTAATTTGAGAACTTATATTTGTTTTTTGTGTTTAGTGACTCTTCTAAAATTAAATCTTGAGCATGCTGTACACAAAAGATAAATTTTTTTTTAATTTTAAAGAGAGAACCAGGGGGCGGGGGGAGGGGCGGGCAGAGCGGCGGGCAGAGCTGAGGGGGGGAGAGAGAGAGAGAGAATCTCAAGCAGGCTCCATGCCCAGTGCAGAGCCCATTGCTGAGCTTGATCCCAAGACCCTGAGATCATGACCTGAGCCGAAATCAAGAGTCAGATGCTTAACTGACTGAGCCACCCAGGTGTCCCCAAAGATAAAATCTTTATGAAGGTAAACTGTTTGGCCTCCGGTACAAAAGTTCTCTTTAGCACCCGTATTAATTATTGGTTTCCTTTTTTTTTAACTCAAATTATAAATCATTAACTTCTTTTCCCTTTTAGCCTACCAGTTCTACCACTCTGATACCACTAGAAATTAATCTACTACTCCCTGCCACCAATACTAGGTACAGTGGAAAAGAAGCCCACATTGGAATCAGGTGCATTGGATCCACATCCTGACACCTGAAATTGTTAGAGTGATTTGAGATGAGTTAGTTAACCCTGTCTAAGACTCCATTTCCTCACCCACAAAATTATAAGAGCATAATCCTTACCTTATAGGTTTGCTATGAGGATGAAATGATATATGTAGAGCATTAGGCATAGTGGCTAGCATATAAAAGTACTCAATAAGTCTTGGCACTGTTAGTTATTTTTACCATCCAATCATTATTTGGAAGACCCCATCCTTCCCAATCCCTTCTGATCTACTTCTCCCAGAATCTCTGCTCCTTAAATGTGTCGGCTGTCCTTGCTGGCTCTCTCCAAATGTGCTGCGCTTGTTTCTAGTTCCAAGTCATTGTTACATTTCCTCTAGAGTGTCTTGCCTCTTTTTCCCAAAGTCTCTCTTACGACCATCAGTTCTTCAGGGTTGAGCCCATAGAGCCTTTGCTACCTCTTAGGTCTTCCTGGTCTGAAAATCTTTTTAGACATCTAGCCCGTGTCCCATTGTTCAGCACTGGATGTGTTGAATGCTTTCTGTTTTCCAGTAATTATTCTTGTATGCCCAAGGAATTTACAAACAGTTGAAAGCCTGAAGTAGAAAATATTATTACGGGGAAGTGCTGGGAGAGGAGTGGCTCATGGTAAAGATGAAGTTGATGCAAATAAGTGATCCTGAGAGAGGAGCAGGAAAGAGTTGAAATGGTTTGGAGTCCAGGTAGGGTAGGACAGTTCAGGGGAAGTTAAGGTTCTACTCCCATTTTTTTTTTTTGTATGAGGGTCTAGCAGTATCATAAATATTATAGGTGTGAATTTTCAACAAGTATTTTTGAGGTATTCTCTCATTCTTAATTTGTCTTTAACTTAGGAAAGAACTTCTCATTCTTCATATATTCTCAGATCTTTTTGAGCAGGTCTTCCTTTCCCTTAGTAAAATACAAGAATCCTGATAAATTTTCTCTGAGATTTGGAAAGACTGGAAGAATGTGTATGACATGGCTGAGTATTTGTGTGTGCGTCTAAAAAGGTGCTTTCCTATGGGCAGATCTTCAGAGCACCATTTAAAAAAGACATAGTGACTAATTTTTAATTGTTTTTCTTCAAAATAGTAAAAGAATTAAATTCATGTAGAATTTGCCTAGCCTTATGCAGGCTTAAGATACTCATAGTGTTTGGAATATGAGTTAAAACCTGGGGCTTCTCTTAAAATGCAGTAGTGTCATTTTATCACAAATATCAAGTATTTGAGCAAAAGTCACAGATTACTAATTTGGGGAATATATTGTAATCTCATTTTATTTTCAAAGGTAAAAATGAGCTTAACATAAAACTTTAAATAATCTCTGTAATCCAACAGGATCACATTTAAAGAATTTTGACAAAAGGTAACACTTATAAAATATTTGTTAGAGATCTTGATGTTACTTTGTTTTTGACAAAAACTTTAGTTTTATTTTTTTAAGTTTTTATTTTGATTCCAGTTAGTTAACATACAGTATTATCTTAGTTTCTGGGGTACCATATAGTGATTCAACACTTCCATGTTTCACCCAGGGCTCATCACAACAAGTGCACTCCTTAATCCCCATCACCTATTTAACCCATTCTCCCACCCCTCTCCCTTCTGGTAACCATCAGTTTGTTCTCTATAATTAAGAGTCTGTTTCTTGTTTTGTCTCCCTCTCTCTCTTTTTTCCCCTTTGCTTGTTTTGTTTCTTAAATTGCACAAATGAGTGAAATCATGGTAAGTGAAATGAGTCAGTCAGATCTTGATATAACTTAAAAAATTTTTAAGTCCTCCAGGGGCCCGTGGCTGGTCCAGTCAGTAGAGCATGTGACTCTCAATCTCAGGATCATAAATTCAAGCCCCACATTGGGTGTAGAGATTACTTAAAAATATAAAAAAAATTAAAAATTAAAAAAAAATTTTAAGTTCTCCAAAAATAATAGAAAAACTGACTTCCATGAAAGCATTTTCTTAAAAACAGCTTGATTAAGGAACACCTGGGTGGCTCAGTTGGTTAAGCATCTGCCTTCGGCTCAGGTCATAATTGCAGGTTCCTGAGATTGAGTCCCGCATTGGGCTCCTTGCTCAGCGGGGAGCCTGCTTCTCCCTCTGGCTGCCACCCCCCCACACTTGTGCTCCCTCTCTCTCTCTCTGACAAATAAATATGTAAAATCTTTTTTAAAAATAAATAAACAAAAACAGCTTGATTGAGTTGTATTTGATATATAGTAAACTGCACGTATTTAAAAATATATAATTTGAGGGACGCCTGGGTGGCTCAGTTGGTTAAGCATCCAGCTCTTGATTTCAGCTCAGGTCATGATCTCAGGGTCATGAGATTGAGTCCAGCATCCAGCTCCATGCTGGGTGTGGAGCCTGCTAAGATTCTCTCTCCCTCTCCCCCTCTCCCCCAGTCCCCCTTGCCCCTCCTCACGCATTCGCATGTGCACACATGTGCTTTCTAAATAAATAAATATATATGTATATATATAATTTGATACTTAAAAGGTTTTTAATTCCAGTTAACATACAGTGTTATATTAGTTTCAGGTGTACAATATAGTGATTCAGCAATTCCATATGAAACTCAGTGCTCATCACAACAAGTGCACTCCTTAATCCCCATCACCTGTTTCACCCACCGCCCCCCCCCCCACTCATCTCCTCTCTGGTAACCATCAGTTTGTTGTCTATAATTAAGAGTATGTTTCTTGTTTTGTCTCTTTTTTCCCCTAGTTTGTTGTCTTAAATTCCACATGAGTGAAATCATACGGTATTTGTCTTTCTCTGACTTATTTCACTTAGCATTATACTCTCTAGTTCCATCCATGTTATTGCAAATGGCAAGATTTCATTCTTTTTTATGGCTGAATAATCATTGTATATATGTACCTCCTCTTTATCCATTCATCAATCAGTGGACACTTAGACTGCTTCCATAATTTGGCTATTGTAAATAATGCTGCTATAAATAGAGGGGTGCATGTATCTCTTTGAATTAGTTTTTTTGTATTCTTTGTAAATACCCAGTAGTGCAAATTGCTGGATCATAGGATAGTTCTGTTTTTAACTTTTTGAGGAACCTCCATACTGTTTCCCACAGTGGCTGCTCCAGTTTGCATTCCCAGCAACAGTGCAGGAGGGTTCCTTTTTCTCCACATCCTCACCAACACCTGTTGTTTCTTATGTTGTTGATTTTAGCCATTCTGACAGGTGTGAGGTAATACCTCATTGTAGTTTTGATTTGTATTTCCCTGATGGTAAGTGATGATGAGCATCTTTTCATGTGTCTTCTTTTTTTTTTTTCTTGTGTCCTCTTGGCCCTTTGGATGTCTTCTTTGAAGAAATACCTGTCCATATCTTCTGCCCATTTTTAACTGGGTTATTTGTTTTTTGGGTGTTGAGTTTTATAAGTTTTGGATGCTAACCCTTTATTGGCTTTGTCATTTGCGAATATCTTCTCCCATTCCATGGTTGCCTTTTAGTTTTGCTGATTGTTTCCTTTGCTATATAGAAGCTTTTTATTTTGATGTAGCCCCATAATTTATTTTTGCTTCTATTTCCCTTGCCTCAGGAGACATGTAGAAAAAAGCTGCTAAGGCTAATGTCAAAGAAGTTACTGCCTATGTTCTCTTCTAGGATTTTTATGGTTTCAGGTCGCATATTTAGGTCTTTCATCCATTTTGAATTTATGTTTGTGATATAAGAAGGTGGTCCAGTTTGTTTATGTTACATGTTGCTGTCCAAGTTTTCCCAACACCATTTGTTGAAGAGATAGTCTTTTTCCTATTGGATATTCTTTCCTGCTTTGTAGAAGAATCTGATACTTTTTTTAACTAAACATTTTTAAGAGTACAGTTCAGTAGTGTTAACTGTATTCATATTGTTGTGCAACAGATCTTCAGAACTTTTTCATCTTGAAAAACTGAAACTCTATAAACAACCACCCATTTCCCCCTCTTCCCAGCCCCTGGAAATCACCATTCTACTTTCTGTTTCTATGAATTTGACTACCTATGAAATCACTTTTATAAAAAAGCTAAATAATTGGGAGGTAAACACCAATGAAGAATGTTTATTTAAGTAAATTAAGAGGTACTAAAACAAATGACTGTGTTTGTTTTTTTAAAGAAGAATTTATCTCTTCCTCTGTTGATCTGTGAAGAGTAAGTCATCTCATCTTGGGACACACTTGCTCTGACAATGTTGCTGTTCAGAGTATTTTTGGAAATAGCTTATATTGTCTTTCTGTGATCTCAGCAAGTTAACTCTCGGGGGAAAAAGCTATTTAAAATTACAGATGGGGAAGATGCTACTTAAGATTAAGATAGGAAAGAAGGTGGAGGAACAATTCAAATTCAAAGAGTTCACCTCCAGTTAAAGCAGAGTTCTATAGGATGCAAAGGCAAGGCATGCTGGCTTGCTTAAGAGTATATTAGAAAACTAAAACACTATAATGAAGGAAACAGAAAGGAGAGAATTGTAGGCATGGTGAAAGTGGAAAACTATGATATAGGGAGGAAAATATCAGAAGAGTTTCAGAGGTAGCTGAGTTCCCATCCCAATCCTACATGACATTCTGCTGCTCTGGTGGTTTCAGCCCAGGCTCCATAAGGAGAAGGATTAAAGAAAAACAGTTCCTGTTACCTCAGGAACTCAAATGCTAATATCTACTCCACTCATTCTCAGTGGTCTGATGTGAAAATTACAAACTTAGGTAACTACTATTTAAAATGATATCTGGCCCAAATAAGGGTTTTTTTAATTTGCTTGGTCATTTCGTTTTTGTTCTACTGAAGTGTACAGGAACTCAAAGGAAAATGTCTACCATAAATGATTTTTGCACTTTATGAAATTATACCCAGTTATACCCAAAACTAAAATAATTGAAATTCCAAAAATACAGGATTGGGAGAAAAGCTATTAGAGTATTCTAATTCCAATTAGACTTCTCCAGTGGAGATGTTGGAATTGTTAGAGCCTTAGTACTCTTCTAAAATATATGTTGTATACTATTCCACCACATTAAATATTTAATGAGATAGAAAGGATTAAGGAGGAAAAAATAATTCACCCCTTCATCAGCCCTTCTAGGTGTGGACCATTTGCCAGATTAATTAGCAATACAAGGTAGAATGAGCAGATGAAATTTCAGGTTGTAATTTTGAGAGAAAGAGAAAAATCTTTTATACTATTTTTTCTTGAAATTATATTGATTTTCCCCTTATTTTGTGTCCTTAATTAATTTCTTTTTTGTGCTGTACATGTCATCAGCTGTTGAAACCTAACCATCAAATGGTAAGACCTCTGTGTTAAGACTAGAAATATACCATTTTTGTATCTGTATTCTCCAGAGAATACAGTATCTTTTATTTCCGTATAAATGATTTAATCACTGTTATTACCAGCCAGGTCATTCAAGAACACATGCAATTTAATTCCTATAAGTAAATACAGATTTCTTTGAATAAAAGGTTATATGATTAATATAGCTTTGATTATCTAGTTCATTATAGAATTTCCCTGTATGTTCACTTATTCATGAGACAGATATTTAAAGAACTAGTAATATTCCCAGCAACTGATAGAAAATGAAATGTAGTATACATTAGAGGAGAACAGAAAAATATACCTTGCTTCTTATGGTATCACCCAGCAATTGGTCAAATTTTTAAAATCTATAATGAAGAAAGTTTGTACTAGAGAACTGAACAACTGATTGAAGGTAATTCACTTATAGATCACTGTATAGTTCAGTTGAACCTAATACAGAAAAAGTTTTCATCTTTTGTTTATTCTTAAACTCCTTCTTGCCTAACCTAGGACTTTACTTCTGCAATTATCTTTTCTCTTTTCTTCATCATTAATCTGTTGTCCTCTATTAGATCCAACCAGTCACATTCTGTTCCAGTATCTCCTATCTTCTAATAAAAACCATGGTTGCTTGACCTACCGCTTTGCTGCACAGCTTTCACTGTATTTTTTTGTGTATCTTTAGAGCAAAATTTGAAGAAGTTATCGTTTTTTGCTATTTCTACTCTCTGCCTTCTCTTCTCCCTTGAACATACTCCTATGGGGCTTTCACTCCCAGTACTCCATCAAAACCATGTTCTTTTTGGTCACCAGCCAACTGCACATTGTTAAATCCAAGAGCATGTCTCAACCCTTATGAACTCAACCACCGGGCACAATTTACAAAGCCTTCCTACCTGCCACATTATCTTCTCTCAGGTTCTGTTACTTTGGCTTTCTGACTATTCCTTTTCAGTCTTCTCTTCCCACCCCCAGAATCAGAGTTTCCCACCCTCTGCACTAATGCTATTTTGAGCCAAATAATTTTTTATTGTTGGGGTTCATCCTGTGAATTGTAGAATGTTAAGCAGCATGCTTAGCCTCTACCCACTAGATACCAGTAGTGTACACGCATGCCCTCCCCGGTTATGACAATCAAAAATGTCTCCAGACCCAGCCAAATGTCCCTTGGGAGGAGAAATCACCCCCACTGAAGAACCACTATTCTAGATGGAGCAGTGGCCCAGGGCTCAGTGCTACGACATTTTTTCTTCTTTATCCATATATGGGGTAAACTCATTTTTCCCATCATTTAAATACTGCTTATATGCTGAGAACTCCTAAATTTCTATCTCTGCCAGTCTCTCCTCAGATTCAAATAACTACCTTCTCCACTTAACAAATCACATAGGAATCTCAGACTTTATGCAGCTAAATAGAATTTTATAGCTTCTGCAAACCCATTTCCCTTCCAGTTTTCCCTATATTAACAAGTAGAACCCACTTTTTACCCAACTGCTCAGGCAAGTCCAGGAATCATTTTTTATTTCCCTTCTCTCACAGCTGATACACAGGCGTATTGGTTCTAGTGTCACCTATATCTTGACTGTTTCCACTTCTCTCCACACAGTCCAGATCTCACCATCTCTTTCCCGCACTGTAGTACTGCCTCTGCCTGCTCCTGCTTTTATTACTCCCCTTTCTCCTGTCTCCTCTCCACACAGTGGCCCAGGCGGTCTCTTGAGAATGAAAATTTGATCGTATATCTAATGACCTGCACAAAATCATCCAGTGACTAATTACAGTATAAAAAAAATCTCATCCATCCTCACTCCATCTGCCTATTGGACTGTATTTCCTACCACCGTTCCTTTTGTTCACTCTACTCTAGCTGTACTAGTTGTGTTGTTCCCTGACGAGATCAGTTTGTTCCTGACTTAGGACCTCTTCACCTGCTGTTTTTCTACTTGGATGCTTTTCTCTCCCATGGGCATGTGACTCACTCCCTTATTCATTTAGGTCTGCTGAAACATTACTGGATTGAGTAGGCCTCTCTGCCCACTCCAGTAAAATGTTATCTCCCTCACCTTCCGTCACTTCTTGACACCCACCTCCCCTACATTTACTTTTCTTCATAGCACTAATCTCTACCTAAAAGTATATTTTTCGTTTGTTTATTACTATGTCCCCTCCACTATGTAAGCTTCATGAGGTCAGGAACTTTTTCTTAGCACTGCTTTATTCCCAAGGCCTGGAATGGTTCTTGGCTTATAAAAGATGCTCAATTAGGAAGGGAAAAATTGCAGGGGGAAAATCGGAGGGGGAGACGAACCGTGAGAGACTATGGACTCTGAGAAACAAACAGGGTTCCAGAGGGGAGGGGGGCGGGGGGATGGGTTAGCCTGGTGATGGGTATTTTTTTTTCTTTTTTTTTTTAATTTTTTTATTGTTGTGTTAATCACCATATATTACATCATTAGTTTTTGGTGCAGTGTTCCATGATTCATTGTTTGTTCATAACACCCAGTGCTCCATGCAGAACGTGCCCTCCTTAATACCCATCACCAGGCTAACCCATCCCCCCACCCCCCTCCCCTCCAGAACCCTCAGTTTGTTTTTCAGAGTCCATCATCTCTCATGGTTCGTCTCCCCCTCTGACATACTCCCCTTTTCTTCCTCTCCTGTTATCTTCTTCTTTTTCTTTTTTCTTAAAATATGTTGCGTTATTTGTTTCAGAAGTACAGATCTGTGATTCAACAGTCTTGCACAATTCACAGCGCTCACCGTAGCACATACCCTCCCCAATGTCTATCACCCAGCCACCCCATCCTTCCCACCCCCAACCACTCCAGTAACACTCAGTTTCTTTCCTGAGATTAAGAATTCCTCATATCAGTGAGGTCATGTGATACATGTCTTTCTCTGATTGACTTATTTCACTCAGCATAACACCCTCCAGTTCCATCCACGTCGTTGCAAATGGCAAGATCTCATTCCTTTTGATGGCTGCATAATATTCCATTGTGTATATATACCACATCTTCTTTATCCATTCATCTGTCGATGGGCATCTTGGCTCTTTCCACAGTTTGGCTATGGTGGACATTGCTGCTATAAACATAGGGGTACACGTACCCCTTCGGGTCCCTACATTTGTATCTTTGGGGTAAATACCCAGTAGTGCAATTGCTGGATCGAATGGTAGCTCTAATTTCAACTGTTTGAGGAACCTCCATACTGTTTTCCAGAGGGGTTGCACCAGCTTGCATTCCCACCAACAGTGTAGGAGGGTTCCCCTTTCTCCACATCCCCGCCAACATCTGTTGTTCCCTGACTTGTTAATTTTAGCCATTCTGACGGGTGTGAGGTGGTATCTCATTGAGGTTTTGATTTGGATTTCCCTGATGCCGAGCGATGTTGAGCACTTTTTCATGTGCCTGTTGGCCATTTGGATGTCTTCTTTGGAGAAATGTCTGTTCATGTCTTCTGCCCATTTCTTGATTGGATTATTTGTTCTTTGGGTGTTGAGTTTGATAAGTTCTTTATAGATTTTGGATACTAACCCTTTATCTGATATGTTATTTGCAAATATTTTCTCCCATTCTGTCGGTTGTCTTTTGGTTTTGTGGACTGTTTCTTTTGCTGTGCAGAAGCTTTTTATCTTGATGAAATCCCAATAGTTCATTTTTGCCCTGGCTTCCCGTGCCTTTGGCGATGTTTCTAGGAAGAAGTTGCTGCAGCTAAGGTCGAAAAGGTTGCTACCTGTGTTCTCCTTTAGGATTTGGATGGACTCCTGTCTCACGTTTAGGTCTTTCAACCATTTGGAGTCTATTTTTGTGTGTGGTGTAAGGAAATGGTCCAGTTTCATTCTTCTGCATGTGGCTGTCCAATTTTCCCAACACCATTTGTTGAAGAGACTGTCTTTTTGCCATTGGACATTCTTTCCTGCTTTGTCAAAAATAAAGCCTGGTGATGGGTATTAAAGAGGGCACGTACTGCATGGGGCACTGGGTGTTATATGCAAACAATGAATCATGGAACACTACATCAAAAACTAATGATGTAATGTATGGTGATTAACATAACAATAAAATTTTTTTAAAAAGATGCTCAATTACTATTTGTTGAGTATACAAATAAATAACGAATGATCCTTTTTAAATTGGAATATAAATTTGGCTTTATTAAATAATTAGGTAACAAATTCAGCTGGAAGAAGTGATCTAGAGAAAAAGCAGATTGTGATAAAGGGTTTTGAGCATCTTTCTCTTCTGAACAGGGGTAGACCCAGGTTTAGGAAAGTCTAAACATTACACATTTTGGCAGGCCCTCTTTAAGGGAAAAAAATAGAACTATAAATACAAACATAAGTGTACATGAATGTAACTGAGTGACATAAATGGTTCCATCCATCCCACTTAACCAAAGCCAATGTAATGTGCCCAGCTCAACTTCTCTGTAGACCTGATCTCAAAATGCCCTCTGCCCTTCACTTTATCACCAACTGGCTCAAGTGGAAGTCAGAATGGAAAGAGACAGGAGTCTTAACTGATTGGTTTGAAATATATTACTTTTGCTAATTTTATAAAACAACAAAAAAGACCATGTGAATGTGTTTCTACAGCCCTCTCTGGGGCCTTGAATGCAAGAGGGAGCCCTAAATTCTCTGTTTCTAAGGAAGATACCACTAGCCCTAAATCTAGGCCCAGTAAAACCAGAATACTGAGGGATAGACATGTGTGGTTGTTACCACTTCCAGGCATAGGTTCCTTGGCTGTATCAAATATCTCTCTCCAAAGCCCTGAAAGAGGTAGCAGGCATTCCTCCAAGAGCAGAGTCGAGTGAAACCGATTTGATTTTTAGTATTTCCAGGTCATTTCTAGAGATGATAAAAGCAGGAAAATGAGAAGTTTAATATGACTTTTGCATTCCTTTACTCTTGAAAATCAACTCCCAATATACCCTCAAATGAAGGATTATTCATTGATGTTTCATCGTTGATGATAGTAACTACTATTTATTGATTGCTTATTATATACTAGGCACCCTGTCATTTTTACATATCCCAATTCTTAAGGAAACCTGTAAAGTTCTTCTCCATTTTACAAGTGAAAAAAGATACAGAGAGGTTAAGTAATTTTTCAAGTAAATGCTAATTGTTAAACATCAGTAATAAAAAGAAACAGAGCCTTTTAAATAATTTTTTAAACCAGTGGTAAAAACTGACTACTTGGTAAACTTAATATTAACATAAACTTCTGGTTCTGTTCTTATTTACAAGTGGAAAATAAATCCTGACATTCTTTGGGGATTCAGCATTTTTAATAAACCTTATTAAGTTTTGGCTATAAATCCCAGAAAAATACTTTGACTGGCATTAACTTCATTTTTACATAGAATCCTTTGAGGAATAATTCCATTGGCCATTATCTTTCCTTTCAGGTATTGGTTTTATATGTAAATTTCTTTTCTCCTGCTCTGCCTACAGTGTGTCCAGAAATACAGTGTCAAGTGATCTGTCGTAACTTCTGGTTGGAATGGTTTCAGAAAATAATTGTGATTGAAGAGTTATTTTTATTGTATGACAGGAATAAAGCAGTCACTAACAACTATATCATTCGAACTAAAAACATTCTGTGTCACACAGTCTCAAAGCCATCTTTTTGGGCTTCCAATCTCATAATGTTATCCAAGGATCATTTTACATGATAAAATAAGCATAATAATATGCTTTATGAATTTTTTCATACTGCTTTAACTTTACTAATGTCACAGATTTCAAATATAACTGGCTTAAATAATGCAAGTGATTTTTAGTACTTTTTGCCTTACCATCTGATGTAGCATCATCTTAACACATAATACAGTAATGAATTTTTTTTTTTTTCTGTTTAGATGTTTGGAAACTGGACATTTGGCACCTTGGTTTTCACAGTCATGGTTATTACAGTCACAGTAAAGGTATGGTGCAGAAATTAGAAACATGGACGACACATTTTGCATCTGTGTAATGCATAGTTAACTTTCTTTGTTTCTTTAACTGTAGGTAGATATTTTTCCCTTTTTTCATGAATAATTTCACTGATTACTATTTTAATAATTAATTTTAATTTTTATAAAAAAATACAACTTTAAGTTCATTATTTTGGAAAGCCTCAGCTGATTTTTATGGTCAAATAAAGGTTAACCCCACAATATTCATCTCTGTATATAATGCTAAACAATATGGGTTGTTGTAGTCCATGTAGTAGAGAATAAAATACTCATGAAAATTTCAATGCTGCTTCCTCATAGGAGAAAAGCATTATAAACTTGAAATTATTCAATTTCATACTGGACTCTTTCATTAATATTCACCTTCTGAGGGACTTTGCCATAGGAACTTTAGGCACTTACAATTACGACATTTTATTCTTGAATTTTATCTGAGAGGTTTAATATAAGTAAATATTACCTTGTATTAAGGATTTAAAAAAATTTTTTTTTAGATGGCTTTGGAAACTCATTTTTGGACCTGGATCAACCATCTTGTTACCTGGGGATCTATTATATTCTATTTTATATTTTCTTTGTTTTATGGAGGGATTCTCTGGTGAGTGACTATATTTTAATTATATTGATTCAGCTGTTTATTGTGATAGATTATATTATGAACAAATTCCGCTCAGAATAATTTTGAGACCCTGTCTGATAATAAATTTACTTCTTTCAGCTGATCTTACTGATATGGAGAAGAAAAATTAACAATTACTGAATATCTACTATATTCTACCTTCTTTCTTTGCAGGCCATTTTTGGGCTCCCAGAATATGTACTTTGTATTTATTCAGCTCCTATCAAGTGGTTCTGCTTGGTTTGCCATAATACTCATGGTTGTTATGTGTCTATTTCTTGATATTGTGAAGAAAGTATTTGACCGACAGCTCCATCCTACAAATACTGAAAAGGCACAGGTAACCACTCTTTATATACAATACCTTTTTAAATTAGAATTGTTCTGTAACAATGAACAGCTGTCATTATAATTTGCTTGTATCACAGAATAGGAAATTATCCATTCTTGTATCAAGTATTTTGTAAAACAAATATTGTTAAATATGATATATTTAAGTTTATTTCTGTTTTGACTCCTGACAAATTAAAAAAATTTTTGATTATATTGTTATTAGTGGAACTTAAGACTTTTAAATACAAGACTATCAAGTAAAAGAAAAAAAAAAGACTACCAAGTCATGTCCAGATAATAATAGTAAATATGTTTTAAGTAACATTATCACAACATTCTATCCAGAGGTATATAATGGGGATATATATCCATGTCTTTAGAAACATTAGAATTCTAGTAATACTTTTTCAGGTTACATTGTTTTCAACAAGAGTATGAAATAAGTTCTTTAACCTAAATAATTTTTACAGAATGGATTTTTGTAAAATATATTTTCTTACTAAACATTTATCAATAAATACTAAGCTACAGCAAATATTAACAGTATGTTATATAGTGTGTAAGAATACAGGCTTTAGGGCCTGATAATTCTCAGTTCAAAACCCAGTTCTAACACTTGGTAGCTCTGTAACTTTAAGTCTCAGTTTCCTCATGAATAGTAATTATGATAGAAATATCTATTGTATTACCTTTGTAATGAGGATTAAATGAAATAATGTTCAGTAACAAAGTAGATGCTCAAGAAACAGTAACTATTTAGTTGAATGTGCCATTTTGTGTATTTGACTTGTACGTGGTTGAGATTTTTTGACTTGTACTAGGTTGAGATTTTTTTCTGCATGTTTGCTATAGGCCAAGCAAATTTTCTTTAAATTTTGAAAATTTAGTTGCATATTCAAAAATAGAATAACTGTTCCCTAAGTACTTAGTGATCTGGGTTAGGCTTCCTAAACGATGTACTAGCTTTAATCTCAATTGATCATGTCAGCATGTCTTTAGCAGTTATTTGCCTTGGTAACTCAATACTAGCCAATATACATTTTAACACCACTGAAGCAGCGTACGTCTCTTGAAGCCTGAAAATCTTAATTCAAGTACTATTTTAACAATTTGTAAAATGTATGTCCCTAATCAGGTCACATCCCTCGGCCTCGGTTTCCTTTTCTGTAAAATCAGAATAGTAATTACTACCATACATGATCGTTGAAATAATGAATATAAAGCACCCAGCCCTGGGCCTGTATGTAGTGACTCCTCAGTAGAAGCATCATAACTATAAGGACAGTGAGGATGTTGCTCTATGATACTGATCTCCAAATGGGGCTGGAGAAATTTGCATAATTGATTACTCTGCCTGCCTATCCATATATTTATATCAGTATGCTACTAACTTTTCTACTTTGCAGTATATTGCTTAAATATATATCAGAAAGTTTTGACTTTTTTCTAATCTTTAGACATAAATATTTACAATAAGAGAGTACTATTTTTAATACATTGTCTCTTATACTTTTTCTAGATCTTTAGGGATAACACACTTTTCTCCCCCTCTTGGCCTATATAAAGTTATATTGCACCAAAATATATTAACAACATCACGCTTAAAACTTAATTCTTTATAAAAGTAAATAATCAGATTTATTTACATTTATCTTTAGAAATCTACATTAGAGCATTTGCAAACTTATGTGTATTTATAGAGCCTTGTTAATGATAAGAAAAAGTGATTTTTAGTTCTTTCTACCTTTTCTATAGCTTCTTTTTAAAGGATTACATAGGAAATATTTGTTACCTTAGAGTGGACCCTTAAACAAGAAAAAGTTAAAAAGTATTTTATATATATTTTGGTTCTTTTACCATAGGTTAAAATTGATTAAAAATGAAACGTGTGGTAAACTAATCCTTTTATCTGGGTGTGAAAGCTAATCTCCCTTTTGTCCCACTAAACTCACTTTTAAATAACTTGACCCAGATGTCCTGTTGTGGTCTAATCCAAGGAGGAAATCTCTACTTCCACTCAAAGATCTTCTAGCCTGCTAGAAGGGTTTTTTGGGGTTTTTTTCTTTTTTCCTAAAACAGTATATGGCCTAGTCACATCCTATGTGTGACATTCTTCCTTTGCTACAGGCAGTAGTCTTTATTATTTCAGATTTATACTATTACCACTGATTTCAGATGATGAAGAAATGGTTAGAAAGTTATCAGGTACTTCATTGTTTACCAAAAGTAGCAAGAAAAAACATCAAAAAAGAGTTGTCAGCATTTATTTTGAGCTTTGTTTTTCTCCAGAATAACCATGTGGTATTAAGAGTGAAGAATAAATTATTTTGATAGCAAAGCCAACAGCCCTACAAATGCCAGTCATGTATGTGTACCATCTATGATATTTCCTATTCTTGGAGGAACAGATGTCTTTACAGAGTTTGTCCTGTGTCTGTCTCTTAGGTGATGAATGCAGCTCACTGACTTGTTGTATGTACCATCCCTTTTCTGTCCACTTATAGATGTACTCCAACACAGTTGCTTTAAGTGACGAATTCATCGCACTGCAGCCATTGTCGAGGGCAAGGAATCAGCTGAGCAAACTTAGGTAGAGTAGGAGGAGTAGAACCTTGTTAACTCTTCTGCATGCTAAAGGTCAATGAAACAATATTCAAAAGATGGGCAGAGGCATGAATTAAGAGTGGGGCATTTTTGTCAGCACAGCTCTGTCTCTAATTTGACCTTTATTAATATGTATATTAAAACTTAAAAATATACATCCATTTCTTCTTTGAGAAGAAAATTCAGATGAAAATTCAGCATAACAGGACAGAGATCTGTATCTTATTATACATTTTACACCTTAACTACCTTTTATAGTACAATTCTAATGCTTCTGCTTGTCATATTATTTTCATAACTAAGGATGCTCCTGCATGTTGAGTAACTTAAGCTACAGAAATTCATCATAAGGTTTAAAGCTTTAAGTTTCAGTTACTTGGAAGTGAGAGTTGCCCATTTTTTATCTTGCCTTAATCTGTGCTGTAAATACATGTGTGTATTTGTCTTTGTACACTGTAATGGCTGCTGAAGCATTTCATATTCTTGCTACTGTTTAGTGCATCTGTAAATTGCACAATATATTTTGTACCTCTTAAATATATATCTTTATCTCCATAGACAGATCCATTCTGTCAGTTTCCACAAAAATAATAGTATAGAGATGTCTTTTGATGGAAGAGAATGAAAGCTTAAATCCTGAAATATTTGATATTAAGATACCAGAGCTATTTATTAACTTTAACTCCAGTCTTCTTTGAAGAGGAAAAGTAATATAACTAAAAAAAAATTTTTTAACTTTTGACACTCTTCAGTTTCTCACCCTCTCAGTATCCTGTGTATTCTTAATTATATTTTTTTAATTTTTTTTTATTCTCCAAGTTTCTGTGTTCATTTGATCAAGCAAACGGCCTTGACGAAACATTGCTTGAATAATGTCTTATGGAACTCTGTGAGTTCATAATTTTGAGCTGTTCTAAAGTTTTGTCAAACCTTTTGATTTTATTATTATTAAATTCCAGATTTTTTGAATATTCTACTTTGAATTACAAAGGTGTAATAATTTTACATGAATATAAAAATGGATGTTTAAGTGGTTGTCAACTAAATTTTATGTTTAAAACAAGAACTAAAATGAAAACGAACTTGAGGATTTTCCTTCACCTTTGGTTGAGTCAAATATATATAACACATTTTATCCATATGTGCCTTTAAACATCTAATTATTTAACTCTAAGACAATAGGAGAGCTTGTTATTTAAAAGAACACCTGGCAAACTCTTTGGTCAAGGGAAGATTAATTTTTGCATTGTGAATAGTCTTGCTGTTTTTATGAAATCATATTTTCACATATCATATTGGCTTAAATCAAGCCATGTGGGTTTTGGGGTTTTTTTTTTAAGCAATAATAGACTTAAAAAAATGAGGTAAGGATATCATAAATTAGAGAGATCCCAGTTTCTGTAACAATGTGATAAGGTAGTAAGTTTAACATTCATCTGTGAAAAAACACAATGAGAACAGGATACACTGGTCAGGTGGCCTTTGCTGCAAGCCACTCTCCAGTCAGGTAGTATAGCAAAAGAAGAGCCCTGTTGGGAAGGCCTGGGTGTTAGCGACACCCTTGGTACTATGGCTTGTGTGTCCTAACCAGATCAGTTCACCTCTCTGAGGCTCCAGGTTCTTCACCTATCAGGTAATCATTTTACATACTGTGGTCTATTTACTTACTGTCAGCATCAGAGAACAAAAAGAAAAAATACTATGCTCAACCAAAGGCCGGGCAGAAATACCAGTTGTTTCTAAAAAAGCAGTGAGTTACCACTGGGTGGGCATTTTCTTATAGCTGCATGAAGAACAAGTGCTCACATACATCTGTCTACTATGCATCCTGTGAATTTTGAATACATCTTTCTTTTTAATTGCATTAAACAGTATTCCTGGGTGTGATCTATGGTAGCTTAATTGTTTACTGTTGTGACAAAGAGGAAAATTATGCAGATATAAAATATCTTTAAGAGTTTTCAAATCTTTAATCAGGTTAGTACTTCTTAAGAACCATTAACACAAAAGTATTAACTTTTTTAATGAAAGAAAACTCATTTTGAGTATTTTCCCATCCCCTGTATTACAGGCAAAGCTATAATAATAATAATCATCATCATCATCATCTATCTTCACATAAGTTTATTGTACTCTTGAAACCAAGGACTTCTACTTTATTTTTTATACATGTAAGACATTCACCATAGCATTTTTTTTTTGATAGAAATAATTGTTGGTCCGTCCTAAGACAGAAAACACATAACGAGGAAAAACTTTTTTTATTCATTGAGGACATTCTCTTACAATTTAAAAAAGGTTCAAATTAGCATGGCTATGGGAACATACTCCCTAGAAGAAAAAAAAAAGCAAAGAATAAAAATTTGTGTAAATTAGCACTCACTAAAAAGCTACATTTCAAATTAAGGATTAAATTAATTTTGTTAAATAAGTCAAGCCCCCCACCCCTTACCCACATGTCTAGCATTTGAAAGGCCGTGTGAGTGACCCTTCTACTCTGCTAAAGTTCACTTTGAGTAGAGAAGTCTTGAGAAGGGAGCATAAGAGTTGTGAAAAAGGGCATACATACCTTTGCGATAAGAACCCTAAATCTCGGTGGCAAGGAATATAATAGAAGAAATTGAATTTTTTTGAAGGAAATCTGGTTTTAATCTAACTTTGTGCGCTGGAAAATCATGGCTTAATTTTGTGTGCTTTGTTGTATTCCCCTTAAGAAGCTGCTGTTAGCTCTCTTTTGTGACAGTAAATGAATGTGGTGTTGTATGAACATTCATTTTCCCTCGCAGATTGTGGACCCCAACTTGCTGTTTTGATTCTAAACCTATTTTACAGTGAGAGTATTGTTCTGTAATGTGAGACTTACTGCTTTTCTGTCCTTCCAGATGGAAGAAGATAAGGGTTCAGTCAGCTCAGCATATGAATTTGCTGAAAGCAAGCACAGAGGGGAGGACAGTAGGCACCTGCTAGCTGAGGCTTGCAGCCAGCAGGACAGTTCTTGCGTGCACTAGGTAGTACTGCGCTGGACCTTCCTGGGGACATATCCGCTAAGTTCTCATGCTTGGGGCATGCTATGGGAGAACTGGCCTGACTTTCAGTTTTTACTTTCCTAATCTTTCATTGTTCCTCATATGTTTACTGTTTTTCTTTACTTGTCTTCCTTTTTTTGTGATCTTTACATTTTTTATATGTCCATCCCTGAATATTTTTTTAGTCTTCCTTTGGAGTTACAGTGTTAAATCATACTTCACCTCGAATTCTAACCTAGTAAGGTATTCTCACAACCTATTTGATATTCAAGAAATTATTCCTTTTCCTTTCTTTTGAAACTATGTCATGCTACTTCTGTTATTTCTGAAGTCAGTTTTCCCATTTGAAGAGGTAGTTGTGTATCATTTTATATATCTTAATGTAGTTAGACACCAAATTACTTATCTAAGTCTAGCTCTTGAGTTGAATGATCCAATGAATGAGTGCTTAGACGTGGTACTGAATAATTTTCTGCTGACTAATATTCATCAGATTCATCAGACTTTCACTTCTTACTTTTCCTAAACTTTCATAGTTATATCTTTGTAATAAAAAAAAGTATGAATTGATGAGGACTTGATTCACTCACCTCTTGAGGAGTAAACCCTAACAACCGCTTCTAGACCTTATTGGAATACGCAAAATATTTTGATTGGTAGTAATTATGGAGGATAAAAATTCTTACTCCTAATAATTATATTTTTACTTGGATTATTTGCCATTTGTATATTATAATTACTGGTCAATAAGGTGCTGTTACCCCATTTGAGATAAAACATTGTAAATGGTGAAACTTTGAAACAAAACTACTTAAATTATAAATCTTAACTCTACCATGGAATCAGACCATAGAATAGGTACAGTAATTTGAAAAATCTGAATTATTCTGGAAGACATATTTTTAAAATTAGATTCCTTTAGTGAACTGCTCTAAATGAAAAATGTTGAAGATCAACTCTTATTATTAATTGAAAAGAAATTCAAAAGAATTCAGAACTTTTGGGATGCTCCGTATGATTATTTTTACTGTATTTTGCTTTGATAAATATAGAAAAATTGTTAGTTTTTTAAAATATGCCCTGATTGAGCTGTGAAGAAAACTCAGCTGAAGAGCTCACTGGTAAAGAGGGGGAGCTGGCCTGGATTTATATTATGCCCTGGATAATCCACAAAGCAGATAATCAGTCCACTTGGGACCTGACTAGACTAAAGCTATAAAACTATATCCTCTGTGATAAAAGTTCCCCAAAGGTTCAAGTGGATATTTCAGAAGACATGGATCTGGAACTGCTTTGCTTTAATATGTCCATTAAAATATATAATACAGTTGAGAAAGGGGTTCTTAGAACCCTCCTAGTAACAGGGGCCTTGTTATGGTCACTTTTACAAAAGGGTGATGAGTGAAAATATCTCATCATCCTGCGATAGTAGGTCTTTCTTCCTATAAACAAGAAGCTAGAAGAACCCTGAAACCATGAGTATGATTTTAGTAAAATTGCTGGCGTTATTACCCTGACCTTCAATTTTTTCTGCTGATTATCACTGAATTTTCATTGGCTGAGTGAAGTATACCTTGAATATTTTTCTTATGTATTTCTGCCTTTGGCATATATTTTGAAATAATCAGTTCAAAAAATAAATGTTATATAATAGCGCTCTTCTATTTTTTCTGTCTTGACATGGCAGTTGTTTTTCTCTAATCGAAATGTGGTGAGCCTTGCCAAATCAGGCAGAGGATGATGCTGAGCCCTAAATGTTGTCATGGGCTAGGGCCTTCTAGTCATCTCCCTCCACTGTGACCTGCCTCTTTGTTGGCCTCCATTGTTTTGTCATTTCTCTGTCCCTAGATTCCTGGCCTGCTCTGGATGCTCTCTTTTCAGCTATACCTAGCAACTATAGGGGTATCAACAGGATGTTAGGGCTGTTGACCTTTCTCATTGTGGACCTGGATGCTAAGCCTCAAACCTGAAACTTGCCACCACCTACAACAAAAGAAAACATTTTGAATAGTTTCAGCCAACTACAAGTCACCTTCCTCTTCTGTGACAAAGATACTTACATCTACTGTCTCATTTAACAAAGTGGTGAACTACAAAAGGAACAGAAAACTTTAATGGCCCAGATTCAGTTGTTTGCCAGTAAAAGCTATATTTTCCTGAGTAAAATTCTGTGAGCAAATAAAAGTGAACATTTAAAAAAACTAATAATAATAAGGCTGCCATGAGTAGCAAGACCTGCATGTATACCTGATAAATACAACACTTTACAAAACTAATGTTATTTTCAAATCTGTGCTGAGTTATTTGAGCAGCTTTTCCATCGAGGTCGAAACAAAGAAAAATATTAGTGTTGACATTATTCTATGAAACAATTACCCTCTGACATTCTTTGAACGATTCATACTTAGAAAACTGAATTTTTTTCTTTTTTTTTTTTAAGAAAACTGAATTCTTAACATCAGCTATACCATGGGTTAGTTCATTAATTAGTGCTATTCTGATTTACCCTCTCCGTTAAAATAGGTGATTTTATCATTTTTTACAGATACTTGATACTCTTCTTAACCTAAACTTCAGATTCCTGGTCAGATATTGTTAGTTATGTAACCCCATCATTAAAATAAAGGGGTCTCAGTTCTTAAACTAGAATAAACCAAATTATTAAAATAACCATACCTGATAAATGTAATTCTTATTGTATGCTTATTTTCGTAGTTAAATTTAGGCAACACATACAGAAATCTCCTCTCTGGAGATCCCTAAAAGACAGTATGGAGGTATTTATAACTATCTTCCAAAGTTGTTTATTTTCCTTGAGGAAAAGGAAAGAGGGAAGAGAATGTAAAGGAGTGAATGTGAGCTTTTGAGGCATATTTTGAAGAAATGGGCCTTGAGTAAGAGACAGCAGTCTTCTAAATGCCATTGCTAAAAAGCTACCTCTTGCAATTCTGAATAATGAGTTGAAGCCATTACTTGTTTTAAGGGTTTTATTATTGGGTTTTTTTAAGATTTTATTTATTTATTTGAGAGAGAGAGAATGAGAGATAGAGAGCACAAGAGGGAAGAGGGTCAGAGGGATAAGCAGACTCTCCGCTGAGCAGGGAGCCCGATGTGGGACTCGATCCCGGGACTCCAGGATCATGACCTGAGCCGAAGGCAGTCGCTTAACCAACTGAGCCACCCAGGCACCCTGGGTTTTATTATTCTTAACCAGATTTGGAAATCAGTACTATTTGACGGCTTTTGATTTTACATTAAAAAGAAAAACATTTCCTTGAACACAACCTTTTTTTTTCCTTTCATAATTACAGTTTTCAAATATCTCCTTTAAGGCTATACAAGATTCTCACTTTGATTATATATTTGTTATAAAACTGTTTTAAAGACTAAAGAACAAATATGGTTAATAGTTCAGTAATTCTTATCTAAACTTAAAAGGACTTTTTTGATTTGATAGGTAAGATGTCATAAGAAGGACTAAATAATTTAGAGATGTATGACAATTTTCTAACATCGAGAAGATTCAAGAAAGATAGAAGTAGAAGCACTAGGAGAAACTTTTAAATGTTTACTCTCATTGATATGAAAATAATGGAAACGAGCAGTGAGTCAGAATTTATTTCAAAAGGCAAGTTCTTATATAAAGATGAAAATTTTTATTAGCCATACATAATTATGTTCAATCTCCGTAGTTGTTTTGCTTGGCAGCCCTTTCAGCTCTAAATCATATGGTCATTCCTGGGAAGCAAATGTGGCAGAGGGTCTTACCAATGAATCAAAATTTCTGGTAAATTAAAGTGCCACCAAGGAGGGTCTCACTCCCATTACTTTGCTTTTTTTTTTCCTTGTCTAGTATTTATAAGCAGTTCAAAAAAAAAAAAAAAGACACACACAAAAGGAATAATTCCCTCTCCTTACTTTGAATGAAATGAGATTTAAATGTTCCACCCTTTTCCTACTCCCACTTAATTGGCAGCTGTGGCTACATGTATCTGGCTGGTCTCCCAGTTCCTGAATATGAGATCAAAGATATGTATATGGGAAAGTGATAGAGCTTGGACGTTTGCTGGAGTACAGTGTAGTTTTTTATATAAATAGCAGCTTTACAGAAGCACAGTTAACCAGCATTCAGCATTTTTAAAGCAACTGGGTTTTTTTTTCTCTTTAGAGAAAAAAAGGAAATATATTTTTGCTAATTCAAAAGGTGATCTTAAGGAAGTCATTTCTTTATAATATTTTTAATATTTCGAGATGTTTACTCTCTTTGGGGTTATCCATGTAGTAATACCTCTCCTTAGATTTTAAGTGAGGTAATAAGTGCAAAGCAACATAAATTACCTAAAGTCAGATCCACACCTAAGTGGTGTTGTGCTCATATGTGGTCACTCAAATGCTGCTAACCTTATGGACTTCATCTTCAGTGAATCCTTGAAAGTTGAGCACCAGCTATATAAGCAAAGCACAAGTTGTTAAGAAGTACCAGGCAGACTCCTTGCTCTGTATAGTTTCTGGTCTAGCTTACTGTTCTCCAGCCAAATGTGAAAGACCAGTTTGTTCTCTTGTTTTGTTTTGTTGTTTTTAATTTCCAGTCCATCACGGACAAATACTTTGGTAAAATACAATAAAAATGAGTTACAGTTACCCTTGAACAATGTGGGGGTTAGGGGCGCTGACACTTCATGCAGTAAAAAAATCCAGGTATAACTTTTGACTCCCCAAAAACCTAACTAATTGCCTACTGTTGACCGGGACCTTATCAATAACATAAAAGTGCCAATTAACACGTATTTTGTATCTTATAGGTATTATATGCTCTGGTCTCACAATAAAGTAAGCTAGACAAAAAATCAAAAAGGAAGAGAATATATTTGTAGTACCGTATGTGTATTTATTGAAAAAAATTTATAAGTGGACCTGTGCAGTCCAAATCCATCTTGTTTAAGAGTCAAAATGTGTACTAGGAAATGAAATTTAAAAGATATATAAAATAAGCTCTGATTTTTAAATTACTATTAGATTCAATAGTTATAAAAGTATTCTGTCAAATTGCCATAAAATTTTCTAACCTCTTATTCGTACAGACCAGAAACACTTATCTCCTCATAGGCCAGTAACAAATGTTTCCGGACCAACACTGATGCGTGGATCACACTTAAAGTCACACTAGTCTTTTTGCAAGGGGGCAGGTGTAACAACTACTTTCTTATACGTAGGCTAAACATGTGCTGAATACACATCATACTTTTCTACCCACATATAATTACTCATTCTCTTTGCTTAGCCTAGAATGCTCTTTCTCTCCCATCTCCAACTACTGAAATCCCACCCAGTCTTTAAAATGTGTCAGATGCTATCTTTTTCATCAACTCTTTCAAATGCCCTCCCACCAATACCAACAACAACAGCTGGGTTTGAGCTTTCCCTCCTCTTTGTTAATATTTGTAGTCAGCCTCATTACCATAATTATAAGAAGGCAGTATAATGGCATGATAAAGAGGTTTGAGCTCTAGAATTAAAGAAACCAAGACTCAAGCCTCAGCAGGGTGATCTTGAACGAGTTCTCAACTTCTCTCTTTCCTCAGCTGTAAAATGTTTCTGAATATGGTGCTTACCCCAAAAGTTTGTTATAAGTTTTAAATGAGAATAATCCATGAGAAGCGTCTTACATAGGAACTGGCACATACATAGTAAGCATTCCATTAATATAACTACCATTATATGTTCCTGACTTATCTCCCATCCTTTCTTTACCCTTATTAACTTACTAGATTGCCATCCCCTCTGGGAATCAGCACAGTGCCTTGCTCAATAAATACAAGTTGAATTTAAGTGCTTGTAGAATTTAAGTTATGCAAACAAGCAGTGCAATAGAATCCAGAGAGAGATTACTGGTAGTTGGAGAGGTGAGGGAAGTTTCATGGAGATGATGGTATTTAAACTGAACTAGGTGTAGGGGTCAGCATTCTGACCATAATTGGTGACAGGCCCTGACATCTGCCCGAAGACAAGGAACACTGCACTGGTTGGCTGTGTGAAGACTGTACAGGAACATTGGGAAGTTGAGCAAGAAAGGCAGCCTGAGGTCAGGTTATAAAGGGCCTTAAGGCCTCCTTGCAGTATTGTACTTTCACCTTTGAGTATGTGGGAGCTTCCGAGTCCTGCTTCTTGTGGAGGGTGATTTTGAGATGGAGGAAATGGGAGCCTAAGGACCCAAGGAGGAAACTGGGAGACGATAAAATCCTTAAACCTGGTTTAATCCCTAAACCAGCATTTTTTAAACTGTTCCTCTGGATATTAATGTTCTTCCTAGTGTTGATTGATTCCCAGGGGCAGTGGGGGTAGGAGGGAAGATTTAACTGAAAAAAAAAAAAAAAGTTTGAGAATTGCACCATGTCCAGCTCTCCCCCTGGAGACTGACCATGCATCCTGACTTATTGACAGTCTTTTACTCAAAAAGTCTGTTTAGACTCATTGAATTAGTGTTTCCCAAACTTAATTAATTGGCCACAGAACATTTTTTCACGAGACATCTGTAAACATCTCTCAAAAAACAGTTTAAGAAACAGCACCATAAACAGTCCTAAACCAAGGGTATTGTAATGAAAGAACTAGTAAAATTTGGCTATTTCTCAGTTCTTAGCAGACCCTGGGACGTTGGTGCAATTAGGTAATTGCCAGACAGGAACCATGTTGTCTTGCACTGCTTGGTATTTGGCAGGATTACTCTGAGCAGGGATTTTGCAGGACCTCACCCGTTCCTTATATTCCGAGCACCAGGTTATTTATGTTCCATCATACCCATCTTATGTCCATTGTGTGCGTCTCCACAAATGTCCCCTGTTGCCATGCCTTTGTGACTCCCAACCTTTGTGAATTGGAACCCTCTAATGAATCTATTTTTGTTCTCCTTCCTCTATACTTTCCAAAGATTTGTTATACAGTATGTTATATATGTAAGGAAAGTGAATGAAAAACAGTTTGTTTAAAATGATACCCCCCAGGGCTCCTGGGTGGCTCAGTTGGTTAAGCGACTGCCTTCGGCTCAGGTCATGATCCTGGAGTTCCGGGATCGAGTCCCACATCGGGCTCCCTGCTCAGCAGGGAGCCTGCTTCTCCCTCTGACCCTTCCCCCTCTCATGCTCTCTCTATCTCATTCTCGCTCTCAAATAAATAAATAAATAAATAAATAAATAAATAATAAATAAATAAATAAATAAATAAAATAAAATGATACTCCCTGAGAAATTAAGGAGTACACTTGATCATGTCAAAACCAGGTTGGGATTCACTGGGCTATGTGATCATACCATTTCTTCCCCTCATTTTAACAGGATTAAAATTAGTAGTAGTAATGGCTTTAAGTTATTTTGCTGGGTTATTTATGCCTGAATCAGTACAAATCTTGCATACCTTCAGAAATTAGTAAAAATAGTAGTTAGTCATTTGTTTAGTGGATTTTAATACAGTAGATTAAATTAATCAGTAAATTTTTTAAAAGCAAGATAAGCTGATTATGGGCATAATTGGCACTTAATAGTTGCTTAGCAAATTTCAGGTAAATGATGCTTTTTTCAAGGAGAATTATAAAATTATAATACATTTTCAAGGATTGTTTCAGTGGATATATGTAGAGTGCTACATATAGAACCCGGCACACAGAAAACATTACATAAAGTATTTGCTACTATTGTTGTTGTTGTTGAAGATTGGGGTTAAGTCCTGCCTGGTTATTATTTCCCAGTCTTCAGAACGGTTCACACTCCGTTTTTCTCAATTGCTAGACATTTTTCATTGAAATTGCAGGAGCATTTCACCTAAACAAAAACTCAAGAATTAGAATTCAGTTTGAGTCGTTGATGTAAATCATTTTGGCTATAATAAATTGTTAAAGTAAGACATTAAAATCCAGAATCTTTGCATATTTAAATAATAACCAGCTACTTATTTTTATATAATTATTTCATCCATTTTCCAATTTAGGACACAGTGCCTTTTAAATATTTTTGTATATTAGTCTTAAAGCCTTCCATACATTTTCATATTATAGAAAACATGTATATTTATATACATTACTTTTGATTTTAAAGTGCTTGTTGTAGTTTTTTTTTTTTTTTAGTGCTTTTTGGAAATCCAGATCTATAAATAACTAATTTTTTTCTGCTTCAACTCCTCCAGCTTACTGAAACAAATTCAGGTATCAAGTGCTTGGACTCCATGTGCTGTTTCTCAGAAGGAGAAACAGCGTGCGCATCTGTTGGAAGAATGCTGGAACGAGTAGTAGGAAGATGTAGTCCAACCCATGTCAGCAGGTGTGAAATTTCTCTAAGTAGCCTTTGCTGCAGATGAGTGTCCTATAAACTGGAACAGGATGAACCTGCATCTCTAGATACCTAATAAATCAGCAGCTGGTTTTACCAACTGAAGCGGGAGGTGTGCTATTTATTAGCACTCTTTGATGGTAGATTTCATTTTGTGGCTTTGGGGTAGGGGGCTTTTTCACTAACAAAGGAAGAGAAAGCACCTTTGAAGAGACTTCATCTAATGAACAAAAAGTTTTGCTTTACAGTCTTTCTAAAATATGGTGAATAGGAGTGTGTATATGATACTTATTTGGTTTTTATAACTTTCTTTTTTTGATTATACCTTATATTACTGTTTTATTTCCTGTATTTGTTTTTTGTTTGTTTGCTTTTTGTATTTACAAAATAGTCTACACATAATAGTAAAATCAAAGGATTTCGCTTCTCTTACTCTTCATGTATATTTTCTGGTCAGTCATTTGAGACTTTGAGGTATTTATAAACACAAAAGGCTGTATTTCTGCTCTCCTACACCATTTTATCTCTGTAATGAGGTTTTTAAAATGAGTTGTGATATTTTTTTACTTGGTATTCATGGTCTAATTAAAAGTTTTTAAGTTAGAATAGGCACATTAAATTATGGTTTAGAAGAATCTTAGCATTTCTGTCCCCTCCCAAATCTATTTCTTGAATTAGATTTATCAGTGCTTGCTTTTGTGGATCATAACAAAAAAATGCCATGTTTTGTTAAATGCCACTTAAATTTATTTAAAAGTGAAATGGATTCATTTCTTCATTATTTCCCCAAGAGACATATTATTCAGGGGACATTAGGAAGTAGCAATAACTTTTTTCATGCTTTGGTGTTAAGGTTAATTATATCATATTCCTAAAATTAGAGCAGCAGTGCACTGGTGTGCAGGAATAGTTATAGATGGGCAGGGATAGATAGATGGTGATTTCCATTGTCCACCATGTACCACATGAATAATCACTTTCTACATGTGCCATGGCCTGGAAAAGTTTGGAATATACCCCAGGGGCAGGGAATAGAGGGGGTGGAGGAGGCACTATTATCTGCTGATAAAATAATTTTTAATATTTGCCTAGCTTTTTGTTTTAAAAATGATGAGTAATTGTCATTCATATGTATCATAAAATTCAGGTAACATTTACTGGCAAACTTATTAGTTCCCATTTTGCCTTTAGTTATGGCCATGTCTTTGTGGTACAGTTGCATTTATAAATAACATTCTTAAAACATCTGTGTTTTCAGTCTCCATTTATTGATTATAACATGTGATCAAAAATATTTCCATAATGCTGTGGTATCATTTTGTAGTAATTTTATTCTCCATAAAAGAATTACTATGAACAGTTAAATTTATTGGGACTTATGTATTTTGACTTACACAAATGTATTATAAAATGCATTATTAGAAAGGAGCTCTGTCATGTACCCAGGCCGCCAAGTTTTCCAAAGAAGTTCCAGAAGGACCTACTTTATAGTATTATTTTACTTATTAAAACAGCTTTACTTTATAGAACTAAGGTGGGAGTTAGACTAAGAGACTACTATAGAACTTCCACAGAATTTTTTAAATTTCTGCTTCAATAGGAATTTTAATTTTAATTTAATTTTAATGACAGTATACATCTTCACTATTAAAAAAACTGTAATTAATTTTAAATAAGCCAAAAATATTTTTGCTTTATATATATATTCTCATTGTTTGATACCCATTATTCAGGTAATAGACCCCCATTTTTCTTTACATAGCCATTTTTACACTGTATTATCCCTTTGAACCTGCCCCTGGAAATAGGGGATTTATTTCAGCACATTCTCCTGAAGGTGGCTGTTATCATCTGTACTTTTTTTCACTTAAAATTGTATCATAATATTTTCTTTTGTAAGATTTTATTTTTTATTTTCCTAATAAAATGTTTAACAGTAATATCTTGTTTGACAGACTATAAATATCTTACCAGTTTTGTCCAACATCTCAGGTTATGTTATTGGTTAGTACTGTCATTATCCTTTTTTTTTTTTTTCAAATGAATAATCTAAAAAGTCCTTTAAGATCTATTCAGTTTTTTTCTAGTGGATAAAAATCATACAATATGAAAAACCACTTGGTGCTTTTCAAAGGGCTATATGGAAATTGCCATATATCCATTAACATATTTAAACTTTGAAAGTCATTTTGATATGTAGAGTTTTGTTTCTGTTTTTTTCCATATAATTGTATTAGAGAAAGACATTTGGCATTTCTGTTTTGATATTGAGACAGCCTTTATACATTTCTATTTCATGTCTAACTTAAAAGGTGAAACAAGACTACTACTTCTGTTACAAGATGTAGAAGCCCTTGGATATTTGTTCTATTAACCTATTAAGCATAAGATGTAATGAGCATCACTTGAGAAATACAACTAGTGCTTTCATATGCACATTCTACTGATTAAAAACTTTTACCGTCCAGGCACAAAAATTCTTACATTTTATTAATTGATGTTTTCGAAGGAATATGCCATATTGCAGGCTTGGTTTCAAATGTAGCATCATGGTGCTATATGAAGACTATGCCGTGTTGTACACTAAAGGCTGTACTTCAGCAATAAATGATTTCCTTTGTGCATTTTACCAACAGTTACTTTATCCTAATCAAACCTATTTTCTGAATAGAAAGGACTTAATAGTTAATATGTAGTTCCAGTATTTAATGTTCTGTCAAATATGATATTTAACATATGAGTGCACATGTGTGCTTTGGAAAGATCAAAAACAAAAGAAACCTTACCTAATAAAATTCTTCTATGTAAGCAATGGTTGGAAAAGAGGAAAACTAATATAAAATATTGGCAATTTGGGAATGGAAACTGAGTGACTCCCGATAATTAGGGTGTTGGGAGCTATGTTTTGTCATATGTATCTAAGCATACTTTTTCTTGGATAAATACTTTTAAGAAATGTTCATAGACTCACTTCATTCATTTATTTATTTTACAAATACTCCCTGCTATGTACCAGGTGCAGTTCTAGGTACTAGAGAGAGACAATAGTGAACAGGTCCTTCCTTAAACTAAGGTGTTTAAAATTAGAGAATTTGTAAACTACCAGTATGGTTGTAGCTTATTTGTGTTTCTCTTTGCCAACTTTGTAAAATTTCTAGGTTCCAAACTTCATTATCACTGTGCTTGCTTAATTGATTTAAACTTAAACTACATACAGAATCTCAAGGAAACAGTGGATTATTTGATGAGTGAATTTAAAAGCCATTTTAAATGCTAGTCTCTTCCTCTAACATCTTTGTTTAGGAAAGTAGGAACCCTGGAAAAAGTTACATAAAATGTATTTATTGTTTAGTGCTTTTAGTCTTCTCTAAGAAAAGCCACCTTTGACTTGGTAATCCTGATACTGTCCTTGAAATGGGTTAGGCTATTTTAAGCATGGAAGGCTATTTCTGGTCTTGAGTTATTTTAGCTTAAATTAATAGAGCTGCAAATAAAGCATTATGTAATTAATCGCTTATAGTCCTTATTATTCAGACAGTAAATTTTCCAGACCATTAAAGGTTTATTTGTTCTCAGTTAAGTGAAAACTGTACTGAGTGACAGCTGTCTTTGATACCTATTGAATAAACCATTTACTGCATTCAAGCTAATTATGTTAAAATCTTTAGAATAGAATTTATAGCTGAAAAGAAATAGTATAATATAATATGAACATATTACTATTTCATTCCAAAGCTTTTGGTAAGTGGGATGTTTGTTTGCTTCTGTAATGTCGAAATATAGCCTAGTTGCTTTTCAGTAAAACTGATTGTGCATAACTCTTAGTAACATACTTCTTATTGTATTGTTAAAATTTTAAGAGCATCTCATGCTTTACTACTTACAGAAATTGTTTTAATGCTAATGAATGTCTGAATTTTGGCTAATATTTAAATAATGACTAGAGCATTATTTTTTTTCCAAGTTCTTGTATTATATAAATAGACTGGTCATTAAAGGCTAGTATGAAGAACTTCTCTTAGCATTTAAAAATGAATCAATAAGTGATTATTTTAATATTCAAATTTCATTTGATCCTAAGTTTTAGAGTAAATTTTTGTCTCACTTAAAACATAGGTCCTGGTGAGCCAAACTTTTCTCTTATTGTTACTTTAGATCTTGGAGTGCATCGGATCCTTTCTATACCAACGACAGGAGCATCTTGACTCTCTCCACAATGGACTCATCTACTTGTTAAAGGGGCAGTAGTACTTTGTGGGAACCATTTCAACTCCTTTCCTAAAATTCAGTGTGATCATCCTGGTAATGGCCACACTAGTTCTGCAGAATTACTTTTTGAAATTTCTCAAGTATTTCATACCCACTCAGAGTTATAATGGCAAACAAATAAAAAGCATTGACATAAACCCCTTTCAACCCCTTTAATTTAAATCTGAACATGTCAGAATTTGTGAAAGAGACATTTTCCATCTCTTTGGATTGTCCCTTGTGCTTATGGGACTCCAAATGGCATTTCATCCTCTTGCTAAGGCCACTATATTTTAATATCAAGGTAGAAAAGGGAACTAATTCCTAGTTAATTGTATTTTTTAGTATTAGCTTGGTTATTGAATCTTCTATTCAAATCTGCTTCTGTAAATTTTGCTGAAAAGTTTGCCCTGAAAACTCTATTTTTTTATTAGAGTTATATTTGAAGCTTTTCATGCGAAAAGTTAATGTGAATAGAAAGGAATTTTGGTCCCTCAGTGACCCATGTTGTTAATTCTTTAGTGCTTTTTAAGTTCACAGAGCAAATTAGGAGAATGCATTTCCCACCATTATTTACTGCATTGTGGATAGTAAATATATACCAATACCAAACTTCTCTAAATACTGTAACACAATCAGTAAAATTAAGCATATACATGCAAAGGGTATATTATATATATAAATCAGGAATCAAGTCCATTCACCAAATTTCAAGTTGATGTTTAATATTTTTGTGACAGAATACAAAGAACCTATAGTGGGTAAATTACATACCATTAGCATATTATTTAATGTGTTTATCATTGGATCTTTTGCATGCTTTAATCTGGTTAATATGTTTAAATTTGCCTTTTTTTTCCCCCTCTATCTGCAGGCTCTGTTTATAGTATTTTATGACACTGTTGTAAAGTTCAACTATATCAATAAAAAACAAGTTTGGACAGTATTTTAATATTGCAAATATTTTTAATCATACAAATCAAAATATTAGGGTAATTAAAACAAAAAGATAAGAGCCTCTTTCTGTGGCTAATTTAGAATTGCTCTTGCCTTTCAGTAAGCTAGAGTGCAGAATAAAGGATTTCACATAAGAATCCTATTATTCTTAGGTTAGTATATGTTATCTAAGTTACAGTAGACTACCACAGTGAAGTGAAATCTGTTCAGTGTCCCATTACTAGGTATATTTTCAGGCATGGCTACAGGATGTAAGTGAAACAAAAGTTTAAAATGCTAAATCTTAAGGGGTAATGGCAGCATAAATTAAAATGCTAAGAATGATTAATCAGGTACATATTGCTGTAATTGACTCACTGTACTTCAGTACTTAATTTCCATCCTGAGTTTATCATATGATCAGTGTTATCATTTGTTTTGATAAAAACGTCATTTTAAAATTTGGAAATGATTATTGGTTAAAGAACTTACCGAGCTCTAAGTATGTGATTGTGTACATAACATTTAAAATTGTATGGAAATGGTTAAATAAGGTTTTCCAAAATTTTCTCTTGAGAATATAATAACTCCTTTCTGTGGATATATTCTTCAACCTTCCACCTCTTCCCATCTCATGAATATAAGACTTCTGGAATTGGGCTAGTAGGGAAAGAATGATAGAGTCAAGAATTAAGACTTCACCTTGTTTGCTGGTAAACTATTTTTTTTAATTTTTATTTTCTTGCTAATATAACATTTGTCTGTTTCAGTAATACAAGGATATTAGATTATGAATTTCAGCTTAAATATTAATTTTCATTAGTAGCCCTTCTTTAACTTAGATATTCCAAAATTGAGTTTAAGAATATACTGTGATTCTGGAAATACATTAAAGGGATAATACAGTGTACAATATATATACTTACCAATTCATGTTCCAGAGGAGGAAAATTGCAGAAAATATTCAGTTAGGGTAGTTTAGTGGAAGATAACTCAGAATTTGTTTCTTCTTAGAATGTCTTATAAAATATTTATCTAACAAAATGACATGTTAATAGTCCTGCATTACATCTTCCTTAACAATTTACAGTGTTTGTTTGCCATAAACCAAACTGACTACTGACACTAGAGAAGGACCACAAAGCCATCCAAGCAGTCTCTGACCAGCTGCCGCAGTGGAGGTCACCCAGCCTATGTGGTGCTGAAGGTGGTGATGTAACTGTCTGCATTGACTGTTTGAAGTTATTTAAGAACTTTATGTCAAAAAAAAAGTAAATGTCATCTACTGATAATGCTCATCCTAATCTGTTGAAAACCTCTTTTTAAAGGAAAATTATTATAAGAAAAGAGCTTTCTTCAATTTAAGAAAGTAACTGTTGTCTACAAGCTTTAAATAGTTTTCTAGTGCTAATACTCATATTTTAAAACTTACTATGTAGCCAGTAATCACAAAAAGATCCCCTTTGCATATTTCTTTAAAATTCTTTGGAAAGTATGATGTTGGTAATTAAGTTACTCTTAAACCTGCCAAAACCAGAGTAAGATGCTACATGTGTTTTTACTAATTGATGGTCTCAGATCTGTTTGCCTCACTTTCTTACCTTAGTCTGAAGGCTATAGCCCTGAAGATAGTAGTAAGCACCAAGACGGTTTTCAAAATTGCCCATCAGCTGCTTTAAAAGATAACTCAGTACCCTTCCTCAGCTTTAGCGAGCAATAGGCTCACTTTAGGAGGATTAGAGTATGGGCCAGGCAACTACACCTACCACGCTTGCTGTGGAGTTGAGAAGAAAGAAGGGAGAATTTAGTTTGAATTTCTCTTAACTGCCCTCCTCCTTGGGTCTCAATCTCCATGAGGTCCAAAAAGGCTTCCCAGACCTATACAGACTCTGGCACTGTCCTGAGTAGGAGATTAAACTGAGGCAAATCACCACATCAGGAAATTCCTTCACTCAGACCAGGTCATTTCTGCTGTAAGATTGTGGATTGTGGAATCGGGCTTGTGTTTGAAGCTTGAGACTCCTATCCGATAGGCAGAAGTCAAAGCCACTAAAAAAATTGACAGTTGATACCAAAAAAAATTTTAAATATGCTACTCTGAGAAGTTATTGGGGGCAGGGGAAAAGGGAAAATCATCTATGCTTGTGTTTTCCTGTAAAGATCACGTTGAAGTATGATATCAGCAGGTATTCATAAAACAAACACACCAAAGAGTTATGTAAAATATGTTTTATTAATTTTGGTCCCACTTCTGAGACATTTTTATTTCTATTTTGAAATGAGTCATCTATTTTCATAAAAATGGAACATTATTAAAGTGCTGTTTATGTGAGAACACGAATGATTTTCCTACAAAAAATAGATCACAATTAATGATATGTTTGTAATAATGGTGATTGTTAGATTTTTATGGGGAATTAGTAGTTGGCAATACTGTAGCAACATTTAGTTTAAAATCCAGGACCTCAGACACTGTGGCTGTCTAATAAAATCCTTTAACATTTCTCTGCATTGTCAGTAAGTGTAGTTACTTATTGTATAGCTCTCTAATTTTTTAAAGTTTATGAAATTATATTTATGGAATAAAAATTTTCCTACATAATTAAAAGTGTTTTTTCATTATTTAAGCATTTTAAGCCTCTATCTGCTTGTCACAACTAACACTGCCAAAAACTTTTTGATGAAATTTTATTACATTTACCTTCCATATGGTACAGGGATGCTATTACGCCATTCACTGACTCCAGTGTCAAAAATCTATAAGTTTTTCATTTGCCCAGATTTTATAGATCATCAGTACAGCTCCTGAAAAGCAGCCTGATAGAAGTGTCCCAGCTGTAAAGACCAACACACTTCAACTAGAAATTGCATCACTCATGAAAAAACAGCCACTATGAACTTGGAAATGAAAATATGTGCTTTTTAAAAAATACAGCTGATATAATGTCAATTTATATATAAAGTATTCTAACCTAATGGCAATCATTATTCCTTATGCTTCCTCAGTTGCCATTTAAAGCACACATAACGGTCTAATATACGTTTATTATAAGGTAAGCTGTTATATTTGCCCAAATGTTAGTATATGCAAAGAGTGACAATGTATGATATATATTTTTTTATTTCTGAAAGGAAATAAGAATATGATCCTGGACAAATCAGTTTAGGCATCTGTTTTTATTTAAAAAGTAGTTGAGGGTTTGGACTGTATCTATGGTAACTTCAGTCTTTAACTTCTATGGTACAAGATGATGAGTAATGTTTTTTGAATTAGAAATTTAGGACAAGAAATAAAACTTTATGAGCAACATTTCACCAGAAGACTTAGTGAATTTGGAAACAAGTCAAGTTTTCTTTTGAAGAGCTGACTCAAGGACAAAGCTGCTATAAATGGGGATAAGTAAATATGTCTCTGTGAACAACTCTTTTTGGAAGTGATAGATAGCTCTCTGATAAATCAGGGGAAATGATTTGTCCTCAAGTAAAATTTGTGGACCGTGGAGTGCATAGATTTTAGAATTCTATCACTTTTGACAAATCTATATACATCTGTGTGATCCTTACCACAATCCAGATAAAGAATTTTCCACCTTCCCTTTTGCCACTTTCCAATGAATTTATTCCTCCCTTTCTCCCTTGCAACCATTTTTCTATTTTTTTATTGTCATAGAGTAGTTTTACCTGTTCTTGAATTTCATATAAGTGGAAGTATACATGTTCACTTTTACATCTGGTAAAAGTGAACATGTAGAACTTTACATTTGCTCAAAATGACTGAGATTCATCAACATTGTTGCATATATACTTGGTTCCTTTTTGCTACTCAGTCATGTTCCATTTCATGAATATCCTGTAATTTGTCCATTCTCTTATTTATGGACCTTTGAGTTATTTTCAGTTTGGCGTGATTATAAATAAAGTTATGAGCTTTCTTTCTGAACATGTTTTCATTTCTCTTTTGAAATAACTGGGATTGCTGGGTCACAAGTTAGGTTTATGTTTAATTTTATAAGAAACTGCTGAAAATTTTTCCAAAGTTATTGTATATGCCATTTTATGTGCATTCATATGCAATTATGAGAGTTCCAGTTCTATTATATCTAGCATGATTATTAATGATGTTTAACTCCTTTTCATATGCTTATTGGCAGTTTTATATATTTTCTATTACAATTTTCTTAACTTTGTAGAATATAATACATATACAAAGTATATGTTAATCGACTTTATGTTATTCCGTCCAATCCAACAGTTAAGCTGTTAATACTTAGGTTTTGAGAAGTCGAAAGTTATAAAGTGGAAATTCGTGCACAGGTGGTCAGTGCCCTTGACCCCTGTGTTGTTCATGGGGTATTTTCTTAATGGTGACTTTGATTTGCAGAAGAAGTGGTGTATTTTGATGAAGTCCAGTTTTTTTTCTTTTTATGGTTATATGTTTTTGTGTCTTGTCTAAAATATACTTGTCAAACCCAAAGTAATGAAAATATTTTCCTGTGTTTTCTTCTGAAAGCATTACAGTTATGTTTAACTGTATGTTTAGGTCTATGATCTGTCTCTAATTCATTTATATGTAGGGCGTGAGGCAAGGACTAAGGATCTTCCTTACTCCTAACCCCTGTAAGGCTGTTTGGTTTAGCTACATTTGTTGAAAATATTCTGTCTCCATTGGATTCATTTTGTGTCTCTTTTTAAAATAAACTGACTGTAGGGGTGCCTGGGTGGCTCAGTCGGTTAAGCATCCAACTCTTGGTTTCCCCTAAGGTCATGATCTCAGGGTTGTGAGATTGAGCCCTGTGTGGGGTTCTGCGCTAGCACTGAGCCTGCTTGAGATTTTTTCCCTCTCCCCCGCTTCTCTACCCCTCCCCCTGCTCCTGCACGCCCTCTCTAAAATAAAATAAGATCTTTAAAATTAGCTGACTATAAACATAGATCTACTTTTGGGCTCTCTGATCTATTCATTTATTCTTGTGCCAATAACACACTATCTTGATTACTATAGTTTGTTTTTTTTTAAGATTTTATTTATTTGACAGAGACACCGCAAAAGAGGGAACACAAGCAGGGGGAGTGGGAGAGGGAGAAGAAGGCTCCCTGCTGAGCAGGGAGCCCTATGTGGGGCTCTATCCCAGGACCCTGGGATCATGACCTGAGCTGAAGGCAGACGCTTAACCGACTGAGCCACCCAGGCGTCTCTATAGTTTTGTGTTTTTTTTAAGATTTTATTTATTTATTTGAGAGAGGGAGAGATAGAGCACGAGCAGGGTGTAGGGGCAGGGGGAGAGAGAAATGCAGACTCCCCACTGAGCAGGAAGTCCAACCAGGGCTCCATCCCAGGACCCTGGGATCATGACCTGAGCCAAAGGCAGACGTTTCACTGACTGAGCCACCAGGTGCCCCTTGATTACTATAATTTTATACTGAACTTTGAAATCAGGTAATCAAAGTTCCCCAACTTTGTTGTCAAGATATTATGGCTATCCTAGGTCCTTTATTCTCCATACAGATTTTGAAAAATCAGCTGATGATCAATTTCTAAAACAAAAAATCATGGTATGATTTTGATTTGGATAGTTCAATTTGGAAACAAGTGAAATCTTAACAATATTGAGTCTTCTAATCCATAATCATGATGTATCTCTCCATTTATTTTCGGTCGTCTTTAATTTATCTCAGGAATGTCTTATAGTCTTCAGTGTTGACATCTGGCAAAACTTTGTTAAGATAAAATTTTATGTTTTCTGATGCTATGGTAAATGGAATTGTTCTTTCATTTATTTTCAAATTACTCATTACTAGAATACAGAAATGCAATTTTTATACCTTTGACTCTAACTTACAACCTTGTTCAATTCATTCAATTCTAGATTTTTAATTTTGTGTAGAATCTTTTAAGTTTTCACATACACAGTCATGTCATTTGAGAAAAGTGACAGTTTTGGTATTTTTTTCCAATCTTCATGCTCTTTGTCTCTTGTTACTGCCTTATTGCTCTGGCTAGAACTTTCCTGTGTAATGTTAATTAAATAGACATGGTGGGAACTGTGAATAGGTGTTGAATTTTGAAAATGTTTTTTCTCCATTTATCAAGATGATCGTATTTTTTGGTTTGTTTCAGTTTGGTATTATGGTAAATTACTTCAGTTTATTTTCAAATGTTAAGCCAACTTTACATCCCTGAAATAAATTTCACTTTGTTATAAAATGTTATTCTTTTATATATTGCTGTTTGGTATAGTAATATCGTGTTAGGGACTTTTGTATCTGTGCTTATGAAAGATATAGGGTCTGTAATTTCATTTTCTTAAAATGTCTTTATCAGGTTTTGGTATTAGGGTTATGCTGGCCTCATAAAACAATTTATGCAGTATTCCTCCCTCCCCTCTTTTTTGAAAGAGTTTATGTAAGGTTGGTGTTATTTCTTTTAATATTTTGAATTCACCATTGTGGGCCTAGAATTTTTTATATGTGGGAATATTTTTTAGTAGGTATTACTTTTTATTGCTATTATAACAGATTACCACAAACTTAATAGCTTAAAACAACACAAATTTATTATCCCAAATTCTATAGGTTAGAAGCCTGACACAAGTCTCACTGGAATAAAATTAAGATGTAAGAGCAGGACCATATTTGTCTTCTGAGGCTTACAGAACTTTTTTTTTTTTTTTTTGAGTATAGTTGACACACAGTGGTACATTACTTTCAGGTGTACTACATAGTGATTTGACAAGTTTATACATTATGCTATGTTCACCACAAGGGTAGCTACCATCTGTCCCATTACATTATATTCCTCATGCTGTGACTTTCATTCCCATAACTTGTTCATTCCATACTTGGAAGCCTATTTCTCCCACTCCCCTTCATCCATTTTGCCCAAACCTCCCTTCCCTTCTGGCATCTATCAATTGTCCGTATTATTGGTCTGATTGTGCTGTTTGTTTATTCCTTTTTCTTTAGTAGATTCCACTTATGGAGTAGAATCATACGGTTTTTATCTTTCTCAGTCTGACTTATTTCACTTAGCGTAATACCCTCTATGTCCATCCATGTTGTCTCAAATGACACAATCTCTTTTTTTATGGCTGCATAATATTCTGTGTGTGTGTGTGTGTGTGTGTGTGTGTGTACACATACCACATTTTCCTTATCCATCCTTTTTTTTTCAATTTTTTAGTTTATATTCAATATATAATGTATTACTGTTTTCTGAGGTAGAGGTCAGGGATTCATCAGTCTTATATAATACCCAGTGCTCATTACATCATATGCCCTCCTTAATGTCCACCAGCAGTTACCCCATGTCCCCATCTCCCTCCCCTCCAGAACCCCTCAGTTTGTTTCCTATGATTAAGAGTCTCATGGTTTGTCTCCTTTCTGATTTCATCTTGTTCTATTTTTTCCTCTCTTCCCCTATGTTTTGTTTCTTAAATTCTATATATAAGTGAGATCATATGATAATTGTCTTTCTCTGATTGACTTATTTTGCTTAGCATAATACCCTCTAGTTCCATCCAGGTCATTAGAAATGGCAAGATTTTTTTTTTTTTTTGGTCCATCCGTCTACTGATGGACACTTAGGTAGCTTCCATATCTTGGCTGTTGTAAATGATGTTGCAATAAACATAGGGTGCATATATCTTTTAAATTAGTGTTTTTGTTTTCTTTGGGTAAATACCCAGTAGTGGAATTATTGGATCATATGGTATTTCTATTTTTAATTTTTGGGGGATCCTCCATACTGTTTTCCACAGTGGATGGACTAATTTACATTCCCACCAAAAATGCACAAGGGTTCCTTTTTCTCCACATTCTTGCCAACACCTGTTATTTCTTGTCTTTTTTATTTTAACCATTCTGGTGTAAGGTAATCTCTCATTGTCTTTTGTTTGTTTCAAATTTTCATTTAACTTCTAGTTAACATATAATATTAGTTTCAAGGTGGAATTTGGTGATTCATCACTTACATATAACACCCAGTGCTCATCACAAGTGCCCTCCTTAATGCACCATCACCCACTTAGCCCATCTTCCCACCCAGCTTCCCTCCCGCAACCCTCAATTTATTCTCTATAGTTAAGAGTCTGTTTTATGGTTTGTCTTCCCCCCTTCTCTTTTTTTCTTTCCCCTATGTTCATCTGTTTTGTTTCTTAAATTCCGCATATGAGTGAAATCATGTGGTATTTGTTTTTCTTTGACTGACTTGTTTTGCATAGCATGCTACACTCTAGCTCATCCACGTCATTGCCAATAGCAAGATTTCATTCTTTTCTATGGCTGAGTAATAGTCCATTGTATATATATATATATATATGCATATCTTCAGTAGATGCATATTTGGGCTCTTTCTATAATTTGGCTATTGTTGATAATGCTGGTATACACACTGGGATGCACGTGCCCCCTGGAATCAGTATTTTTGTATCCTTTGGGTAAATCCCTGGTAGTGCAATTGCTTAGTCATAGGGTAGTTCTGTTGTTAACTTTTTGAGGAACCTCCATACTGTTTTCCAGAGTGGCTGCAGCAGATTGCGTTCCCTACAACAGTGTAAGAGGGCTCCCTTTCTCCACATCCTCGCCAACATCTGCTGTTTCCTGGGCTGTTAATGTTAGCCATTCTGACAGGTGTGAGGTGATATCTCATTGTAGTTTTGATCTGTATTTCCCTGGTGATGAGTGCTGTTTAGCATCTTTTCATGTGTCTGTTAGCCATCTGTATGTCTTCTTTCCGTTTCTTAACTGGATTATTTGGTTTTGGGGTGTTGAGTTTGGTAAGTTCTTAATAGATTTTGGATACCAATCCTTTCTCAGACATGTCATCTGCAAATATCTTCTCTCACTCCAAAGGTTGCCTTTTAGCTATATTAATTGTTTCCTTCACTGTGCAGAAGCTTTTTATCTTGATGTAGTTCCAATAGTTCATTTTTGGTTTTGTTTCCCTTGCCTCCAGGGATGTATCTAGTAAGAAGTTGCTATGGCCAATGTCAAAGAGGTTTCTGCCTGTGTTCTCTATGATTTTGATGGTTTCCTGTCTCACATTTAGGTCTTTCATCCATTTCGGATTTGTTTTTGTGTATGGTTTAAGAAAGTGGTCCAGTTTCATTCTTCTGCATGTAGCTGTCCAGGTCTCCCAACATCATTTGTTGAAGAGACTCTTTTTTCCATTGGATATTCTTTCTTGCTTTCTCAAAGATTAGTTGACCATATAGTTGTGGGTCTATTTCTGGGTTTTCTGTTCTGTTCCATTGATCTGTGTGTCTGTTTTTGTGCCAGAACCATACTGTCTTGATGACTACAGCTTTGTAATATAGCTTGGAGTCCGGAATTGTGATGCCTCCAGCCTTGCTTTTCTTTTTCAAGATTGCTTTGGCTATTCGGGCTCTATTGTGGTTCCATACAAATTTTAGGATTGTTTGTTCTAGTTCTGTGAAAAATGCTGGTGGTATTTTGATAGGGATTGCATTAAATGCGGAGACTGCTTTGAGTAATATAGACATTTTAACAATGTCCTTTTAATCAATGAGCATGGAGTATCTTTCCATTTTTGTCATATTTAATTTCTTTCATCAGTGTTTTATAGTTTTTGGAGTGCAGGTCTTTCACCTCTTCAATTAAGTTTATTCTTAGATATTTTAATCTTTTTGGTGCAATTGTAAATGGTATTTTTTTAATTTCTGTTTCTGAAAAATATATTTCTGTTTCTGCTACTTCATTATTAATATATGGAAACACTACCAATTTCTGGGTATTAATTTTGTATCCTGTCACCCTACTGAATTTGTTATTACTTCTAGTAGTTTTTTGGGAGGGTCTTTAGGATTTTCTGTGTATAGTATTATGTTGTCTGTGAATAGTGACAGTTTAACTTCTTTACCAATATGGATGTCTCTTATTTCTTCTTGTCTAATTGCTGCGGCCAGGACTTTCAGTACCATTTTGAATAAAAGTGGTAAGAGTGGACATCTTTGTTTCGCTCCTGACCTTAGAGGGAAGGCTCTCAGTTTTTCACCATTGAACATGATGGTAGCTGTGTGTTTTTCATATTATGGTCTTTATTATGTTGAGGTATGTTGCCTCTGACCCCACTTTGATGAGGGTTTTTATCATGAATGGCTGTTGAATCTTGTCAAATGCTTTTTCTGTATCTATTGAGATGATCATATGATTTTTATCCTTCATTTTGTTGATGTGGTGTATGTTGATTGATAGGCGAATATTGAACCATCTTTGCATCCCCAAAATAAATCCCACCTGATCATGGTGAATGATCTTTTTAATGTATTGTTGGATTCAGTTTGCTAATATTTAGTTGATTTTTGCATCCATGTTCTCAGGGATATTGGCCTGTATTTCTTTTTTATGGTGTCTTTGTCTGGTTTTGGTATAAGGGTAATGTTGGCCTTGTAGGATGTATTTGAAGCTTTCCTTCCTCTTCTCTTTTTTTGGAATAGTTTGAGGAGAATAGGTACTAACTCTTCTTTAAACATCTGGTAGAATTCCCCTACGAATCCATGTGCTCCTGGACTTTTATTTTTTGGTAGTTTTTTTTAATTACCAATTCAAATTCGTTACTTGTAAACTGTTCAGATTTTCTATTTCTTTCTAGTTCTGTTTGGCAAGATAGTATGTTTGTAGGAATTTATCCATTTCTTCTGGGTTGTCCAGTTTATTGTGGCTCAGCCACTTTTTTCCTTCAGTCCCATTGTCTGCAGTGACTCTCTTTGCCTTTTGTGGGCAGGGTTTGGTTCCTCTGTTGTTAGTGGGCCAGTCTGGGGCCACCTTGGGCTTTGCTTGAGTCTGACCAGGCATTTGTCAGAGATGCAAGCAGCAATGAACTTCAAGGCACTTTCCCTGTTTTGTCCTCTGAGAAGCTTTTGTTGATGGATGGAGCCTGCAGCCAGACCAGCTGTCTGCCCTCAGTGCACTGCTGGGGCCACAGTCAGATCGTTGTATGTGGCTATCTTTTGCACTCTCTGGGTCAGGAGTCACTTTCGAGTGGTACTGGCCCCATCAGGGGTGCTTGCACACTGCCAGCCTTGTGGCACTGCTTTGGATGGGCTCCGGACAAGAGCACGTTAGAGGGGGCAGATCAGAGTGTGGGGCAGGACGTGCAGGAGCGTTAGCCAGTTCTGTGTGGGTCTGCTGTGGGAAGAGATCTGGAGCAGAGGCCTGTCTGGAGGAGGCGTTTCCACAGGAGAGAGTGTGATGGGGGGCACTGTTAGCAAATTAGGTAGGGAGTGCTGGCACTGCTTGGTTCCCACAGGTGGCTGTGTGTTTATGCTGGCTAGGGAGGTGGGGAGGAATGGTGCCTGCCAGCTCCTTTGTTCTGGAGAAGTCTTCCAATGATCCCTGCCCCTCTAGCACATGCTTTGAAATTAGTAAACAAATCTCCTCCCTGTATACTCCAGGCATTTTTCGAACTGCTGCTTCTATGCCTCATCTCTGCAAAGCTTTTGGGCTGTCTCTTTAAGGGCAGGGATTCAGTTTCCTCCTGCCCTCCTGGCTCTCTCAGAGCCAAGCACGCTGATTTTTAAAGTTCCAGATTTTAAGTCCCACTGATAATAAGAACTTATGAAATTAAGCCTCTCTGGGTTTTCAGACCCAAATATTATATGAAGATTCATCTTTCCTGTGTGGGCTTCCTGGTTAAGCCTGTTTCACTCCCCTTTTCCAGCCCGCAGTGTCCCTCCCTCCTGCTGACAGTCCCACAGGTCCCTTTAGCTTCCAACTGCATCTCCACCCTTCTGTCCTCTTTCATGGAACCTCTTCTCTATATGTAGGTGAAGAGCTTGTTCTGCCAGGCTTCCAGCCATTTTCTGGGTTATTTACACTGATGGGAATGTTATCTAGTTGTATCTGTGGAACGAGGTGAGCTTAGGGTCCTCCTACTCAGCCATCTTCCCCAGAAGTCAGTGTTTTTGTTTTCTTCTGATAAATACCCTGAAGTGGACTTGCCTAATCATATGGTAGTTCTATTTTTAATCTTTTGAGGAACCTGTATACTGTTTTCCACAGTGTCTGCACCAATTTATATTTTCACCAGCAATGCACAAGGGTTCCCTTTCCTACACATCCTTACCAACACTTATTTCTTGTCTTTTTGATACTTGCCATTCTAACGGGTGTGAAGTGACATCTCGTTGAGGTTTTGATTTGCATTTCCCTGATAGTGATATTGAGCATCTTTTTATGTGTCTGTTGGCCATGTGTATGTCTTCTTTGGAAAAATGTCTATTCAGATCCTCTGCCCCTTTTTTAATCACATTATTTGATTTATTTGCTATTGAGTTGTAGGAGTTACTTGTATATTTTGGATATTAGCTCTTTATCATGTATATGATTTGCAGATATTTTCTCCCCATCCATTAAGTTACCTTTTCATTTTGTTGATTTCATTTTGTTCATTTCCTTGGCTGTGCAGAAGCTTTTTAGTTTGATGTAGTCCCATTGTTTATTTTTGCTTTTGTTGCCTTTGGTTTGGGGGTCAAATCCAAAAATTCAATGCTAAAACTGATGTCAGGGAGCTTAACTGCCTTTTTTTTTTTCCTTCTAGGAGATTTACAGTGATTTCACGTTTTACATCAAGACTTTTATCCATTTTGAGTTAGTTTTGAGTATGATGTAAGATAGTGATTCAGTTTTCCCAACATCATTTGAGATTGTCCTTGCCCCATTGTATGTTCTTGGCTCCTTTGTTGTAAATTAACTGACCATATATATGCATGGGTTTTTTTCTGGGTGCTCTACTCTGTCCCATTAATACCATACTGTTTTGATTACTACAGCTTTGTAATATACCTTGAAGTCAGGGAGTGTGATGCCTTGAGCTTTTTTCTTTGTCAAGATTGCTTTTGTTATTCAGGGTCTTTTGTGGTTCCATACAAATCTTAGGATTATTCTACTTCTGTGATAAATGTCATTGGAATTTGGTTGAATGGAACTAGAAGGTATTATCCTAAGCAAAATAATCAGAGAAAGACAATTATATGATTTCACTCATATGTGGAATTTAAGAAACAAAACAGGATCATAGGGGAAGAGAGGGAAAAATAAGACGTAATCAGAGAGGGAGACAAACCATAAGAGACTCTTAACCATAGGAAACAAACTGAGGGTTGCTGGAGGGAAGAGGGGGGTGGAGAGATGGGGTGATGGGCATAAGGAGGGCACATGATGTAATGAGTACTGGGTGTTATAAACAACTGATGAATCACTGAACTCTACCTCTGAAATGAGTAAGACACTATATGTTAATTGAATTTAAATTTTAAAAATGTCATTGGAATTTGGATAGTGATTGCATTGAAACTGTAGATTGCTTTGGGTAGTATGAGCATTTTAACAATATTAATTCTTCTAATCCATGAACATGGAATATCTTTCTATGTATTTGTGGCTTCAGTTTCTTTCATCAGCGTTATAGTTTTCAGTCTTTCACCTTCATGGTTAAATTTACTTCTAGGTATTTTATTCTTTCTGATGCAGTTGTAAATGGGATAGTTTTCTTAATTGCCCTTTCTGTTGGTTTGTTATTAGTGTATAGGAGTACAATAGATTTTTTTTATATTGATTTTGTATCCTGCAACTTTACTGAATATATTAGTTGTAACAGTTTTTGGGTATAGTCTTTAGGACTTTATAATATGTCATCTGCAGATAGTTATTTTACTTCTTTCTTTCAGATTTGGATGGCTTTTCTTTTTTGGGCCTAGTTGTTATAATAAGAACTTCTAATACTGTGTTGAATAGAAATGGTGAGAGTGGACATCCTTGCTTTGTTCCTGATTTTAGAGGAAAAGCTTCCAGAATTTCAGTATTGCATATATTAGCTGTGGGCTTGTCATATATGGCCTATATTATGTTGAGGTACATTCCCTCTATACCCACTTTGTTGAGAGTTTTTATTGTAAAAGGATGTTGAATTTTGTTAAATATTATTTTTGTATCTATTGATATGATTTTTATCCTTAATTTTGTTAGTGTGGTGTATCATGTTTGATTTGTAAATGTTGAACTATCTTTGCATTTGTGGAATAAATTCCACTTGATCATGGTGTGTGATGCTTTTAATGTATTCTTGAATTTGGTAATATTTTGTTAAGGATTTTTGCATCTATTTTCATCAAGGATATTGGCCTGTAATTATTTTCCTGTGGTGTCCTTGTCTGGTTTTGATATCAGGGTAATGCTGGCCTCATAAAAACAGTTTGGGAGTATACCCTTCTCCTCTATTTTTTGGAAGAGTTTGAGAGAGATTAGTATTAATTCTTCTTTAAATGTTTGGCAGAATTCACCAGTGAAGCTGTCTGGTCTTGGACTTTTTGTTTGTTGGGAAGTATTTGATTACTGATTCAATATTGTTACCCATAAATGGTCTGTTTAGATTTTCTATTTCTTCCTGATTCAGTCTTGGTAGGTTGTATGTTTCAAGGAATGTATCTGTTTTTTCTAGGTTGTCCAATTTGTTGGCACATAATTGTTCAGAGTATCTTATCCTTTGTATTTTTGTGTTATCAACTGTAATATTTCATTTCTGATTGAGGGTTTTTTATTTTGTTTGTTTTTTGGTGAGTTTAAAGTTTTGTCAATTTTATCTTTTCATAGAACCTGCTCTTATTTTCATTGATCTTTTATCTTTTCTTTTTAGTCTGTTTCATTTATTTCTACTCTGAGCTTTATTTCCTTCTACTAACTTGGGGCTTCATTTTTTTTCTTCTTTTTCTACTGGAGGTATAAAGTTGGGTTGCTTGTTTGAAATTCTTGTTTCTTAATTATCACTATGAACTTCCATCTTATAGCTGGTTTTGCTGCATCCCAAAGTTTTGTTATGTTGTATTTCCTTTCCATCCATCTCAAGGTATTTTTGATTTCTCGATTTCTTTGACCCTTTGGATGTTCAGTAGCATGTTGTCTAATCTCCACATATTTGTGATTTTCCTAGTTATCTTTTTGTAATTTTTAGTTTCATACCATTGTGGTTGAAAAAGATGCTCAGTATGATTTCTGTCTTCTTAAACTTATTAAGACCTGTTTTGTGGCCTAACATGACCCATCCTGGAGAATGTTCCATGTGTACTTAAAAAGAATGTGTATTCTGTTGCTTTTGGATGAAATGACCTATATATCTCTATTAAGTCCATCTAGTCTAATGTGTAACGTAAGGCCAATGTTTCCTTATTGATTTTGTCTAGATGATCCATTGATGAAAGTGGGGTATTAAAGTCCCCTATTATTGTACTACTGTAAATTGCTCCCTTTAAATCTGTTAATATTTGCTGTATATATGTGAGTGTACCTAGATTGGGCACATATTTATAAATATTTACAAATGTTATATCCTCATATTGGATTGGCCCCTTTATCATTATGTAATGCTCTTCTTTATTAGTCTTTGTCTTAAAGTCTATTTTGTCTAATATAATAAGTGTAGCTACCCTGGCTTTCATTTTATTTCCATTTGCATGCAATAGCTTTTTCTATCCCTTCACTTTCTGTCTGTATGTTCCTATATCTGAAGTGAGTTTCTTGTGGGCCTTATATAGATGGATATTGTTTATTTAATCCATTTAGCCACTGTGTCTTTTGATTGGAAATTTAGTCCATTTACACTAAAAGTAATTGTTGATATAGATATGTCCTTATGGTCATTTTGTGAATTGGTTTCTGGCTCTTTTGTAGTTACTTTGTTCTTCTCGTACTCATTTGTGATTTGATGATTTTGTGTGTAGGTGGTTTACTTAGATTCCTTTCTCTTATTTACTATAGGTTTTTGTTTTGTGCTTACTGTGAGGCTTACATATAACAACTTAAGTTTGAATGCATTTTTTTAAAGTACTTTTTAAAAAAGATTTTATTTGAGAAAGCACAAGCAGGAGGAAGCACAGAGGGAGAAGCAAACCCCCAACGTGGGGCTCTATCCCAGGGAGCCCGCCCAACATGGGGCTGTATCCCAGGACCCCAAGATCATGACCCAAGGTGAAGGCAGACACCTGCCTGAGCCACCCAGGCACTCCTGAATACATTCTTAAAGCTCTACATTTTTACTCTTCCTGCCATGTTCTGTTTTTGATGTCAATTTTTGTAACTTTTTGTCTATCCCTTTTTACTATTAATTTTTATACTAATTAAGCTTTAAATTTAAATTAAGCTTTGTCAGTGTTTTAGTGATTATTGATTTTTAAATATTTGGGGGGGGCTTTTTTTTTTTTTACCTGTTACAATTCTTTTATAGTCAGGGAATATCCTCTGTATGATTTCAATCCTTGGGAATATATAAAAACCCAATATTTGATTTTCTTGGTAAGTGTTCCAAGTGCACTGTAGAGTTTGTTTCTGGTTCCACATTTATTTAAAGAGCTTAGAAGTCACCACTACATCCTATCAACAAGTAAAAAGCTGAACAGTTTGAAAGCAAAAAGAAGGAGCAGAAGCCAACACAGGAATCAGTGCTGGAGTAAGAAAACCTGAATTGTGATTGGCAAATTGCTGGAGGCTCAGCATGGACAAATCTGAGCATTAAACTCCAAGGAACCCAGTCATAATGGGGCGCCATAAACATTGTGAGATTTACATTCAGAAGCTTGGATAGGTTCCCACAGTAAATAGAAGAGGAAAACTCCTTTGTGCTTCCAGCAGCTAGGGGGTGTGTGTTGGGAGAGGGGTGGATGGAACAACTTTAAAATATGCCAAAGTACTGTGTTTTTAAGAAGGCCTGCCCTCAAAGGAAACCAGTTAACCAGAACCTGTCATGGAGGGAGGGACACACCCAACTCTAACCCACTCTAGCCATCCTGTCCCACCTAAGCAGGGAAGGAGCTACTGTGAAACACTTGTAAAGTTGATAGTCTTGTGATACAGGCTCACTAAAAGACTGAGACCTAATCATAGACCTATAGCATACTTCTCCCTCTACCACATTACTAAAGGCCTATTTACAGCAGTTTCTTTGGTCCAGTACATTTCCAGCTATCAAAAAGTTACAAGCCATACTAAAAGGCAAAAAATACACAATTTGAAGAGACAGAGCATCCATCAGAACCAGACATAGCAGGGGTATTAGAATTATCAGACTGGGAATTTTAAACTATAATCAATATGGTAATGGCTCTAATGGATAGACAGCATGCAAGAAATTGTAGGCAATATAAGCAGAGAGAAATCCTAGGAACGAAAAAAATTCTAGAGGTAAAAAACACTAATAGAAATGAAAATGACTTTGGTCAGCTTATTAGACTGGACACAGCTGAGGAAAGAATCTCTGAGCCAGAGGATATATCAACAGATTACTCAAAAGCAAAGAGAACAAAGACTAAAAAACAAAAAAACCATATCCTAGGACTGTGGGACAACTGCAAAAGGTAGGACATATGTGTAATTGGAATGCCAAAAGAAGAAAGGAAAAATTTGAAATAATATTTTCCCCCAAATTAATGTCAGACAACAAATCACAGACTCAGGAAACTCAGAATACCAAAGAAGATAAATACTAGAAAAACTACACCTAGGTATATCATTTTCAAATTACAGAAAATCAAAGATAAAATCCTGAAAGAAACCAGAGGGAAAAACATCTTAGCCTACAGAGGAAAAAAAATAAAGATTACATCCAACTGTTCAGAAACCATCTAAACAAGAAGAAAATAAACTATTTAGTATTGAGAGGAAAAAGTTACCAACCTAGAATTCTGTACTCTGCAAAACTATCCTTCAAAAGTGAAGGAGAACTTTTTCAGACAAACACAAATTAATGGAAGTTGTTGCCAGTAGACCTGCCTTGCCAGAAGTGTTAACATTTTTTCTTTAGAGAGAAGGAAAATAATACAAGTCAGAAACTCAGATCTAAATAAAGGAAGAACAATGAAGGAATAAGTAAAGGTAAAATAAAACTTAACAGTTTGTTCAAAATTCCAACAATGTCTTTGATTATGCTATATTATTAACATACTTAAGTGCAATGAATGACAGCAATGACATAAGGGACTGGAGGAAGGATTTTTGTGTTGTTATAAGGTCCTCACACTACCTGTGAAGTGTTATTTGAAAGTTGACTTGGATTAGCTGCAAATGTGTATGGCAAATTCTAGGACACCCACTAAAAAAAATATTTGTAAAAGAAATATAACCAATATGTAAGGAAGGAGGAAAAAAATGGAATCAGAGAAAATGCTCAATTAAAACACAAAACCAGAGAAAGAATGGAAGACAAAAATAGGAAAAAAGATCAAGTGCAACAAATAGAAAACTAATAAATATGATAGATATTAATATAACCATATCAATAATCACTCTGAATATCGGTCTAAATATACCAATTAAGAGATTGAGTGGATCAAAAAACAAGACCCAACTATATGTTATGTTCAGGAAACCCACCTTAAATATAAAGACACACATAGAATAAGAGCAAATGGATAGAGGAAAATTTATCATCCTAATCAAAAGAAAACATGAGTAGCTATCTAATTTTCAAAAGGAACAGACTTCAAAGCAAGGAAAGGTATCAGTGATAAAGAAGGACATTACATAATGACAAAGGGGTCAGTTCTCCAAGAAGATATAACAATCTAACAACAGAGCATCAAATTATGTGATGCAAAAAGAAACAGATGAGTCTAATCATCAAATGGACAGATCCAGCAGGCTGAAAAATCAGTAAGGATATAACTGAACTAAACAATACCAATCAACTGAAATATAGTTGGACATACATGGACTGCTTTATCCAACAACAGAATACAAATTCTTCTCAAGCTCACATGGAACATTCACCAAAATAGACCACATTCTGGGCCCTAAACACACCTTAACAAATTAAAAAAAAAAAAAAATCATACAAGTCTTCTCTTGGACCACAATGTATCTAAACTAGAAATCAATAACAGAAAGATAACTGGAAAATCCTAAAATATATAGAGATTAAACAACACTTCTAAATAACGTATGGGTTAAGAAGTCTCAAGATAAATTTTAAAATATTTTGAGCTAAATGAAAAAGCAACTTATCAAAATTTGTGAGATGCAGCAAAAACAGTGCTTAGAAGGAAATTTATAACATTAAATGCATATTAGAAAAGAAATATCTAAAAATAATCTAGGGGTACCTGGGTGGCTCAGTCTGTTGACCTTTGGCTTAGGTCAGGGTCTTGGGATCGAGTCCCTCATTGGGCTCCCTGCTCCATGGGGAGCCTCCTTCTCCCCCTTCTCCCCCTCTCTCTCTGTCTTTCATGAATAAATAAAATCTTTTTTAAAAATTAAAATAAAATTAATAAGTTTCCACTTTATGAAACTAGAAAAAGAAGAGCAAATTAAGTCCAAAGTAAGCAGAAGAAAAGAAATAAGAATTAAAGCAGAAATCAATGAAATTAAAAACAGGAAATCAATAGAAAAAAAATCAATGAAGCCAAAATTTGGCTCTTTGAAAAGATCAATGAAATTGGTAAGATTCCAGCCTGGCTAACTAAAGGGGAAAAAAAGAGGACACAAATTACTAATATCAGAAATGAAAAAGGAGATCTCACTATAGGTCCCAAGAACATTTAGAAGGATAATAAATATTATCAACAACTATATGCCCACAAATTTGATACACTTTATGAAGGGACCAATTCCATGAAAGACACAATATGCCAAAACTTACACAAGAAATAGACAGTTGAATAGACCCAGATGCATTAAAGAAATGGGATCAATCAATAACCTTCCAAAACAGAAAGCAATAGGCCCAGGTGGCTGAATCCTAACAAACATTTAAGGAAGAAATTATACCAATTCTCTACAATCTCTTTCAGAGGATGGAAGCAGAGAGAATACTTCCTAACTCATACTATGAAACTAGCATTACCCAAATACCACACCAAAGACATAGAAAGGGAAAAAAACAAAAAACTACAGAACAATATTTGTTACGAACATACATGTAAAATCCAAATTTTAGCAAATCAGGAGGAGTGATGTCAGGGTCATAACAGCATGTCTTTTTTTTCTTTCCCCTTCAATTTACAACTAATCACACATCCATAACCCAAAAAAGGGGCTTCTGCATACAAAAAAGTGACACCTAGGAGATCCAGGAACCTGTGTACCTCAGAGGAGGCTGAGGATCCAGGGGAGTGGTAGGCAGCAGCAAGCCAGGACAACATTTCTGGCAGTGGATGTGGAGAGTGAAAGTGGTGAGTGGGGGTCTACCTGACCATACATGCTGCAGCTGGAGAAACTTGTTGCTCTGAGGAGAGATTACAATGACTGGGGTGGGTAGGGAAAAGGAAGAAGGCAAAGAAAACTGAAGGAATGCATTTCCTGCCGTCTGCTCTGGGATTATCGCAAGAAGACTGCCTGTGAACCTCAGGGAATCCCCACTACTGGAGGGTCCCCCTGTGGGGCTGTGGGCACACCCAAAGCCCCAAATATCAAACACACCTCCTACCTCCCCTGACTCTGTTGCCACTTTTTTTTTTTTTTAAGATTTTATTTATTTATCTGACAGAGAGAGACGCGGCGAGAGAGGGAACACAAGCAGGGGGAGTGGGAGAGGGAGAAGCAGGCTTCCCGCCGAGCAGGGAGCCCGCTGCGGGACTCGATCGCAGGACCCTGGGATCATGACCTGAGTCGAAGGCAGAGGCTTAACGACTGAGCCACTCAGGCACCCCACCACTTTTTTTTTTTTTTGAATGCTGCTCCCAATCTTACAAAGGAGTCAGTGCTGGTAAAAAGAAACTGAAAACTTGTGCTATCATGCCACCTTCTGGAAAACAAAAGGAAGGCTCCTAATTGTGGACTTAATTGAGCTGTTACAATCAAAACAAACAAAACCTTACCTACATATGAATGGTGTTTGTGCTACTTCAGATGTGGTGATAGAGGCACTTATCATCAAACACCATGAAAAATCACAGAAATATGGTATCACAAAAAGAAAATGAGAATTTTTCAGCAACTGAACCCAAAGACATGGAATGCTGTGATCTGATAAAGAACTCAAAATAGCTGTTATCAAGAAATTCAATAACATACAAGAAAATTCAGAGAGCAGTACAATGATCTCAAGAATAAAATTAATGAACAGGAATACTTTACCAAAGAGATTGAAATTCTAAAAACAAAAATCAAATCCTGGAGCTAAAGAACTCAATACATGAGATGAAGAATGCATTAAAAAGCATTGGTAAGAGAGTAGATCAGTTGGACAAGAGAATAAGTGAGCTCAAAGATTGGAATACAGAAATGTTTTGGGTGGAAGAGGAGAAAGATTTTTTTTAAATGAAGAAACCCTAGGAAAATTTTCAAACTCCATTAGAAGAGCCAACACAAGATTAATGGTACACCAGTAGGAGAAAAGAGGGAAAAAGGAGCAGAGAGCATATTTAATGAAATAATACCTGAGAAATTCCCAAACCTAGGGATGGAACTGGATATACAAGCCCATGAAGCTAGTACAACACCTTATCTCAACACAAAAAGACCTCTAAGACACATTAAGTTAAAACTGTCCAAAGTTGATGATAAAAAAAATTTTTTAAGTAGGCAGGGGAATAAAGACAGTAACCTACAAAGGAACCCACTAGGCCATCAACAGATTTCTCAGCAGAAACTCTACAGGCCAGGTGAGAGTAGAATGATATATATTCAAAGTACCGAAAAATAAAAATTTCCAGCCAAAAAGACTATCTGGCAAGTTATCCTTCATATCTGAGGGAGAAATAAAGGCTTTCCCAGATAAACAAAAGCTGAGGGGGCTCACAATGACAAGACTGTCTTAAAGAAATGTTGAAGGGAGCTCTTCAAGGTGAAATGAAGAAAGTACACAAAATACTGATTAAGGTGATAGAATTAGAAAGCCATAGTCCTTTTTTGAATAGCATATTAAACAATTATAACAAAGGTAAAAGGAAAACAACATTTATAAAATATCATTACTATAACTTGGGAATAAAAATCACAGCATAAAAGAGATAATTTGTGGCACCAAAACAAAAGGGAAAGAGTTAAAGGGTGATAAAGGCAAATGAAGATAAATTGCTATCAGCCAAAAAAGGGCTATTGTATCTACAATAAGTTTTATGTAAACCTTAAGATAACCACAAAGCAAAATTCTAGAGCAGAAACACAAAACAAAAAAGAGGGAGTCTGAGCAAATCACCATAGAAAGCCACAAACTTAACAAAGGTAGAAACAAGGGGGAAAAGCAATGCAGAAATAAAATAACCAGAAGGCAAAAGATAAAATGGCAGTAGTAAATCCTTACCAATCAATAATCTCCCTAAATGTAAATGGATTGAACTCACCAATCAAAATGAACAGAGTTGCTGGACAGATTAAAAAAAAAAAAGGACTCAACTATATGCTGTCTAATGGAGACTCATTTTTAGATCTAAAACCACACATAGGCTCAAAATGAAATGATAAAAGATGATATTCCAAGCAAATGGAAACCAAAAGAAGGTGGGCATAATCTTACTTATATTTGACAAAATAGGCTTCCAGCAAAAAAGGGTAACAAGAAACAAAGTCATTAGATAATGATAAAGGGGTCAATACATATCAAGAAGATATGTATCAATATATCAAGAAGATATAACAATCATAAATATATACATTCCCAATACCTAAACACCAAACTATATTGAGCAAATACTAACAGATCTTAAGAGAGAAATAACAACATTACAATAATGGTAGGGGACTTCAATACTCCACTATCAGCAATGGATAGATTAAGCAGACAAAATCAACAAGGAAATGTTAGAATTGAGCCACACATTAAAACAAATGGATTTAACAAATATATACATAACATTACTTTCAAGAGCAGCAGGATGCACATTCTTCTCAAGTGCACATGGAATATTCTCCTGGATAGATAGGACACAAAACATTTCTTAACAAATTTAAGTAGATTGAAACCATAATAACTATCTTTTCTGACCACAATGGTAAGAAAAGTGAGATCTACCAATATGTACAAACTAAACAACACACTTCTAAAAGCCAATGAGTCAAAGAAGAAAATAAAAGGGAAGTAAGGGGTACCTGGCTGGCTCAGTTGGTGGAAAGTGTGACTCTTGATCTCAGAGTAGTGAGTTCAAGCCCCACACTGGATAAGGAGCCTACCAAAAAAGAAAAGAAAAGAAATAAAAAACTATAACTAAAAAAATGAAAATAGAAATAAAACATATCAAATATGGGGTGCAATAAAAATAATTCTAAAATTTCAGAGCAATAAACACATATATTAAGAAATTACAAATATCTTAACATAACTTTACACCTCAAGGAACTATAAAAGGAACGAATTAAGTTCAAAGTTAACAGAAGGAAAGAAATAATAAAGATCAGAATAGAAACAAATGAAATAGAGACCAGAAAAATAATGAAAAGGATCAACTAAGAGCTGGTACTTTGAAAAGATAGATAATTGACAAACCTTTAGGTAGAGTAAGAAAGAGAGAAAGAAGACTCAAAATGAGAAATGAAAGAGACGACATTACAACTGGCGCTACAAAAATACAAAGGATCATAACAGATTACTATGAACAATTATATGCCAGCAAATTACATAACCTTGAAGAAACTGATATAGTTCTACAAACATACAACCTACCAAAACTGAATCAGGAAGAAATAAAAAAAAAAAAAACAGACCAATAGTAAAGAGACTGGATCTATAATCAGAAAACTCCAGGACCAGATGGCTGCACTAGAGAATTCTACAGAACATTTAAAGAAATAACACCAATGCTCCTTGAACTTTTCCAAAATATCAAGGAGGAGGGAACACTTCCAAACTTATTCTATGAAATCAGCATTATATTGATACCAAAACCAGATAAGGATGCCACGAAAAAAGTACAGACCAATATCCCTGATGAATATAGATGCAAAAATTCTCACCAAATATTAGCAAGCCAAATTGAAGAACACATTAAAAGGATTATATACCATGACGAAGTGGGATTTATCCCTGGGATGCAAGGATGGTCCAAGATATGCAAATCAATAAGTATAATGTATCACATACATAAAATGAAAGATAAAAAGCACGTGATCATTTCAATAGGTAGAGAAAAAGCATTTGACAAAATATAACATCCTTTCATGATTGAAAACTCATAGCAGATTGGGTATAGAAAGAACTTACCTCAACATAATAAAGATTATATAAAACAAACCTACTGCTAACATATACTCAATGGAGAAAAATCGAAAGTGTTTCCTCTAAGATCAGGAACAAGACAAGGATGCCCACTCTTACCACTCCTATTCAACGTAGTACTGAAGTACTAGGTAGAGCAATTAGGCAAGACAAAGGAATAAAAGACATCCAAATCAAAAAGCAGTAAAATTGTTACTATTTACTGATATGATCTTATATATAGAAAATTCCAAAAAGTCCAAAAACTGTTGGAATTAATCAATGATTTTAGTAAAGTGGCAGGATACAAAATCAACATACAGAAATCAGTTGCATTCCTTTGAACTAATGATGAACATCTGAAAAAGAAATAAAGAAAACTATCTCATTCACAGCATCGAAAACAGTAAAATACTTAGGAATAAAGTTAACCAAGGAAGTAAAAAAATCTGTAGAATGAAAACTACAAGACTTTGCTGAAAGAAATGGAATAAGACACAAACAAATGGAAAGGCATCCATGTGTGTGGATCAGAAGAATTGTTAAAATGTCTATTCTACCCAAAGTCATCTACAGATTCAATGCAATCTCCATCAAAATACCAAAGGCATTCTTCACAGATATAAAAGAAAAGAAACAATCCTAAATTTTGTGTGGAACCATAAAAGACCCCATATAGCCAAAGCAATCCTGAGAAAAATGAACAAAGTCAAAGGTATTACACGTCCAGATTTCAAACCATACTACAAAGCCAAACTAATAAAAACAGTATGCTACTGGCACAATAACAGACACATTGACCAATGGAACAGAATAGAGAGCACAGAATTAAATCCAAGCATGTAAACTAATATTCAACAAGGAAACCAAGAACACCCAGTGGGAAAATTATAGTCTCTTCAAAAAAAGGTGCTGGGAAAACTGGAGAACACATGCAGAACAATATAATTGAACCACTGTCCCATACCACTCATAAAAATTAACTTAAAATGAATCAAAGACTTAAATATATACCTGATACCATAAAACTCATAGAAGAAAAATGTAAGGAAGCAGCTCATCAATATTGGTCTTGGCAATGATTTTTTGGACATGACACCAAAAGCACAAGCAACAAAAGCAAAAATCAACAAATGGGACTATTTCAAATGCAAAAGCCTCTGCACAACAGAAGACACAATTAATACAATGAAGAGGCAACCTACAGAATGGGAGAACATTTTTGCAAACTATGTATTGGATAAAGGGTTAATATCCAACATATACAAAGAACTTACACAACTTAACAAAAAGCAATCCGATTAAAAAATAGGCAGAAGAGAGGGGTGGAGCAAGATGGCAGGGGAGTAGGAGACCTGGATTTCGTCTGGTCTCAGGAATTCAGCTGGATAGGGATCAAACCATTCTGAACACCTACAAGCTCCACAGGAGATCAAAGATAAGAATAGCAGCAAATGTCTGAACAGAAAAGTGACCACTTTCTGGAAGAGTCATATTCAATCCCTTCATAGTAGTTACCCTTATTTTTGGCATATATATATATATATATATATATATATATATATATATATATATATATATATAAGTTATTCTCTCTTTAATAGTTTAAGGTACAGTTTCTTCTAACAGATCAAAATATACCCTAAATATCTAGTGTACGGCTTTGTTCTAGTCTCTTGCCTGATCACATTCTCTCCTTTTTTTTTTAAATCCTCTTTTTTTAAACAACTTATCAATTCCTTTTATAAAATTTTTTATAATTTTCATCTTTACAGTCATATTCCATCCCTTCATCATATCAACCCTTATTTTTGTACATACATGTTTTTCTTTCTTTAAAATTTTGGGAGGCACTTTCTTCTAACAGACCAAAATACACCCAAAATCTAGTGTGTGGCACTGATCTATGCACCAGCCTGATCATATCTGATCATATTCTGTTTTTTTTGTTGTTTTGTTTGTTTTTATCTTTTTCTTTTTCTTTTTCTTTCTTTCCCTTTCTTTCCCCCCGGCTTCAGGTCTTTTCTGATTTGTTTAGAGTATATTTTCTGGGGACGTTGTTACCCTGTTAGCATTTTGTTCTCTCATTCATCTATTCTCCTCTGGACAAAATGACAAGACGGAAAAAATAGCCTCAACAAAAAGAACAAGAGGTAGTACTGACTGCCAGGGACCTACTCAATACAGACATTAGTATGATGTCGGACCTAGAGTTCAGAATCATGATTTTAAAGATACTAGCTGGGCTTGAAAAAAGCATGGAAGTTGTTAGAGAAACCCTTTCTGGAGAAATAAAAGAACTAAAATCTAACCAAGTCGAAATCAAAAAGGCTATTAATGAGGTGCAATCAAAACTGGGGGCGCTAACTGCTAGGATAAATGAGGCAGAAGAGAGAATCAGTGATATAGAAGACCAAATGATGGAACATAAAGAAGCTGAGAAAAAGAGAGATAAACTACTGGATCACGAGGGCAGAATTCGAGAGATAAGCGATACCATAAAACGAAACAACATGAGAATAATTGGGATCCCAGAAGAAGAAAGAGAGAGAAGGGGAGAAGGTAGATTGGAGCAAATTATAGCAGAGAACTTCCCTAATTTGGGGAAGGAAACAGGCATCAAAGTTGAGGAGGCACAGAGAACCCCTCTCAAAATCAATAAAAATAGGTCAACACCCCAACATCTAATAGTAAAACTTACGAGTCTCAGACACAAAGAGAAAATCCTGAAAGCAGCTTGGGAGAAGAGATATGTAACCTACAATGCTAGAAAAATTAGACTGGCAACAGACCTATCCACAGAGACCTGGCAGGCCAGAAAGGACTGGCATGATATATTTAGAGCACTAAATGAGAAAAATATGCAGCCAAGAATACTGTATCCAGCTAGGCTGTCATTGAAAATAGAAGGACAGATAAAAAGCTTCCAGGACAAACAAAAACTAAAGGAATTTGCAAACACGAAACCAGCCCTCCAAGAAATATTGAAAGGGGTCCTCTAAGCAAAGAGAGAGCCTAAAAGCAACATAGGCCAGAAAGGAACACAGACAATATACAGTAACAGTCACCTTACAGGCAGTACAATGGCACTAAATTCATATCTTTCAATAGTTACCCTGAATGTAAATGGGCTCAATGCCCCAATCAAAAGACACAGGCTATCAGATTGGATTAAAAAATAAGACCCATTGATATGCTGTATGCAAGAGACTCATTTTAGACCCAAAAACACCCCCAGATTGAAAGTGAGGGGGTGGAAAACCATTTACCATGCTAATGGACACCAAAAGAAAGCTGGGGTGGCAATCCTTATGTCAGACAAATTAGATTTTAAACCAAAGACTGTAATAAGAGATGAAGAAGGACACTATATCCTACTTAAAGGGTCTATCCAACAAGAAGATCTAACCATTGTAAATATCTATGCCCCGAACATGGGAGCAGCCAATTATATAAGGCAATTAATAACAAAAGCAAAGAAACACATTGACAACAATACAATAATAGTGGGGGACTTTAACATCCCCCTGACTGAAATGGACAGATCATCTAAGCAAAAGATCAACAAGGAAATAAAGACTTTAAATGACACACTGGACCAAATGAACTTCACAGATATATTCAGAACATTCCATCCCAAAGCAACGGAATACACATTCTTCTCTAGTGCCCATGGAACATTCTCCAGAATAGATCACATCCTAGGTCACAAATCAGGTCTCAACCAATACCAAAAGATTGGGATTATTCCCTGCATATTTTCAGACCACAATGCTTTGAAACTAGAACTCAATCACAAGAGGAAAGTCGGAAAGAACTCAAATACATGGACGCTAAAGAGCATCCTACTAAAGAATGAATGGGTCAACCAGGAAATTAAAGAAGAATTTAAAAAATTCATGGAAACCAATGAAAATGAAACCACAACTGTTCAAAATCTTTGGGATGCAGCAAAGGCAGTCCTAAGAGGAAAGTATATAGCAATACAAGCCTTTCTCAAGAAACAAGAAAGGTCTCAAATACACAACCTAACCCTACACCTAAAGGAGCTAGAGAAAAAACAGCAAATAAATCCTAAACCCAGCAGGAGAAGAGAAATAATTAAGATCAGAGCAGAAATCAATGAAATAGAAACCAAAAGAACAGTAGAACAGATCAACAAAACTAGGAGCTGGTTCTTTGAAAGAATTGATAAGATTGCTGAACCCCTGGCCAGACATATCAAAAAAAAGAAATGACCCAAATCAACAAAATCATGAATAACAGAGGAGAGATCACAATCAACACCAAAGAAATACAAACAATTATAAGAACATATTATGAACAACTATATGCCAGCAAATTAGATAACCTGGAAGAAATGGATGCATTCCTAGAGATGTATCAACTATCAAAACTGAACCAGGAAGAAATAGAAAACCTGAACAGACCTATAACCACTAAGGAAATTGAAGCAGTCACCAAAAATCTCCCAACAAACAAAAGCCCAGGGCCAGATGGCTTCCCAGGGGAATTCTACCAAAGATTTAAAGAATCAATACCTATTCTTCTGAAACTGTTCCAAAAAATAGAAATGGAAGGAAAACTTCCAAACTCGTTTTATGAGGCCACCATTACCTTGATCCCCAAACCAGACAAAGACCCCATCAAAAAGAAGAATTACAGACCAATATCCTTGATGAACATGGATGCAAAAATTCCCACCAAAATACTAGCCAATAGGATCCAACAGTACATTAAAAGGATTATTCACCACGACCAAGTGGGATTTATCCCTGGGCTGCAAAGTTTGTTCAACATCCACAAATCAATCAACATGATACAATACATTAACAAAAGAAAGAGCAAAAATCATATGATCCTCTCAATAGATGCAGAAAAAGTATTTGACAAAGTATAGCACCTTTCTTGATCAAAACTCTTCAGAGTATAGGGGGGATAGAGGGTACACAACTGAATATCATAAAAGCCATCTATGAAAAACCTACAGCGAATATCATTCTCAATGGGGAAAAACTGAGAGCTTTCCCCCTAAGGTCAGGAATGCGGCAGGGATGTCCACTATCACCACTGCTATTCAACATAGTATTAGAAGTCCTAGCCACAGCAATCAGACAACAAAAAGAAATAAAAGCCATCCAAATCAGCAAAGAAGTCAAACTCTCACTCTTTGCAGATGATATGATACTTTATGTGGAAAACCCAAAAGACTCCACCCCAAAACTGCTAGAACTCATACAAGAATTCAGTAAAGTGGCAGGATATAAAATCAATGCACAGAAATCAGTGGAAGTCCTATACACCAACAACAAGACAGAAGAAAGAGAAATTAAGGAATCAATCCCATTTACAATTGCACCCAAAACCATAAGATACCTAGGAATAAATCTAACCAAAGAGACAAGGATCTGTACTCAGGAAACTATAAAATACTCATGAAAGAAATTGAGGAAGACACAAAGAAATGGAAAAACGTTCCATGGTCATGGATTGGAAGAACAAATATTGTGAAGATGTCAATGCTACCTAGAGCAATCTACACATTCAATGCAATCCCCATCAAAATACCATCCACTTTTTTCAAAGAAATGGAACAAATAATCCTAAAATTTGTATGGAACCAGAAAAGACCCCGAATAGTCAGAGGAATGTTGAAAAAGAAAAGCAAAGCTGGCAGCATCACATTTCCGGACTTCCAGCTCTATTACAAAGTTGTCATCATCAAGACAGTATGGTACTGGCACAAAAACAGACACATAGATCAGTGGAACAGTATAGAGAGCCCAGAAATGGACCCTCAACTCTATGGTCAACTAATTTTTGACAAAGGAGGAAAGAGTGTCCAATGGAAAAAAGACAGTCTCTTCAAGAAATGATGTTGGGAAAATTGGACAGCCACATGCGTAAGAATGAAACTGGTCCATTTCCTTACACCACACACAAAAATAGACTCAAAATGGTTGAAAGACCTAAATGTGAGACAGGAGTCCATCAAAATCCTAAAGGAGAACATAGGCAGCAACCTCTTGGACCTCAGCTGCAGCAACTTCTTCCTAAAACATCGCCAAAGGCAAGGGAAGCAAGGGCAAAAATGAACTTTTGGGACTTCATCAAGATAAAAAGCTTTTGCACAGCAAAAGAAACAGTCCACAAAACCAAAAGACAACCGACAGAATGGGGGAAGATATTTGCAAATGACATATCAGATAAAGGGCTAGTATCCAAAATCTATAAAGAACTTCTTAAACTCAACACCCAAAGAACAAATAATCCAATCAAGAAATGGGCAGAAGACATGAACAGACATTTTTCCGAAGAAGACATCCAAATGGCCAACAGACACATGAAAAAGTGCTCAACATCGCTCGGCATCAGGGAAATCCAAATCAAAACCCCAATGAGATACCACCTCACACCAGTCAGAATGACTAAAATTAACAAGTCAGGAAACGACAGATGTTGGCGGGGATGCAGAGAAAGGGGAACCCTCCTACACTATTGGTGGGAATACAAGCTGGTGCAACCACTCTGGAAAACACTACGGAGGTTCCTCAAAAAGTTGAAAACAGAGCTACCATACGATTCAGCAATTGCACTACTGGGTATTTACCCCAAAGATACAAATGTAGGGATCCGAAGGGGTATGTGCACCCCGATGTTTATAGCAGCAATGTCCACAATAGCCAAAGTGTGGAAAGAGCCAAGATGTCCATCGACAGATGAATGGATAAAGAAGAAGTGGTATATATACACAATGGAATATTATGCCGCCAGCAAAAGGAATGAGATCTTGCCATTTGCAATGACGTGGATTGAACTGGAGGGTGTTATGCTGAGCGAAATAAGTCAATCAGAGGAAGACATGTATCATATGACCTCACTGATATGAGGAATTCTTAATCTCAGGAAACAAACTGAGGGTTGCTGGAGTAGGGGGGTAGGAGGGATGGGGTGGCTGGGTGATAGACATTGGGGAGGATATGCACTATGTTGAGTGCTGTGAATTGTGCAAGACTGTTGAATCACAGACCTGTACCTCTGAAACAAATAATACAATATATGTTAAGAAAAAAAAAGAATATAGCAGGAGGGGAAGAATGCGGGGGTGGGCAATTGGAGGGGGAGACAAACCATGAGAGACGATGGACTCTGAAAAACAAACTGAGGGTTCTAGAGGGGAGGGAGGGTGGGAGGATGGGTTAGCCTGGTGATGGGTATTAAAGAGGGCATGTTCTGCATGGAGCACTGGGTGTTGTGCACAAACAGTAAGTCATGGAACACTACATCAAAAACTAATGATGTAACGTATGGTGATTAACATAACAATAAAAAATTTTTTAAAAATAGGCAGAAGAACTAAATAGACATTTTTTTCCAAAAGAACATCAAAATGGTCAATAGGCACATGAAAAGATTCTCAACACCACTAATCATCAGGGAAATGCAAATCAAAACCCCAATGAGATGTCACCTCACACCTGTTGGAATGTTAATCATCAAGAAGACGAAGAGGCAACAGGTGCTGGCAAGGATGTGGTTAAAAGGAAATCCTCATATTGTTGGTGGGAATGTCAATCTGTCCAATCACTATGGAAAACAATATGGAGGTTCCTCAAAAATTTAAAAATAAATCTACCATATGATCCAGCAGTTCCCAAAGGAAATGAAAACAGGATCTCAACAAGATACACACATTCCCATGTTTACTGTGTAGCATTATTCACAATAGCCAAGATATGAAAACAACCCAAATACCCATCAATGGATGAATGAAAAAGATGCAGTACCTATACACAATGGAATATTATTTAGCCATGAGAAAGAAGAGTAACCTGCCATCTGCAACAGCAAGGATGGACCTTAAGAACATTACGTTAAGCGAGATAAGTCAGAGAAAGACAACTATTGCATGATACCACTTATATGTGATATCTAAATGAAGAAATAAATATAAAAAAGTCAAACCTGTAAAAAAAAATAAAATAAAACAAATAGTAAAATGGTAATCATCAGGGGATGGAGGGGATAAGATTGATGGTGTTTAAGGGTACACACTTGAAATGAGTAGTAAATAAGCCACAGAGATCTAATGCACAGTATAATGAATATAAACAATAATATTGTACTATAATTATATGTGATAAATGTTGCTACAGTGACAATTATATTACACTATATATAAATAAATGTATCACCTTAAACTTACACAATGTTCCATGACAAATTTATTCAAATAAATAAGATGTTTATAAAAGTGGCTAAAAAATTAGCAAATCAAATATATTTATCCCAGATATCAAAGCTGGTTCAACATTTGGAAATCAATAATAAAGTTAAATCATTATGCTGTATACCTTAAACAGTGCCGTATGTCAGTTATATCTTAATAATTTTCCTTTTTTTTCCCCTTTCAGTTTTAACATAATCCATTATATCATCAGGTTAAAAAAGAAAAATCACATGATCTTATCAACAGATGCAGGAAAAGCATTTGACAAAATCCAACAACGATTCATGGTAAAAACTCAACAAACTAGGAACAGAGGGGAACTTCCTCAACTGGTTAAGGAATATCTACAAAAAACCTACAGCTAACATCCTTAATGGTAAGAAACCAAAGTTTTCCCACTAAGATCAGGTACAAGACAAAGCTGTCCCCCTCACCACCCCTTTCAACACTGTACTGAAGTTCCAGCTAATGCATTAAGAGAAGAAAGAAATAAAACTGTCTTTGTTCATAGATGACATTATTGTTTATGAAGAAAATCTGAAAGAATCAACCAAAAAACCCCTGGAACTAATAAATGATTATGGTAAACTTGCAGGATACAAGGTTAATATGCAAAAGTCAATTACTTTCTTACTTACCAGCAATGAACAAGTGGAATTTGAAATTAAAAACACAATACCATTTACATTAGCACAAATGGAGTACTTAGGTATAAATCTAACAAAATATGTACAAGATCTAAATGAGGAAACTGTAAAACTCTAATGAACAAAACCAAAGAAGAACTAAATAGATTGGAGACATTCCATGTTTATTAATAGGAATAATAAATATTGTCAAGATGTCAGTTGCTCCCAAATTGTACACATTCGGTGCAATCCCAATCGGAATCACACCAAGTACACGATAGAATGTGTAGAATGTACCAGCTATAGAATGTGTATTCTACAGGTATTGAATGTAATGTTCTATAAACATTGATGTTATCAATAATCACTCTGAATGTAAGTGGACTAAATGTTCCAATCAGAAGACATAGGGTATCAGAATGGATTAAAGAAAAAAAAACACCCATCTATAAGCTGCATACAAGAGACTCATTTTAGACTTAAAGATACCTGCAGATTGAAAGTGAGGGGATGGAGAAACATTTATCATGCTAATGGACATCAAAAGAAAGCTGGAGTAGCCATACTTATATCAAACAAAGTAGATTTTAAGCCAAAGACTGTAACAAGAGACAAAGAAGGGCATTATATCAAAATAAAGGGGCTATCCAACAAGATCTAACAACTGTAAGTATTTATGCCCCCAACTAGGGAGCTCCCAAATATATAAATCAATTAGTAACAAACATAAAGAAACTTATCGATTACAACAATAGAGAACTTTAACACTCCACTTACAGCAATGGAGAGATCACCTAAGCAGAAAATCAATAAGCAAACAATGGCTTTGAATGACACACTGGACCGGTTGGACTTAACAGATATATTCAGACCACATGCATATTTTCAGACCACTACACTATGAAACTTGAAGTCAACCACAAGAAAAAATTTGGGAAGACCACAAATACATGGAGGTTAAAGAACATCCTACTAAAGAGTGAATGGGCGAACCAGGAAACTAAAGAAGAAATTAAGATACATGGAGGCAAACGAAAATGAAAACATGACACTCCAAAATCTTTGGGATGCAACAGAAGCAGTCATAAGAAGGAATTACATAGCAATACAGGCCTACCTCAAGAAGCAAGAAAAGTCTCAAATACACAACCTAACCTTACACCTTCAGGAGCTAGAAAAGGAACAGCAAATAAAGCCTAAAGCCAGCAGAAGAAGGGAAATAATAAAGATTAGAGCAGCAATAAATGATATAGAAACAACAATAACAAAGAAACAGATCAGTGAAAATAGGAGCCGGTTCTTTGAAAGAATTAAACTGATAAACCTCTAGCCAGATGTATCAAAAAGAAAAAAGACCCAAATAAATAAAATCGTGAATGAAATAGGAGAGATCCCAACAAACACCCCAGAAATACAAAAAAATTAAAAGAATATTATGAAAAATTACATGCCAACAAATAGGGCAATCTGGAAGAAAGGGATAAATTCCTAGAAACATATAAACTTTCAAAACTGAAATAGGAGGAATAGAAGATTAGAACAATCCCATTACCAGCAAAGAAATTGAATCAGTAATCAAAAATCTCCCAACAAACAAAAGTCCAGGGCCAGATGGCTTCCCAGGGGAATTTTACCAAACATTCAAAGAAGAGTTAATACTGATTCTTCTGAAACCATTCCAAAAAATAGAAATGGAAAGAAAATTTCCAAACTCATTCTGAGGCCAGCATTACTTTGATTCCAAAACCAGACAAAGACCTCATTAAAAAAGAGAATTTACAAAGCCATATCCCTGATGAACATGGAAGGAAAAATTCTCAGGAAAATACTAGCAAATCAAATCCAACAATACACTGATCATTCACCATGATCAAGTGGGATTTATTCCTGGGCTGCAAGGGTGGTTCAATATTTGCAAATCAATGTAATATACCACATTAATAAAAGGATAAGAACCATATGGCCCTCTCAATAGATACAGAAAAAGCATTTGACAAAGTACAGCATCCATTCTTGATAAAAAATCCTCAACAAAGTAAGGACAGAGGGAACAAACCTCAATACCATAAAGGCCATATACGAAAGACCCATAGCTAATATCGTCCTCAATGGGGAAAAACTGAGAGCTTTTCCGCTATGGTCAGGAAAAAGACAGGGATGTCCACTCTCACCACTGTTATTCAACATAGTACTGGAAGTCCTAGCCTCGGCAATCACAACAAAAGAAAATAAAAGGCATCCAAATTGGCAAGGAAGAAGTCAAACTTTCACTATTCACAGAAGACATGATATTCTATCCAGAAAACCCAAAAGACGCCAAAAAATTGCTAGAACTGATACACAAATTCAGTAAAGTTGCAGGATACAAGATCAATGTACAGAAATCTGTTGCATTTCTAAACACCAAAAATGAAGCAAAAGAAAGAGAAATCAAGAAATCAATCCCATTTACAATTGCACCCAAAACCATAAGACACCTAGGAATAAACCTAACCAAAGAGGTAAAAGATTTGTACTCTGAAAACTATAGAACACTTATGAAAGAAATTGAAGGGGCACCTGGGTGGCTCAATCGTTAAGCGTCTGCCTTAGGCTCGGGTCATGATTCCAGGGTCCTGGGATTGAACCCCACGTTGGGTTCCCTGCTCCATGGGAAGCCTGCTTCTCCCTCTCCCACTCCCCCTCCTTGTGTTCCCTCTCTCGCTGTCTGTCAAATAAATAAATAAAATCTTTAAAAAATAAAAAATAAGAAAATAAGAAATTGAAGATGACACAAAGAAATGGAAAGACATTCCATGCTCATGGACTGGAAAAACAAATATTGTTAAAATGTCTATATTACCCAAAGCAATCTCTGCATTTAATGCAATCCCTATCAAAATACCACCAGCATTTTTCACAGAACTAGAACAAACAATCCTAAAATTTGTATGGAACCACAATAGAGCCCGAATAGCCAAAGCAATCTTGAAAAAGAAAAGCAAGGCTGGAGGCATCACAATTCCGGACTCCAAGCTATATTACAAAGCTGTAGTCATCAAGACAGTATGGTTCTGGCACAAAAACAGACACACAGATCAATGGAACAGAACAGAAAACCCAGAAATAGACCCACAACTATATGGTCAACTAATCTTTGAGAAAGCAAGAAAGAATATCCAATGGAAAAAAGAGTCTCTTCAACAAATGATGTTGGGAGACCTGGACAGCTACATGCAGAAGAATGAAACTGGACCACTTTCTTAAACCATACACAAAAACAAATCCGAAATGGATGAAAGACCTAAATGTGAGACAGGAAACCATCAAAATCATAGAGAACACAGGCAGAAACCTCTTTGACATTGGCCATAGCAACTTCTTACTAGATACATCCCTGGAGGCAAGGGAAACAAAACCAAAAATGAACTATTGGAACTACATCAAGATAAAAAGCTTCTGCACAGTGAAGGAAACAATTAATATAGCTAAAAGGCAACCTTTGGAGTGAGAGAAGATATTTGCAGATGACATGTCTGAGAAAGGATTGGTATCCAAAATCTATTAAGAACTTACCAAACTCAACACCCCAAAACCAAATAATCCAGTTAAGAAACGGAAAGAAGACATACAGATGGCTAACAGACACATGAAAAGATGCTAAACAGCACTCATCACCAGGGAAATACAGATCAAAACTACAATGAGATATCACCTCACACCTGTCAGAATGGCTAACATTAACAGCCCAGGAAACAGCAGATGTTGGCGAGGATGTGGAGAAAGGGAGCCCTCTTACACTGTTGTAGGGAACGCAATCTGGTGCAGCCACTCTGGAAAACAGTATGGAGGTTCCTCAAAAAGTTAACAACAGAACTACCCTATGACTAAGCAATTGCACTACCAGGGATTTACCCAAAGGATACAAAAATACTGATTCCAGGGGGCACGTGCATCCCAGTGTGTATACCAGCATTATCAACAATAGCCAAATTATAGAAAGAGCCCAAATATGCATCTACTGAAGATATGCATATATATATATATATATATATATATACAATGGACTATTACTCAGCCATAGAAAAGAATGAAATCTTGCTATTGGCAATGACGTGGATGAGCTAGAGTGTAGCATGCTATGCAAAACAAGTCAGTCAAAGAAAAACAAATACCACATGATTTCACTCATATGCGGAATTTAAGAAACAAAACAGATGAACATAGGGGAAAGAAAAAAAGAGAAGGGGGGAAGACAAACCATAAAACAGACTCTTAACTATAGAGAATAAATTGAGGGTTGCGGGAGGGAAGCTGGGTGGGAAGATGGGCTAAGTGGGTGATGGTGCATTAAGGAGGGCACTTGTGATGAGCACTGGGTGTTATATGTAAGTGATGAATCACCAAATTCCACCTTGAAACTAATATTACACTATATGTAAACTAACTGGAATTTAAATAAAAACTTGAAACATTAAAAAAAATTGATTTTGTTGATTAACAGTGATTTTCAGTTCTGTACTTATGCTAGTTTTTTTGTTATTGTTTTGGTTGTTTTATTTTTGTGATTTGTTTTTGGTCAATTCTATCAATTACTGAATGATGAATGATAAAATCTCCAAGTGTAATTGTGGATTTGTCCATTTCTGTCAGTTTTGGCTTCATACAATTTGAAGCTCTGTTATTAGGGATATACATATTTAGGATTGTTATGTTTTGATGAATTGTTAATTTTATCATTATGAAATGTCCTTTTTAAAATTTATTAATTAGTGATATTAATATAGCCACACAACTTTTCTTATGCTTATTCTTTACATGGTACATCTTCTTCTATCCTTTTAACTCATTTGTGTCTCTATATTTAAAGCATGACTGTCATATAAAAGCATTTACTCGGGTCTTGCTTTTTATCTACTCCAACAATCTCTTTTTAAAGTTAGGGTGGTTAGCCCATTGATGTACACTAAAAATATTGATATATTTGCCTTTAAACTTTCCATCTTGCTCCTTATTTTCTATTTATTCCATCTCTACTTTGGGCCTTTCTTATTCCTTTCCTACCTTCATTTGGATTTTATTAGTTTTCAGCATTCAGTCTCCTCTTTTGGCTTTTTGGTTATATCTATATTTTCAGAGGTTCCTCCTAGTATTTAAATATATCATCCTTACTTTGGACCAGTCTATCTTGATTTATTACACCACTCCATCTATAATGTAAGAAGTTTACAACAGTATAATTCCATTTATCCCTCTTCCAATCCTTTCTACTATTGTTATATATATTTACTTTTATATTTTATAAACCCAACAAAATATTTTTTGCTTTTGAACAATTTAAGAAATTAATATTTTATGAAGTCTTTTATAGTTATCCACACTTACCATTTCCAACATTCTTCATTCTTTCCAGATTTGTACTTTCAAAAAGACTAACAAATGTCACTACATTGTGATTTTTACATGGTTCTTTTTCTAATACTTTAAATTTCTTGTTAGTAAAAATGAACAATTCATTGTGGTGGCATAAGACAGATAGTTAAGAATGAGAATAATAGAATGAATTGGCCTGGACAATGAACTGGCCTGGGCAAAGTGCCCATAAGCATAATGCAAAAAAATTTACAGAATTTATGGTATAAGTTGTACTTTTACTATTCATTGCTTGAGAAAACACACACATGGGACCATAAGGACCCCTTGCACTAGCAAAGGTACACTAGAGTTACAACCTGGAATAGAACTACCCTGCAAGCGCATTTTAAAATATGTGTGCATTTTGTGGGGCGCCTGGATGGCTCAGTTGGTACAGCATGAGACTCGATCTCAGGGTTGCGAGTTCAAGCCCTATACTGGGCATAGAACTTACTAAAATAAAATAAAAATAAATAAAATAAATATGTGCATTTTGGATTGTCACACTGGGAAAGAAGGAATCTGCCAGTAATTCATTTCCTGGGGTAAAACATGCAGGACTCAGATCCAGTGCAGAATTATCCTACCCAAAAGTGCTCACAGCATCCAGACAAGAAACATTAAAAAGATCTGGCTATACTTTGGAGCATTACTTATTTTGACTTGTTTGTTTTGAGAGAAGAATAAGAAACATGCATGTCTAACCCTAACAGAATTCTTGATTTTCTTCCCATTTCTAATCCAGTTTTCTCCCACCATAATAAATGACACCATCATCCACACAACTGTTCCCATTAAAAATGTCTTTCCTTCTCTCCCCTGACACATAATCCATTGTTACATTCTTTGATTCCACCTTTAAAATATATCCCTAATCTGCCCACCTCTCTTCTACCACTGTCACCAGTTCAAACCAGTGTCACCTCTAGTCTAGACACCAAGCTCTTATCTACCTAGGAACCACTCTCCGCACAGCAGAATCTGTCCTCTTTTTACTTAAGTATGCTCTACACCCAATGTGGGGCTTGAACTCATGACCCTACGATCAAGAGTTGCACATTCTAGGGGAGCCAGCCAGGCCACCCCTAGAGTCATCTTTTAAAAGCAAAACTCAAATATTTTGCTTCCTTATTTTAAAATCCCAACAGGTATCCCAATGCACTTAGAAATTCAGACTAAAAAAAAAATTTTCAGACTCCTTGGCTCACAAAATCATAATCTATGATGTGGCTCTTGCCTGCCCCTCTGATTTCATCTCGTGCCACTCTCTCTCACTCACTGAGCTGCCACCTCATTGCCTTCCCCTCTGTTCCTCAAACTTACCAAATCCATTCACACCTCAGGGATTTTGTAGTCCTATTCTCTCTGCATGGAATGTTCTCTGCTAGGTCTTCATGAGGCTGGGTCTTTTTCTTTTGGAGCTCCAGCTCTGCTGAACCAATTCAGAATCTCTAGAAGTAGGACTAGGGGATTGCATTAAAAATAAGCTAAAAGAACTCAGATACACTGAATTTTGTGAACAAGTGAGCTAAACATTCTTTTCTTCATGTCTGTAAGCAAGTTACAGATTTGCTAATAAATCTGGAAATACAAAGCATCTGATTATCTATTTCAAAATTTTTCTTGTTTCCCTTAGAAAAATTTTTCACATTCAGCACATGTAGTGGTTATATAAGGCCATATTGCTGCAACAGACACCCAACAACAATAGAGTATTAAAGAGAAGAGGTATAACATTTTGTGATTACAATCTGTGGAGACTTCCAGTCAGCAGCTAGCCCTGTTCTGTGAAGTCATTCAGGGATTTGCATTTTTCGTCCTGATGATCTACCATCCTAGGGCATTGTCACCATCTGCATGGGTGGAGTTGAGTTGACATGGGTTCTAACTGACAGGAAGAGAATATTTGGAAAAATAATGATGGTTAAGGCACTAATCCAGAACTAAGACACATCAAATCTGATTATTCTATTGGTAAGAACTTAGTCATATAACTACCACCTAACTATAGGCAGGAACCAAGCAATGTCCCAGACAGGTAACCGTGTACCAGCTACAAGTAACTATGGAAATAGAGAAGAACCGATTTTGATGGACTTTGTCACTGCATTTGTGGAACTAGGTTTTATTTAACACTTCAGGTTACTCAATTACCTCTGTTCCACCAGAAAATGATCCAACAGATTGGAGATAGTCTGTTGCATGTGTCTCACATGAGGGCATTATGGAATCAGAGATTATTGATAGAGAAGGATCCCTCATTTGACAGACGTAAAAACAGATTCAGCTGAAACACACTTACCCTCAAGTTCACAATGATCAGTAGTGGAATCAAGGCCATATCTGTTTTTCTGATACTTGCCAGAATATAACCATGGAAAGACAACCATTCTCAACAGTTGCCACCTCTACTAAGCTAATATCCAGATGTACACATTAAATAACTGGTTATTCATATAACCACCTCTAAAGCTGCTTATGGGAAATAAGCAGAAATCATCCCATGATGTCTCTATCCCATATATCAAAAGCAGTATGTTCTCACTATGGTGAATTCATAAAAACCCTAATGATAAAAAGTAAATCCATCCATTCCTTTAAAAGAAAAAGTACTGAGAATTTAGTGATTCAAAAATTAAAATGATCTATAAAATGCAATATGAAATAGCTACTCTGCGGTAGAGTTCCAGTTCTTTCAGAACTTTTAAGACTTCTCATTCATGTGTTGATTGTAAGGTAGATAAAAGGTTCTACAAACTGGAAAACTTTAACAATGTTTAAAGGCTTTGGAATTAAGCCTAGGTTCAGATCTTGGCTCTGCCATTTAATAGCTAGTTATAAGTTACTTAACCTTTTGGAGCCTCCTTTTTCTCCTTGTGAAATGGGGAAAGAATACCTGCCCTTCACAGTATTGTGAAGGTTGGACAATATAGTGTCAGTAAAAGCGCTCGGCACAATATGAAGCTTAGTGAGTGTTCAAAAAATGGAGGCAAAACACAGAAGAGGAGGGGCACTTCACCAAAAAAAGCTACACTTTTAATGCTGGAAATGTTTTTCAAAATCTCAACACTAATACTAATTCTCTTTTTATGTGAAAATAGTTAACAATGTCATTCATTTATCAAGCATGTGATGACTCCAAATTTCTAGAGTCTGGGAAGCCAAAGATAACCACAGTCTCTGGGCAAATTTACTTGAGAACATCTTAGGCACTCACATCTGACCTACCTGTAATAAGAGAACTTCATGGCTACCTCACATAGCTCCAAGATATTACATCTCTTTGGGATTACTGCACTGCCTTTCCCCCTCAGACTGAGTGGGGTAGCTTCAGATCCAATTTTCATAATAGGAAGTTATGAATGAAAAGTCATTTTGATTAGGGTTACTTTCCAATTGACTAATACCTCTGAAACTAATAATACACTGTATGTTAACTGATTGAATTTAAATTTAAAAAAATGTCTATCTAAAAACTCACCTCCTTTCCCATCGGTAGGGAGCAGTGGGAAGAATGTGACCCGCAACTTCAGAATGAGGCCAAACTGTGGTCAGTTCTCATTCACAGTAGTTATGTTATAAAGTTGCTGCAAATAATGAACCATTGCTCCTAGAGAAAACAGGGTTAGGTTCCTACAAGCCTCTGGTCACATTTTCATCAAGCAATCAATACATAAACTTGCTCTGTGTTTCTCTTTAAAGACATTTCAATATATGTTTGTGTGTGTGTGTATGTTTAACATAAGCTCTACGTCCAACATGGGGCTTGAACTCACAACCCTGAGATCAAGAGTTGCATGCTGTACCAACTGAGCCAGCCAGGCAGCCCAATTTTTATTTTTAATGTATATTGTTGATTCACTAACATTGAACTCACAACAAACAGAATTATAGCTCATGCCTGAATGAAGCTTAGCTGATGCATGTATTTTCTCCGTACGGCACATCACAGCCTTCTTGAACTAGGAACACCAGACAGCACTTCAGCATGATACTTGTGGGCATTTTAAGCAGCAAAAGCATCCCCTGAAAAAGCATAAAATATGAAAAATGTGGCACCGGATATATCAAGAAAAGGACACTTGTTTACAGTATGAGAGCTAAAACATGAAAGCAGAGTATCACCTTGTTTGACCTCAACTAGGAATGCGCACAACAGGCAACGCCAAATTTTTGCCACTCTGGACAAGGCTGCAAATGCCTGCCTAGCTGCTGCAACCACTGATTTGGGGGTTACCAATAGAGTTTAGTGAGTAGGCAAATTCGCAAACACAGAACCCACAGACAATAAGAACAATTATATATTTTCTCCTTAATTAGTCAATACCATTTTCAAATCTAAAGTCAACTATCTTTCATTGCTAGAGCTTTTATCTACCACAAGAACTGAAGAAACTTCAAGGGTTCTTGAGGTTCTTCTTTCAAAGACTTAGTGTATATTCACTGTGTGTGAAACACTGTATGTGCCAAGGATTCAGAGTCAAGTAAGCCATGGTCCTTGTTATCAATATTGCCCTCATGGTCTAATCAGACATACACAAGTAGTCTCAGTGTGGTAAGTACTGTGGTAAGTGCTATAAGAAGAATAAATATAGAGAAAGTGTACAGGAGCACAGAGGAAAACCATTTAAATCAGATTGAGGCATCAGAGAAAGCCTCTCAGGGTGATAACACTCAAGCTGTGCTATTGTAAAAATTAATATGAATCATTTAAAGGAAAAAGTATAGACAGTGGAAACTGCACACCAGGGAAAGAACATGAAAAGCCTCCAAGGTGCAAAAACCCAACTACGCAAATGGTGCACATGAGCTGGGAGGCAGGCAGAGGGTAACATGCAGAGGGTGTTGGATGTTAACAGTCAGAACTTTACCCTGCTTATCTAGGACAACTCACCAGGGAAACTCTCTCCTATAGCATCCATCTTTCTACCCAGTGCAGCTTTCTCATACAACCATTTTGTTTTTCCTCCCATCTTTACAAAATCTACTCTTCCCCTTCCAGCTACCACACTGTTTCTTTGCTCCTCTTCACTACAAAACTACTTGAGAGTTGTCTGTACTTGATATCCCAACTCCTCTTCTCCAGTTCTCTTTTGAGCCGACTCCAAACAGGCATTCTCCTTCCATTACTCCACTGAAGCTATTCATCAAGGTCAAGAATGGCTTTCATGTTGCTAAATCCAATATTCAATTTGCAATTCTTATTTTTCTTGCACTATCTACAGCCTTTGACATAGTTTATCACTCCTTCCTCCTTAGAATAATCTCTTCACTTGGCTCCTACATCACTTTTCTATTTTTCCTCCTCCATCACTGGTAGCTCATCCATTTTCTTTGCTATTTCCTCCACACTCACCCTTTTTTTTTTTTTTTTTTTTTTTTTAGTATTTATTTGAGAGAGGGAGTGCACACGGTGGGGAGGGGCAGAGGGAGAGGGAGAGAATCTCACGCAGACTCCCTGATGAGCAAGGAGCCAGACGCAGGGCTCAACCTCATGACCCTGAGATCATGACCTGAGCCGAAATCAAGTCAGTCGCTTAACGGAGCCACCCAGGCGCCCCTCACCCAATCTCTTAATATTGGAGTGCCTCAGGGCTCAGTCCTTGAACTTCTTCTCTTTTCTGTCCACATTCATTCTTGGTGATCTCTACTCAGAATTTCACTGGCTTATATAGGCATCATAAACATGTACCCTGAACTGAGCTCCTGATCTTTTCCTACAAAACCTGTTTCTCCCGTATCTTCTAAATCTTGATTAATAGCAATTCCATCCCTCCAATTTCTCAGGCCAAGAACCTTAGAATAATCTTTGAGTTCTTTCTTGCTACACAGTGACAACCTCTCCTCTTCTATGACATTACTCCTTCCTTCACTTACACCTAGTTCCTCAGAAAATCCAGTTAGATCTACCTTTAAAATATATCCAGAATTTAACTACTTTTTTTTTTAATAGCTCCACTGTTATCACCCTGCCCTAAGTCACCATGATCTCTCATCAGGATAATTGCATTAACTTCTTAGTTGACATACTAATTATCTATTGCTGTGTAACAAATTATCCCAAAACTTTAGCATCTTAAAACAACAGGCATTACCCACATTTTTTGTGGATCCAGAATCTGAGTGCAGATTCAAGTGGGTACCTCACAAGGCCGCAGTCAAGCTGTTAGTCAGAATTGCAGGCCCATCTGAGAGCTCAACTGAGAGAGGATCAGCTTCCAAGCTTATTGATATGGTTGTTGGCAAGATTTAGTTCTCCGTGGGTTGTTGGGCCAAGAGCCTTGGGTTATTGGGCCAAGAGCCTTGGGTCCTCACTGGCTGTTGGCCAGAGGCCACCTTCAGTTTCTTGCCACATGGGTCTCTCTTAAAGGCAGGTCACAAAATGGCAACTGGCTTCCAACAGTGAGCAAGTGAAAGAGCAAGAGAGAACATGCAAAATGGAGACTATAACCTAATCTCAGAAATGACATCCCATCACTTTGCCATACTCTATTCACTAGAAGCAAATCACTAGGCCCACCCCACACTGGAGTGGAAGGGATTACACATGGGTGTGAATCTCATGAGGCAAGGATCATTGGGGATGTTTTAGAGACTGCCTACCACAACGGTCTCCTGCTTTCACCTTATCCTTCCCACACACACAAACACACAGTCTTTTCCCAACATACCAGCTAAGGCACTTTTGTTAAATCTCAAGTACTGACATTACTCTGCTCAAACCCTCCAATGACTTCCCACCTCACTGTAAAAGCCATAGCACTAACAATGACCCACAAGGCCACACACGATTTGCTACCTGTTATCTTTTTTTAAGATTTTATTTTTTTAGGGCACCTGGGTGGCTCAGTCAGTTAAGTGTCTGCCTTTAGCTCAGGTCATGATCCCAGGATCCTGGGATCAAGTCCTGCATCGGGCTCCTTGCCCAGCAGGGAGCCTGCTTCTCTCTCCCCCTCTGCTGCTGCTCCCCCTGCTTGGGTCAAATAAATAAAGTCTTTAAAAAAAGAAAAAAAAAGATTTTTTTACATAATCTCTACACCCAACGTGGGGCTCAAACTTACAACCCCGAGATAAAGAAATGCATGATCTAAGCCAGTCAGGCACCTCTCTACCGTTATCTTTGATCTCATCTCCTATTATTCTCCTCACTCCTTCCTCTCCTGCCTGCTAGCCTACTTGATGTTCCTCATACGTGCTGCCAACTCAGTCTTTATAGCTGATATTTGCAATGACTGCAAGCTTTCATTAGATGTATGCATGGCTTATGACTTCATTTCTTACGTATTCAGCTATCTCAATGAAGCTCTCCCTGGTTACCCTATTTAAAATTGCACATTCCACTGTCCCCTTCCCTGCTTTTTCCCCCTCCACAGCACTTCTCACTATATATCACAATATATATATTTTATACTAGAATGTAAGCTCCATGAGGGCAATTATTTCTCTTTTGTTCACTGCTGTATTCTTAGGATAATGCCTAACACATTAAGGGATTAGAGACATTCATTTAGAATATTATTAGAATGAGTGAATAAATTCTAAAAGATCTGAGGAGTCACCAAAGGATCTTAATTAAGCCTTTTAGGTAAGTAATGCTGGTAACAGCAAGAATAAGTGATTGGAAGAAAACCAGACTAGGGTGCCTGGGTGGCTCAGATGGTTAGGTGTCTGCCTTCGGCTCAGGTCATGATCCCAGGGTCCTGGGATCGAGTCCTGCATCAGGCTCCCTGCTCCTTGGGAGCCTGCTTCTCTCTTTCTCTCATGAATAAATAAATAAAATCTTAAAAAAGAAAGAAAGAAAAACAGACTAAAAGTATATAGGAAGCCACAGGAACTTAGGCAATCCTGTGATGAAAACTTAAAAGACGGTGACACTGGGAATCAAGAACATCATATGGACACAAAACTTACAAATGCTCCAAAACTGTTCTACAAATTCTACACAACCACCAAAATCCCAGCTGCATTTTCTTGCAGAAATTGCCAAGTTGATGTTAATATTTGTATGGAAATGCAAGGGACCTAAAATAGCCAAAAATTTTTTTGAAAAACAAGTTGGAGGAGTCCTACGTCCTAATTTCAAAACTTAACTACAAAGTTAAAGGAATCAAGACTATGTGGTTCTGTCATAAGGAAGGACACACAGACTGATGGTAATTAAGAATCCAGAAATACACCCATACATTTATGGGCAATTGGTTTTCAACAAGGGTGCCAAGACCATTCAATGGGGAAAGAAAGAATAGTCTTTTCAACAAGTGGTAAGGGGACAGCTGGCTATTCACAGGCAAAAGAATTAATTTGCCCCCCTACCTCATGCAATATACAAAAATCAACTCAGAATAGGTCAAAGACATAAAAAGCTAAAACCATAAAACTCTTACAAGAAAACATAACTGTACATTTTCTGACATTGGATTAGGCAATGGTTTCTTAGATTTGATATCTAAAGTGCAAGCAACCAAAGAAAAAAATAAATTGGATTTTATTAAACTTTTGTGCCACAAGGCACTATCACAGTAAAAAGACAATCCAGACAGAATAGAAAATATACGTAGAGGGGCGCCTGGGTGGCTCAGTTGGTTAAGCATCTGCCTTCGGCTTAGGTCATGATCTCAGGGTCCTAGGATCGAGCCCACATCGGGGTCCCTGCTTACCAGGGAGTCTGCTTCTCCCTCTCCCTCTGCCCCTCCCCCCCGCTTGTGTGCACACTCTCTCTCCCAAATAAGTAAATAAAATCTTAAAAAAAAAAAGGAAAAATATTTGTAGATCATATACCTGGTAAAGATCTAGTATTTCAAATATATAGAGAACACTTACACATCAATAATAAGTAACTCAATATAAAAATGGGCATATGACCTAACCAAACTGAATACTGAAGAAACAGAAAAACTGAGCAGACCAATAACTAGTAAAAAAAACTGAATCTGTAATCAAAACCTCCCAACAAAGAAAAGCCCAGTACCAGAAGGCTTCACTGGAGAATTCTACCAAACATTTAAAGAACAATAATCTTCCTCTAACTCTTCCCAAAAATTGAAGAAAAGGAATTCCAAACTCTTTCTGTGAGACCAGCAATGCCAATACTAAAGCCAGACAAGGAAACACAAGACAACTACAGACCAATATCCCTGAAGAATATTGATACAGAAGTCCTCAACAAAATATTAGCAAACCAAATTCAACAGCACATCAAGGAATTATACACAAGTGGGAGTTATTTCTGTAATGCAAGGGCGGTTCAACATACGAAATTCAATCATTCTAATATACCACATTAACTGAACGAGGACAAAGCCACATGATCATCCTAATTGATGCAGAAAAGCAATGGACAAGACTTAACACCCTTTCCCGATTTAAAACAAACAAAAAACTTCAACACACAAGAAAGAGAAGGAAATTATCTCAACATAATACCATATATGAAAAACCCACAGCTTACATTATATTTGATGGTGAAAGACGTAAAACTTTTCCTCTAAGAAAAGGAACAAGGATGCCCACAGTTTTTTTAAAAAAGCAAATATTAACAGACAGGGAGAAATGGGTACCAATACAATAATAGTAGGGAACTTCAATATCCCATTCCCATCAATGGATAGATCATCCAGGCAGGAAATCAATATGGAAACATTAGACTTAACATGTTAGACCAGACAGTTAATATCTTGAATATCAAAAGAACTCCTACAACTCAACAAGAAAATCAAATAACCCAATTCAAAAATGGGCAAAGAACTTGAATAGACATTTCTCCAAAGATATACAAATGGCCAACAAGTATATAAAAAGATGCTCAATATCACTGATCATCAGAGAAATGCAAAATAAAACCATAGATGTCGCCTCACACCCGTTAGGATGGCTAGTATAAAGAAAAAAGTGAGAATGTGGAGAAATTGGAACACTTGTGCGTTGTCAGGATTGTAAAATGGTATAATGGTATAAAATGGTATAATTGCTATGGAAAACAGTATGGGGGTGTTCCGCAAAAAATTAAAAATAAAACTACCATATGATCCAGCAATCCCACTTCTGTGTATATATCCTAAAGAACTGAAAGTAGGGTCTCCAAAAGATATGTGTACACTTCATTTCCTAGCAATAGCCAATGTCCACTGACAAAAATGTTGTATATACCTACAAGGAAATATAATTCAGCCATGAGCAAAAGAATCCCTGTCACATGCTACAACATGGATGACACTTGAAGACATTATGCTAAGTGAAATAAGCCAGTCACAACAAGACAAATACTCTGTGATTCCCTTATATGAGGTATCTGAAATAATCAAATTCATAGACACACAAAGTAGACGGTGTTTTCCAGGGGCTGGAGTGTGAATATATATTTTTCAATTCTCTTATATTCTTAGAAGTGGAATTGCTGGATCATATGCTGTTTAATTTTTTGAGTAACAGCCAAACTGTGCTCCAAACCAGCTGCACCGCTGTACTCTCCCACCGAAGTGCAAGGGTTCCAGTTTGTCCACACCTTCAGCAACACTTGCTATCGTCTGTCTTTTCGATTAAAGCAATCCTAGTGGGTGTGGTCACTGTGGTTTTGATTTGCATTTCCCTAATGACTAATAATGTTGAGCATCTTTTCATGTATATAATGGCCATTTGTAGATCTTTTTTGGAGAAATGCCTATTCAGATTCTTTGCTCATTTGTAAAATGGGTTGTCTTTTTATTGTTAAATTTTAAGAGGTTTTTATATAGTCTGGATACATGACCCATTGTATTTTTAAATTAAGGAAACATCTTTTGATTAAAGCTTTTTAAACACTTCATTAACTTTCAAAATATTTTCAAGTTAGACATTTTTTAAGCACGTCACCTTAAATATAAATTGCATAGAAACTTAAAAATTTAAAGCAACCACTGCTTTTTCAAACTTACGTATTCCAAGGCAAGGAGTTGGGATATATGGGGACCCATAGGTGAAAAGATTTACAGAGATAAATGCAATGTATGGACCTTATTTGAATTCTGACTTGAACTGGAAAAAGAATAAGACAATTTAAAATACTGACTGGATAATTACTAAGAAATTGTTAACATTTAAGTGTGGTAATAGTATTGTGATTATATTTAAGCATCCTTATCTTTTCGATATAAATACTGAAACACAAATGGAATTATCTGCTATGTGGGACTTGGCTTCAAAATAAATCAGGGTTGTAAAGATGGGTGGCATATAGACAGGTAAGACTGGTCATAAATTCACCATGTTGAAGTAGGTTCATTATACTATTGTACTTCTGTGTATGTCTGGAATTTTCTATTAAGAATTTAAAAAGCACTACTCCAATGTCCACTATGTGTAAGAGCACAAGTTGCTGGCGGCAACTAAATGATACCAACCAAATTTTTACAAGTTTAAGAAATTCCCAGTTATCTTAAAGCAAAAGAGCTCTGGGAAACTTAAAGAGACTGTGACATATCCGTGCAGTGCAATGTCTGTACAATGTTTTAAATATTACCACCAGTCGCAGGCTGACTCGTAGCTTTATCAACTATGATCCACACAACAGCACCAAGCACCAGCCATGAGCACTACTCACCTACGCACTTCATCTCCTCAGCAGAGTTCTAGGGGACCAGCACACTCCCACTGCAAGGCTAGAATAACTTTTCTCATTGGCTACAGAAAATACTACCTTCAACTAAGTACACGTCTATAGTAAGTCATTTTACAGTGATCCTCAGGGCACCTTATGCTCACCCACACTGCATATCCAATCTATGGACACACGAGTTAGGATTGCGAGGTATAATCTGCACACTTAAAATTCCCACTAGAATGACTACAATTAAAAAAAGACAAGTATTCTCAAGGATGTGAAGAAACTGCAATGCTTATGAATTGTGGCAGGAGTATTTTTAAATAGTACAGCCACTCTGGAAAAGATTTGGCAGGTTTTTTTTTTTTTTTTTTAGGATATTAAACAAAAATTTTCCAACCAACCCAACAATGACATTCCTAGGAATCTACCTATGAGAAATGAAAACATTACATCCACACAAAGGTATATATGTGAATGTTCATAGCATTATTCATCATACCCCCAAAATATGAACAATCCAAATGTCCATCAACTGGTGAATAAACAAAATGTTGTACAGCCACACACTGGAAGATTATGCAGCAATTAAATGAACGAAGTACAGGCATAGGCTACAACCTGAGTGAACCTCAAAAACATCATGCCAAGAAGCTGGATGCAAAAGACTTCAAATTGTCTGACTCTATTCATGTGTAATTTCCAGATAGGGAAAATTATGAAACAGACAAAAGTGGCTGCCTGGGGCTGGGGGTAAGAGAAGGAATCAACTGCAAAGGACCATGAGCGGAGATTTTATGGGCTGATGGAAATGCTCTAAAACTGGATTGTGAGGATGGTTGCACAACTCTATAAATTTACTAAAACCATCAAATTGTTTATTTACAATGGGTGAATTTTATCATGTGTAAGTTATACCTCAATAAAGCTATTTTTTTTTAAGTACCATTACACAAAAGTCTTTGGAACGACTATTTTAAAGTTCTGGCTGACAGCCCTATTTATTTAATTTCAATAGAATGAGTTCTAACCTACTCTCAGGATTAAAAATAGTATTAGCATTTGCTTGAAACCTAAACACGCTATTTTTAAAGGATTCCAAGTACATACATCTCTAATCTTTACTGATCAAGTATTACTCTTTTAGCTATCTATGTGCCTTGTTAACTATAAGACAAATCCTTGTCTACAGACTACACTAGCATTTTCTCTTAGCCATTTTTCCCCCTGAAAGTATGCCCGACCCTATTCCTTCTTGTAAAAATCTTGTTTGGTATTGCCCCATCCGTTAAATACAAAGTTTTCTTAGAGTATTTCATAGCTTGAGCTAGAATTTTAAGTAAATATTTATATTGAACATGCTTCTAAACATATACATTCTAAATACAAAATATCCCTTTTGTTTTGTTTCATCATTAAGCCATTCACATACTGCCTCTGGCAAGTTTCAAACATCACTGTTTCAAATCAAGCTTTGCTTTCAACTACTTTGGTTCAAAATTCTTCTTTAAAATTATTTGATGGATTCTTCTTTCAAAGCAGTTGCTGTCTTCTATGATCAGACCTGCTTTAATTCTGGTCTAACTCCATCTCTTTCCATTCCGCTGAAAATTCTGCCAAAGGGGTAATGTTCCCGCTTATGCCAGACATTAAAAAACAATTTCTTTTAACCAAACATTTTTCTCAAACCAAATTTCTTCATATGAAATGCCATTAACCTGCCAGAGATAAAGTAGGAAGCTATGGATAAAGTGGAAGAGGCACCCTGCTTCCATGGCCCAACCTCATGGAATATAGCAGCCTCAAAGTATGGCTTAAAAACCGATGCCCTACATTACAAGTCACATTTCAGCACAGCACAAATACAAAAAAATTAAACTGAAAATATTTAAGCAATACGCATAGGAAAAACTTGGATATACTTAAATAAAAAATAAGACTTTTGGGGACCTCAATTTTAAAAAGTAATTATAAAATAATTCCCAAAATAATGTCTTTTAAACTCCATAAATACATTACTTTTTAGGAGTTCCATCTACTCCAGAGATTGTGTACCTTTTATCATAATTTCCTTATTTATGACAGATTTTAAAAGATCAACCAAACAACAGCCAAAAAGCCACAGGAACACAGAACATTGAGCCTAGTGGGAAGCAGTTAAATAAGTTGGTCAGCAGGAAACGCCAATTACCCAACAGGCAGTAAAGGAAAATAAGATGGCAAGAATGCTCTGGTAAAACCATTTATGTATCTGTATTATGAATTTAAAAAAAAAAAGCACTATCTGCCTCCAGAATCAGATACAAATCAAGCAAATATTCAACCAAAATGGCAACAAATAGTAAGGATAAACCTGGAAAAGGGGATTTGTACTATTAAGAATTTTCAAGTTTATATCAACTACAAAATATAAACCCCTTCCCCTCAGAAATCAAAGGTATCATGATATATAACTTCACATTTCTATGAAATAAAAATAGAAATTATTGCTCTATGACTGTAAAAATGGAGGCAAGTAAAGAGTTTAGAAATATACTCGTTTATAATCAATTAAATGATGAGCCATAATTTGAACCCTAATTATCACATTATGTAGAAATCACAATTCAGGTGTTGTGTCCTTAGTTATTAAGATATATGTTAAATAGTTCACATTTTAAAAACATTTTATCGTTACATAATCAAATTTGATAAAATTTTATCAAAACATCTATGTATTCAATATAAATCATATTGTTAAAAGTTTTATAAAGTAACATTTAAAGAAAACTGCTGAGGTGCCAAATAATTATTTTCTATTAAATATACAACTTAACATTTAGAACTATATAAATTAATTCTTGCTAAAAGTTGATTCAGGTTTACAAAGGCATACTTTGTGAACTATAATAAATTTCCCCAGCACCACTTTCCTTTTCCATTCCAAAATTCTTCCATTAGGTTTAACTTTCTTCTGTCATTCATATGTAAAAGTTACAGGTTTACAATACGTTGTCTTAATAGTAACATGTTTTAAAAAAACTAAGCAAAGTGCACATTAAACTAGCTACAACTACTCAAATTCCTTATCATCAAATAAAAAATAGATTAACACTTCATTCACTTAAATCTTTCTGAGAAAAAAAAAATAGTATAACCTTGCTTAAATAAGAATTCCCCAGTAAGGATATTATATAAAAAATTTCCCATGTTATTTTATTTACTTTCTCTCATTAAAACTTTTTAAAAGTCTAATGAAGAACACGCACTTCGAATGCCATATTACACAACTACAGTACTGTTAATTAAATAAAGCAGCCCAGTATAGTTGTAAACATTTTAAAAATGTAGTAAACAAGACTTGGCATGTCTTTTCTTCCCAAAACTTGCCATTACAATGCTCTTTCCATGAATAATTACTCTTCCTGGAAAAGTTTAAGGTATATTTTAGTCTTTAAGAATATTACACTGAAATAATATGTGAAAAGATTTAGTCATGGCAATTTCACTGAAGCTTTTATTGCCTCTGTTGGTAATATGACAGGGATTGTAAGAAGCACAATTGAACTTACAGAGATTTGCAGATGATAGTCACTAAAGATAATCTTGATCTCAAGTATTTTTATATGTGGGCACTTCTAATTTTATACACTTTACTATTTAAAAAGCATTACATTTTAAAATGTGTACCTGTTTTGACATTTGGCAAAAAGGAAACTGTACCTGTGGTTCAATTTAAAACAAAGAATCAGCCTGGGGAGTTTACCAAAATGAAGACTGAAACACTAATGAATTAAAGCATTTCAAGGTGTGTGTGTGTGTGTGTGTGTGTGTGTGTGTGTGTGTGTGTGTTGTGTGTGTGTGTGTGTGTTACCAAAATGAAGACTGAAACACTAATGAATTAAAGCATTTCAAGGTGTGTGTGTGTGTGTGTGTGTATGAGCATGTGTGTCTCTTTCAACCTGTCACTCTCACAGACACACTCACACACATACACAGCCATATGTATAAGCATTTTTTTAGTACAAAATATTCCCTGTAACCAGACATTTATCCTCAAAATAATCACACCACATTAAACCAGTCTTCTCTTTTCAGCCCTAGTAATAGTATTGTTTAATTCTAAGATGCCATCATAGAGTGAACAACCTTAACTTTTATGCTACATAATTATATTCAAAGCTTTATGTATTTTTTGTTTATAATTACACAGTAATTATAAATGTTTAGTACCAAAATGATGACAAACACTATTTTGTTGAAAAAGGTCTTGCGTTTAAAAGGAAAAGTCTGTAAACCCAAGGCACTAAGCCATGAACCAATTATCAGACTTCTAAGAAAAACCATTTATATTGGGGAAAAAAAAAAAAGCTAATGGGATCTCACTTTAAAACACAGCATACTCGAATTAATCAATCCAAAAACAATACCATAACTCAAAATCTTCAAGACAAAAAACAAAATAGTACATATATATATATCTTTTTAAATTTTTCATAATTGAAGTTCCTCTTTATATTTACAAATATGAAATCAGGAAATACTGAAAGCAGCAGGATTCTTTTTTTTTTCTTTTTTTTAAAATAACCAATTCTAGTAACCTGAATAGAAGTTTTCAAAATATTCTTTTGGTAGAATTATATTCTTGAGTTAAAGTTATGATTGGAATATTAATATAATATCTATGAAGAAAGCTCAATTTCAGAAACTGTGTAAATAAAAAGTAGTTGTAAGATATCACTGTTTCTTAAAATCATTTCCACATCTACATAAAACATACTGCTATTCTGAAGTATATTCCTTTGATAATTTTAACATCGGACCTTAGAGAGTTGCCTGGATATACCAAGCAAAATCTATTCCTGCTAAAGACCAAAGTCACCCAATATATGAAGTTTTACATTTTTTTACTTGCCTTACAGAAATGTTTAAGAAAGCAAGAAACCCTTCACATGTCAGGAAGTGAACAGAAAAATGAGGCATTTTCAGCACAAAAGCAGTTCATGGGTCTTGTAATGAAAAAAATAATACAAGATAGGATTCTGCTTTGATGTGAAAACTGAGCTAATTTGAACGAAACAAAAAAGGTGAAGAAACTAAATAATTTACAAAAATAAAAGCCAGATTGGTATTTTGCATCAAGTACATGCTTGCTTGAAAATTTTTGCTCCTGAAGTAAGTATTTGGCAACCACAGTGATTAGCAGTTAAAGGATTTCAACAAAATAAGAAGTCATCAAAAATGGACTATTTGTCTGAAAGCAGTACCTATAAGGATTGAACTTCATGGCTCATCATGACCATTTTCAAAATTTAATTCCTACTATCTTCTTATAAATTAAGAGAATTTCATTTGTGTTCCATAGTGTGCTGACAAAAACAAACAAAAACAAAAACAAAAAACAAAAATAAACCCTCATGCCTAAATTTAGAATATTGTATTGTGTAGCAATCTAAAACATTCAAAACAAATTAAATAGTTTAACTTATTCGACAGGCATATAAGCATTTCAAAATCATAATGAAATCCAATTATGTAGTGCATAATGTAGACAGGAGTAGAATCTAACATTATGCAGACATTTCCTAAATAAAAGTTCCCTGTAAGACAACTATATATAAACATGGGTAAGGTAAGTGCAGACTAGTTCTGTGGAACCTTTTGAAATCGAGGGTCTGAAACACAATAAATTGTTCAGGTAGGCACACCAAGTTATCCTAAAAATTTTTCACGTTGGTTATTTTGACATGTTATTCTACTCACATCAACAATACATGTGATTTGCCAGGGAAAAAAAAAAAATCCCCCCAAACCAAAACACCATTCCAGATCTGGTACACTTAAATATATCACTCTCATTGGAAGTGCTATCAGCATAGTCTTTGCAACTAGCCCAAAGCATATATTTAAGAAGTTTTTATAAATTGTTTGTGATGTTCATATGTTTAATTCTTATGCCAAACTGCTTTCTGATGAAGACAGCATTGTGCTTTATGCAAGAATGGAAACCTCAAAATAATCACCATAAAGCTTCTAAGACTTATGGGAGAATAAACTAGGATGGTCCACAGATATAAGATGAAATCCACAATGTTGGAATTATAAATGTTTAGAGCGGCCCAGACTAGAAGACAAGCCCAAACCACCATTAGAAGAATGAAATACGATATGGTCCAAGATGTATCCTTAAAGTTTTGACACAACCCTCAGTCTGAATTGTGAGGATTGATCTTCAGTTCAGTCCAGCCAGCAGAAATTGACTGTGCAATTTTCCGTTGTATTTATTGTACAGACTATGTACATTCTAGAAGGTTCCTTTAGTGCTACACTGTTGTACTTTTTGTCCCAGCAATTTGAGGGCGTGCAAATTCCACAAAGTCATCAATAAGAACAGGCCATGCTCCTGGGGGGGGGGAAAAAAAAAGAGTATGGGAACAAAGAAAGGAGGAAAAGCAGAAATAAAATTTTAAAGAGAATCCTTTACTTTTTAAAATACCTTCCCCGTAACAGTTAAAGTAGATCATTACAAATATTCCCACTGATCAGACTTCCAAAATTCTGACTTTTTAGAGATTCTACCTAAAATATTCCTTATATTCTCTCTGCTCTATTATTCTAAAACTTGATTATCCTCTGAATAATAAATAACTCTTCTGGTAATCAATCAAGAGTATCCTGGTTTTCTGAAGGCCACTGAACTGGCAGCCTAAGAAATGGCCAGGCTATAATGGCATGCTGCCAGCACTGAGTATAGTTAGGTAGGAAGAAGAAAGTCTCCAGGCATTTTGTGGCAAACTTACAAGGGAAATCAACAGTAAATATCAAACTCTATCCAATTTCATGATAATAAATTACTAAAAGGTTTTAAATTGCATATATGCATGCCTCTACACATCCACATGCCAACCTCCAAATCAGGAAGTTCTCCAGTTTTATGTAAGGCCTAACAGAAAGCACAATTATCATCAGTAATATGCAGGATTAGCCATTTCTCACTTGTTAGTGGAGACCATACATCATAATGAAAACAAAGAGAAAAAAAGTAACATCATCTCTGGTTAGATTAAATAGTTCCAGGACACTTTTAAGGAGGCCAAGGTCACTGGAGATTTTTCAAAGAGTACCTCTGTCTATTCAACAATCTCAAAAATGCATCCTGCTAATTCTCAAGGGAAGCTCGGTAAGGATGTGTGAGGAAATCAATGTAAACCACTGTCACTTCTCAAAAAATAAAAGCAAGGTCCTCGTAGTGGATGGTAATTATCTTTTTACACACATGAAAAAATATCAGAAAAGAGGGCGCCTGGGTGGCTCAGTCGGTTAAGCGACTGCCTTCGGCTCAGCTCATGATCCTGGAGTCCCGGGATCGAGTCCCACATCGGGCTCCCTGCTCAGCAGGGAGTCTGCTTCTCCCTCTGACTCTCTTCCCTCTCGTGCTCTCTATCTCTCATTCTCTCAAATAAATAAAATCTTTAAAAAAAAAGAAAAAATATCAGAAAAGAATTCAATTGATGATCATTTACTGAATGTCAACAGTACTACAGTAGGCAGCTGAAGTACATTTCAAATTTAACAAAGTCACTAAACTTGAGTTTACAGTCAAGTTCACAGACAAGACAGATAACAATAAAAACACAAATATAAAAGTACATTAAGAAGAGTAATGAGTAAACTGAAAATCTAAAGTAAACTGAAAATCTAAAACATGGATGAAAACTATTCATGCGTTTCTGGAAGACAGGATTACTGAGTTGGTATTTAAAGAAACAGAACAATATAGGCTAGTAAAGAGGACTAAGGCATTTTATACATTCAGAAGAACACACATAAGAGGTCAGACGACAGAAATCCAACTCCAAGAAAAACAGAAGTAGATAAGAGGTTCAAGAGTATGTGATAAAGTAACAAAACCGAAGTTACTAAGGCAAAAACGTTCATTACCTTCTTCATCATAATTAGACATGTCATCTGCAATCATTGTACTGAAGTCTAAAAGAAGGTTCCAAGTATCTTTTGGTATTGATCGTTTATGATGTTCCTATTTTTTAAAAATAAGCAAAAAACATCCAAATCACCAAGGAGAGTTTCAAAATATCTGCCCAAATGATGCTAAATTCAAGAATGCAAAATAACTTGTGTAATGAAATTCTGGTAATCAAATTTCTCATTCTATGTCCACTACACACTCTGAGATGAGTTAGTCAAGCTTTAAAAAATGTTAATTTATCTTCAAACAAAGTAAAAATGTAGAGAAAAGATGGAGCTGCAGAAAACATGAACTTACCAACAAAAATTTATTCCATAAGTCTAAGAATTTAAATCTTCCGTTAAGCACTAAATTCCAGTAGGCAATGGCCATTTCTAGATCTGTAATATTAAAAATAAATTATGTATTTCAAATCCCATGAATATTTATCCCTGCAAAAAAAACACAGGTAAGACCAAAGATAGCCCTAAAAAAAAATTAAAAAAAAAAAAAAAAGTTTTTTTTTCCTGACTACTTGTGTCGTAAAATTTTCATATACAGACAAGACCAAGGTTTGTATCCTGCCCTCCCTCACTAATGAATAGTCCCTGCAGGGCAAGAAGAATACTACCACTTACCTCACACAGGGTTTCTGAAGCCTAAATTGGATAATGCAAAGACTAGGTAAGTCATAAAATGTTAACGTACATCAGTGTTTCTCAACCTCAGCACTTTTGACATTTGGGGCCAAATAATTTTCCGCTGTGGGGGACTGTCCTATATTTTATGACATTAGCAGCATCCCTGGCCTCTACCCACAGCTCGATTCTACCCCCAGTGGTGACAACCAAAACTGTCTCCAGACATTGACAAAGCTACGTGCCGGGGGCGGGGGGCAAAACTGCCCCCAGTTGAGAACGACCAATGTACAACTACAGGTTGTAATGCAAAAGACTGCTTTCCACAATGACTGATCCTGACTTCAGAGACCACTAAGAATACAGATTTAAAAATTAAAACTCGTCAACTAAGATTTGCTTTTGGAAAAGTTTGATGAAGATGATATAAATGGCTATTTAATTGGGTTTGGAGCAGAGTGAAGCCATATTGCTACATGACAAAGTATAATACCTGTCATGACAGAGAGAAAGAACTATAATCTCTTTCAAGGAACTAAACCTGTTAAGAAAGTATCAAGCTTTTATGAGTAAATTTACATCTCCAGGTTGGGAAAAATTACATCCCAAATAACTTAAAAGTCCTTTCAGATATGATCTCCAAACCACCCTGACAATCTGAAGAATCCTGGGACTAGGGAAAAGACTCCAAAAAGGCTCACATCCTAACTCAAAGAACAATATATAGGCCATAAGGCAAAAAATCCCCCTTCGGCACTGGACCTTCACCTCTTCAAGGATAGGGACTGCATATCCCCACATGAGTAGACTGAAACACACAGTACACATTCCGAAACTGCTGAATGAATGAACTTCCTACAGTTCCATGTGCAAATGCACTACTTACCTTCAAATCCATCATTACGTCTTCCTTCAAACTCAGTGGAAAAGGTGTCACTTTTTTCTCTTCTCCAAAGATAAGCCCTTACCACCAATGTTCTCAAGCCAATACCATCCTGCCTCTTCAGGAATCTTATCTATTAGTTAGTTTTCCTCTCTCCCTACATCTTCAACTTTGCCCTGCCTTCTGGCCTTTTCCCCTTCACAAAGAAATATGCTCAGGTTACAGCAACTTACCACTAAAAAAAAAAAAAAAACTTTCTCTCATCCCCTTAACTAGCTACCCTCTTTCTCCTTCCCTTCACAGATAATCTTGAAACAGTACATGGAGTCTTCTACTTTTATACATAATATGCTCCTGAAAGCAAGTCTGAAAGTCAAATTCAGATCCCCAGGTTTTAAGAAAACTAGAAATATGACACCAACTCCTAATCATAACACCTTTTTAATCTTTGCAGTCTTTAAGGCTTGATAGCCAATATTCCTTTCAGGTTAATTTCGTTCTTTTCTTCAACAACTAAACATACTAATTGTCTGGCTCAAGTGCAGTACAATGGCTGTTATTAGCATGCTTAATGATCTTCTTCCCTTCAAATGAAGGAAATTTCTAACTGAGCTTATTACTAGTGCTAGCATTTTTTGTCCTTTTCAACTAATTTTCACAAAATAAGGATAAGAAACAACAGAGATACTCAAATAACTACAAACCAGGAGACACCTATTTTGTCAGCCGATACACTAAAAAAAGAATCTGACAAGGATGGAAGTGTATGTGTATGATGTTTGAAGGTTTAGGATGTAAAGGAAAAGTATTTGTTTGTAATCTACATTCATTGCCCCATTTCCTCACCTCCCACACCTGCAAAGACAGGTACCTCTGTCTACCTTTGACAGAGGTAAACTAGCGTGTACCTCTGTCACTCTACTGGAAGTAATCTCTGCCAAATAAACACTCTGATGTCCTTTAATTTACCTGGCTCTCTGCCATACCGGACAAAGCTGAATACACCTCCTAGATGGAATTGTCACTTCTTTCAGCTTTAATTGATAGTGCTCTATTTTCCTCTGTTCTCTTTGGCTTTCTCTTTCTCTTTTATTGGCACCCCTTCCTCCATTCATCCCTTCCACATTGGTGTTCTGTAACACTGTATGTCAGCAATAACCATTTCTACTACCCGCAGATTTTTCAAACCCTTACCTTTTTCCACATCATATGCTCAACTGTCTTCAACAACTCCTAAATCTGAATCTTTTATCTCTATGTTCTAGATTCATATATCAAATTGCCTAAGGACATCTTCAACTGGGTATCCATAAACAGCTTAAATTCAACAGAGTTCAAACTGAACTCACTGTCTTCCTCTACAGACCTGCTATTCGTTCTCTCAGTGTCCTCACCCTACAGTGTTTCTCAATGAAACACAATTTCACATTGTGAAGAACTGCCCTGTGCACTGCAGAACATTCAGCACCCTCCTAATGTCAGAAGAAACCCTCAATCATTATGACAACCAAAAAACACCCGCATACATTTCCAAATGTCCCCTAAAGGTGTTCAGAATTGACAGAGAAACTCCCTGCTTCCTTATCACACACTTTCAGTCGAAGCACTTCATTTTGGCTTCTAAGTACCTTTTAAATCTACCTTCTCCATCCCTACCAGCAGGACCAATGCTAGGGTCCTCTTCATGTCCAGCTAAATCACTGCCACAGCTTCATAAGCAATCACTGTTCCTTTAGTTCTGACTCCACTCCTTTTAAAGAACCACAATGCTTTCATATGGACCTTTCAGGGATACAAATTTGGTGTCACTTCCATGTTAAAATTCCTCAATGATTAAAAGAACGAGATACCACTACACACCTTTTGAAATGGCCAAAATCCAAAACACTGACAACACCAAATGCTGGCGAGGATGTGAAGCAACAGGAACTCTCATTCATTGCTGGTGGGAATGCAAAATAGTACAGCTACTTTGGAAGACAGTGTGGCAGTTTCTTACAAAACTAAACATACTCTTACCATATGATTTAGCAATCGCACTCCTCGGTATTTACCCAAATGAATTCAAAACTTATGTCCACACAAAAACCTGCACATACATGTTTACAGCAGCTTTTATTCATAACGGCCAAAACTTGGAAGCAACCAAGATGTCCTTTAGTAGATAGAGAGATTATATAAACTGTGGTATATCCAGAGGAAGGAAGGTATTATTCAGTGCTAAAACAAAATGAGCTATGAAGCCCTGAAAAGACATGCAGGAAAACAAATGCATATTAATATTACTAAGGGAAAGAAGCCAGTCTGAAAAGGCTAATTCTGAAAAAGGAAAACTATGGACACAGTAAAAAGATCAGCAGTTGCCAGGTGAGGAAAGGATGAATAGGCAAAGCAGAGGACTTTTGGGGCAGTGAAAATTCTCTGTATGATGCTATAATGATGGATATGTGTTGTTATTATGTTTGTCCAAACCCACAGAATGTATAACATCAAGAGTAAACCCTAATGTAAACTTGAACTCTGGGTGATAATGATGTATCAATATAGGTACAACTGTAACAAATGTACCACTGTATGTTGACAGTGGAAAGGAGCTATGTATGTGTGGGGGCAGAAAATCTCTGTACCTCCTACTCAATTTTGCTGTAAACCTAAAACAGCTCAAAAAATAATGTCTACTAAAAATTTTTTTTAATCTGCAATAATTTTCCTATTGCCTTCAGATAAAATCTACACTTCTAGTTAAATGAACTTACTTGCAGTTCCTCAAAGGTGCTATGTCTCTCACCTCTGAGCAACTGAACTTGCTAATCTCGCCACAAAAGAGATGGTTTCTATTTTGAGGGGGGGGGCCTTGAAAACATATACTCATTCTTCAAGGCTCAAAAATTAATCATCTTTGCTTGCAGATCCTGCACTGGAGGAGATGCACACAGCTAACACTGTCTTTCTCACTCAACTATTACAGCTGGTTCGCTCTGGGCACAATGGCAACTCTTAAGGAAAATCTGATTGCACCAGCTGCAGAAAAAGAGGCAACCGCCCCAAACATAAGATCACTGCAATGGATGTTGGACAAGTTGGTATGGCATGTGCCATCAGCATTCTGGGAAAGTCCCTAGCTGATGAACTTGCCCGTGTGGATGTTTTAGACGATAAACTCAAAGGAGAAATGATCGATCTGCAACCTGGGAGCTTACTTCTTTAGACACCTAAAATTGTGGCAGATAAAGATTACTCTGCCAATTCTAAGATTGTGGTGGTGACTGCAGGAGTCTGCCAGCAAAAGGGAGAGAGCCGGCTCAATCTGGTTCAGAGGAATATTAATGTCTTCAAATTCATTATTCTGCAGGTAGTCAGGTACAGTACTGATTGTATCATAATTATGGTTTCCAACCCAGTGGATATTCTCACATACGTTACCTGGAAACTAAGTACGCAAGCACTGTGTGATTGGAAGTAGGTGTAATCTGTATTCTGCTAGATTTTGCAATCTTATGGCTGAAAAACTTGGCATTCATCCCAGCAGTTGCCATGGATGGATTTTGGGAGAATATGGCGACTCGAGTGTGGCTGTGTGGAGTGAATGTGGCAGGTATTTCTCTTCAGGAACTGAATCCAGAAATGGGAACAGACAATGACAGTGAAAACTGGAAGAAGTGCGTAAGATGGTGGTTGAAAGTGCCTATGAAGTCATCAAGCTAAAAGGATATACCAACTGGGCTACTGGATTAAGTGTGGCTGATCTCACTGAATCCATGTTGAAAAATCTATCCAGGAGTCATCCACTGTCAACAATGGTGAAGTTTTCCTGAGCCTTCCGTGTATCCTGAACACTCGGGGCTTAACCAATGTGCTCAACCAGAAGCTGAAGGATGATGAGTTTACCCAGCTCAAGAAAAGTGCAGATACCTTGAGGGACATCCAGAAAAGACCTAAAAGATCTATGACTTCTGGCTTCCAGGCTATAGAAATTTAAAACTACAATGTGATTAACTGTGAGCCTTTAGTTTTTCATCCATATACATGGATCACAGTTTGCTTTTATCTTCCCAAATATGGGAATCTGGGCTCACAGAATCAAAGCCCATGCTTGGTTTAATGCTTGCAATATGAGCCCTTGAACAAATAAAATTAACTATTGCAGTGTGGAAAAAAAAATTAATCATCTTTGTGAAGACTTTGCAAACTCACCCAGACAGACACAAGATGCTCCTGACTCTATGCTCACAGAGTAAGGAGTCAATAAATACTTTTGAATGAAAAAGGAATACTCAAAAAGACTTAAGTTATAATTAAGAGTTAAAATGCAGGGGCGCCTGGGTGGCTCAGCTGGTTAAGTCTCCGACTCTTGGTTTCAGCTCAGGTCATAATCTCAGGGTCCTGAGATAGAGTTCCACGTTGGGCTCTGCACACAGTGAGGAGTCTGCTTGAGATTCTCTCCCTCTGCCCCTTCCTACGCCCCCCACCCTGGCTTGCTCGTGTGCGTATACATGCCCTCTCTCTCTCTCCCTTCCTCAAATAAATAAATAAATAAAATCTTAAAAAAAAGAGCTGAAATGCCTAAGACTCTACAGGGATAAAACGGCAATTGCCACATGCATACGAAAAACTGCCCTTTAGATAGAAATGTCTGAGTGACAGAGAGAAGAGCCTAGCTAGAGAGAAGTGGTTTAAAATAGTAGGTTAGCCTCTTAAATCCCAACCCTACCACTAGTTAAGGAAACTTGGGTAAGTGAATTCACCTCTCTATAATTCAGTTTAAAATAAATATAACAGTACCTACTCTCACAGGGTTGCTCTAAGGATTCAATGAGTTAATAGACATAAAACATTTCGAACAGTGCCTGGTAAATAATATATGAGTCCTTACTATCACTATTTATTTTTAATAATTTCTTAAATTATTATTATAGATTCTGAAGCAGTATTGGAAAAGAGAGCAAATTCAACAAGAAGGTAACAAGTGGCAACAATAGTTAGAATAAATAGAAGGAAAATAGAGAAAAAGAGACAAGCAAATAACAGAATTGCCTAAAACTGATACTTGCAGAATGAATTCTTAAGCCCTATAGTAAAATTAAAAATGTGAGGTAATCCCACTGTCAAACAAAATCAACAAGGCAACATGGGATTTCATAAAAGGTGATGAACTGAGTGCTGAATGAACACAGAAATGAACTGAGACTGGATCCAAATACTGTCCCTAAGGGAAACAAAATGTTGCCAACTCACTAGGGAGGATGGAATGGTGACTAACAATCCTATTCCCAATGTCTTCATTTACTTAGAAATATCTTCATTTATCTTAGAAATACTTAGGAAAAAAAATGTTAGCACAACATAATATAAAAAAAATGCAGAATGTGGAGCCAGAAGATCTGAGACTGAGTCCCAGTTCTACCAACTCTAAAGTTACGTGACCTTAGTAAGTCAACCTCTCTACCCATGAATTTCTCCATCTTTATGATAAAGAGGATGATAGGTTTTTTACTTAGCACAAGTAGGATTACATAGATGAAAATACACCTTAAAAACACTCTATAAAATTATTTCTAAATATTAAAGTAAATGTCTAACATAATCTTAAAATTTTTTAAATCAACTGCACAGATATGAGATTCTAGCTGAACCACAGTTCACAAGAAAATAACCTATGATCTTTAGTCTAATAAAAGTTCAGGATGGTCCTAAAAATGGCATGGTTGCTGAAGAACAAATGTAATTTTTGGCCAAATAGAATGAACAGTCACAAAAAATAACAGACTCATGGCGTTCTACATTAAACAGCCTCCTTCTGGAGTATTATGTTCTGCTTTAAGAGCTCTATTTTGAGAGAATCTGAGAAATTGGAAATGTGCCTGGCAGGGGACAGTAACAGGAATAACAAAGGTCTTCTCAAATGAAGAACAGTTAAAATAATTGGAATGCTGACCTGGGGAAAAAAAAAAGAGAGAAGGGGGTAAGTGACAGCAGATTTAGATGGTCAGACTTCCTCCATGCTGCGGAAGAGGACAAATAAGAGCAGTGGTAGAAGTTAGCAAGACAAAGACGCTCACTTCACTAGGAAGAACTGTGTGATGAGAAGTAGGAGTATTCTGTGTTAAGAACAGACCACTTCCTAAAACAATGTGTGTCCAATCCCTGGATGTTCCAAAGTAAAAACTAAATGAGCATCAGCTATGGATGCTACTTTGGACAGGTTAGACAACTTATGAAATCCCTTTCAAATTTAAGATTCAGAAGGCTATCAGAAATGCCAGGTGACTGAAGCAGACAAGTGATAGTGGGAGCACCCTATCCTGGTGTCAAAGGAAATCAAGTTATAGAAAATGGGAAAATATGGAAAACACCAGCTTGCACTATAACTAGCAGAGCTATTTATAAATAAACCATAGTGCTGTCACCGTCACTTTGCCAATTTGTTTTGGGCCTCACCTCCTCTCCTATGATCTTCTAATTCTTGTCTGCCAAATACTGTAATTTAAGAGCCCTGTGCGCCCTTAAGAACGGCTGTCAAGAAAACGGTTTTCTTTTTAATTAAGTTCTTCAACTAAGCAAGTCATTACATTTCCTGACACCCAACACCAAGGCAAAACAAAAGGAGAAACTAGGATTTGTCTTCCTATTTTTTTTTCTTTTTTAAAAAATTAAGAATTTTTTAGTTTTAAAATTGAGCGAGAAGTACAGACAGTTCCCATATACCTCCCCATCTCCCCCCACCCCCCCACCCCCGTTTCCACTATCTTTAACATCTTACTTTAGGGTGGTATTTTTTTTTTTTTAAAGATTTTATTTATTTATTTGAGAGAGAGAGAGAGAATGAGAGATAGATAGCACGAGAGGGAAGAGGGTCAGAGGGAGAAGCAGACTTCCCTGCTGAGCAGGGAGCCCGATGTGGGACTCGATCCCGGGACTCCAGGATCATGACCTGAGCCGAAGGCAGTCGCTTAACCAACTGAGTAGGGTGGTATATTTCTTATAGCTGATGAGCCAATATGGATATACTATTATTAACTCAAGTCCATATTTTACATTAGGGCTCACTCTGGGCTGTACATTCTATGGGTTTTTTTAAAACAATTTTAAAATTGTGGTTAAATACACGTAACAAAATGTATCATCTTAACCATTTTTAATTGTACAGTTCAGTTAGTATTAGGTACATTCACACTGTTGTGCAACCAATTTCTAGAACTCTTTTCATCCTGCAAAACAGAAACTCTATATCCATTAAACAATATAATTTTAAGTTCAGTACTCTACATTAGATAATAAATTTTTAAATCTAATTCTGTACAATTTTTTGCAATTTTCCCTATCATCCAAAATTCCAGTTTACTATGTTATATGTCCATTATCTAATAAAAATTTAATTTTGCTTTATTTTCACCACATATAATAAAAACTAAGATTGACTATCAAAACCCAAAATATCATTAGTTTTTTGCTTCAGTAAAGGAAAGGGATATAACTAAAAAAACAGATTCAGCCCATTTAAATCAACATTTTATAGTCATAACATTTTGTTTAATCTTATCAAAATATTCTGGCACATTTCTAAACACAAAAAAAAGTTATTGTAGTGTATACAGATAAATTCAAAAATTTTAATCAGTTTTTATTTGTGGGAAGGAAGGAGGAAACTAGAAAAAAATAGCCCAGTTAACTGATGGCCACAGATAGTAGAGAAACTAACCCAATGTATCATCCATCCCAGCTTATTTTGCCTGCAAAATGAGGAATTTTACTGCAAGAAGAAAATCCAAACTAAACTGAAGAATCAGCTGGAAAGGAGGCTTCATTATTTCTAATGTTGCTTTACAGATATCTTGTATATCTTCAATCAGTTCAATCACGTCCAGTCACTCGGCAGGGCAAATCTCCAATACAAATGTTGTGCACTTACCCCCTCCTCACTAGCTTTCAACGACTTCCTCATCTGATCCCTATTCACATCATCCTTTCCTCAGTGTGTTTTCCCCTCTAACTTAAAATATAGAGAAGGATTAGTGCAAGAGGCCCCTATTAGCCTCTCCAACTACTATCTTCAAAATCAAAAGCAAACTCGCTTCCACTGGGTAAGTTATCTAACTTTCCTGTAGGCACATGAAGGTTTCCTCATCTGCAAAATCAGGAAAGAAAAATGGCTAGCACTCTATGACTATGTATCTGGCACATGGCAGGTGATGAATTATTGAATGAAAAATAGAGTAACTCATAAAACTGTTAAACATGAAATGAAGCAGTTTATGTACTTAGCACACTGCCAGGCACACAGTAAATGGAGGATATTGCCATCATCAAAATCTTCAGTGCATCCCTACTGCCCACAAATTCTAATTTAAACCTTTTCTGCCCTGTTTTTAAAGGAAGCCTGTGGTTGTCAAGCCTTACAATGTCTCACCAACTTAATTTCCAAATAAGCACTCCCACTAAAATCACATCAACGTTTTCTCTCTTCTACAAAGAAGCCAAGCTTATTTCTGAAGTTTCAGATATTCATTCAGAACTACCCTCTCAAGCACCTTTTATCTTCCCTTGTGGAGTCAAATACCATATCCTTCAGTTCATATCTCACCTTGCCCAGGAAGCATTTCCCAACCATTCCTGATTTTACTCTAAAACCCTCATACACATTTATTGTTATGTATTACGTATTACCGCCTTTTGTCAAATCTTTCTAGGTAAACTGTAAGTTACACTGTAGCTTTTACTTCCATATCCCCTAGCCATCCCCAGAGCAAGTGTATGGATATTACATACAGCACAAATTGATTGATCTAAACTATTAAGAGTGGAAGATTATGGACAGATTTCTGGATAAGATTATACTTGTTAATCCTCATTTTTATTCTTTCTTATAGCTTCCAAACTAATCATAGCCAAAAAGAATAGATTTCTTTGGCATTCTATGACTCAGAAATCTTACAATGCTATTTCTACAGACCCACAGTGAAATAACTTATGGTCCTATGATCCTACAATATCTTCTAGATAATAAATAAATATACACAAATACCTATACACATAAACAAGTAAATAAATGTACATATGTATGTCAGTGAAATTTTAACAACTATTTATTTTCTGTATTATAGTTCTTAAAAAAAAAATCAGAGGTTCAGATATGGCATTCAGGGTAACCTTATTATTCTACATGTATTTTCTGATTAACTAAAAGGTCCTCATTTTTTTTCAGTAACTGGTATTTTCATGATGACTTTATGCTCGAAACACAAAACTTTCAATTACAAAAGTGACACTGTCAATGTATTTTAATATATTTCAAACACCAATTAAAAAAATTCTTACCTAATCCTTTTTGTCCTGGATTCTTTGCAAAATTAAAAGTAAACTGGTAAAAATCCTTAAATCGTCCTGGTTCTTTCAATTCTTGTTCCATCTTGGGTATCTGGGCCTTTAGTTTTTCTATGCTGTCACATCTACATTGTAAAATTAAAGTTTATAAAAGATAAACTTTTTCACCATAAATTAAGGGACTTTGATAGCTTATATTTATTTCATAGAACTTTTAAAAAATCAGTTGAAATTTTATATTTTTACATTACATAAACAAGTATGGGGTTAGCTGGAGGAAGTAAAGGTCTGGAGTGTTAAATGTCAGAATTACCATTTTTAAAAGCAATGGAGTATTACTTTTAATTATGTAATTCATTGGACTATCAACACACCCAAATTGTAGAAGTCAGCCACAGTGAATACAATGTATAGTAATCACCATAACAATCACCAGTTTAAACAGCAGTAGATACTCCTTACCTGGTAACAAGTCACAAGTCTAGCCCTCAAACTGAAAGCATAGTCTCTTGCTTAGGCGAGAAAGCATTCCCCTTGAAAAGGTGTTGTTATACAAAGTATTATAATAATAAATATAAGCTGAACCCCCTACCATCTCTAACTGCTTTTCTCAAATCAGTATTTAAGCTTTTTCTACATCTGCAAAGCATTCAACTTCCAAGGAACCGAAAGGGTCTATGTACCCATCCTACTTTCCACATAATAGCCTGAAGGCAGAAATCCTCTTTTTTATAGATTCCACAAACTAGCATTCCGTTTTTCCTCTAATCATTTCTGCTTTTATTTCCCTTCTATGGTCTTCATAACACCTTCCAGCTCATTAGTTTGTAGATTGGAAGTTCATTACATTTTATATGAATTCAGTTTCAAATGAAAAAAAAGTAAGTTCTAGTGGAACCTGTCCTAGTACAGAAAATTCCAGCAAATTCAGGATAGGGCTGGCTTGGGAGCAGAACACAGTGTCTAGACCAGTTATTAATTTACTGCTCCTCAACTTTAAACTTACCCTTCTTTGTCCTACACTTTGAGACTATTTGCAGTCAACTACCAATCCTGAGGCTCTGTTTTTCTTACCAGCTGGCTCACTGTTAGGTTCTACCAATAGAGGGCGATGAGAGGCTGGAAGAGGAAGAAGGAACTTTCCCTCCTCTCCTAGTCTGTTTTCTGCAGAGAGCAAGGGTTTTTCAGTGCACTGGGAGGTCCCAGCAGTGTTCACCAAGGGTGACAACTCATATGGCCCGGCCCCAGGTGGCCTCCAGCCAGTTTCTTCTCTACCAGAGTGGCAAGCAAAAGCAAGCACCGCAGGCCCCGCGTTCCTGCCGCAGCCACACCCTCTCCTCGGAACTCCTCAATCTCAGCCTTGCAGGGATGTCTTTCATTTCTACGTTCCTTCCTTGCTCACTTCCCACGGCCACAAGGGTGATGGCAGCTTCCTGCATCTGCCACTTCTGTTATACTTAGAACTTTCTTTTACCTCTTTTACATAATACCACTTTTTAAATTTTCCCTGTTCAAATTACTGACATGGTTTTTGTGTCTTTTCTGGACCGACTGATTACAATGTCCCTCAGGCTCGAGAATCAGAATGCCTGGGTTCAAATTCTGGTTCTAACCCTACCTAATTCCATAATTTCTCTGTACCTCACTTTCTTCATCTCTGGGTGAACACTACTTCTCTCACAAAGTTGTTGTGTAGGTGAAATACTTACTTAGCACAGTTCCTGAAATAAAAATGAATGTTCAACAACTGTTAGCTATTATTACTTGTCACTCACTAAAAACAGAAAGGGCAGCAACCCGTTACCTATCCATAGACTGAACACTTTTTCATATTCTCATTAACTTCAGACAACTAGACGCCATAGGTAAAATCTCTACCCATGACTTTTTAACTTATTTATCTCATGACATTTAGCTAATCAGCAATTCAAGGTGTAAGTGGAACAAAAAGCAATTAGTAACTTCTAAGATTTTACATTCTAGGAGTTTGTTTATAAATTCAGAGTTCACAACCACACAGTGAGAAATAAACTAAAGCTCATTTCACTTATCCATGTTAAATATTAAGGCACAGTAATTTATTTTAATATTAATGAAACTTCCTTAGAGAATGATAAAAGCATAATGCAAGTGGAATAGGCTAAACTACACAGAAACCTTGACAAACCCAGAAAACTATGTAACATGGGAAGGAGCTAGCATACTAGCCCATTTCTATTTATACCAATGTTTGTAGGCTGGTAAATTTAAAAATTGACATTGACAAATTCAAAACACAATTCAGTTCCACAGTTAATTCTCATAGTAATGTACCTAATTTCCTGTGGTAAGTATATACTCACCCTAACTCTGTCATACCGTCCATGAACTCTTGTTTGGAAAACTCGCACTGTGTTGCTGCTCTGAACTTCCATGCAATGATCAACACACTGATGCTGGCGGGATCGAGTGCCAGGTCATCACAGAACTGCTGTATACCATCTATCCCAATTTTATTTTCATCTTGAGGATCTTTAAAAACAACAGTGCAATATTAAATTAGTGCCATACTTTATTATGCTATGCCTAAAACTGGAAAAAGTAATGCTCTAAATTCCATTAAAAAATGTTCACAACAGATCAGAAATATGAAATGGTAATACTCTAACATATTTTCCCACTATAACATTTAAAGCCACTTTGTCCCTGAAATGGCATTCTTGAGATGAACAGAAGGATATTGGGGGGGGGGGGGGAGATGGACACTTGATTTTTAAGTTTTATTTATTCATGTGAAAAATGTCCCATACTCATATACACTCAGAAAATCAGACATTCCTATATAGGAAAAAAGGATTTTTTCTGAACATATGAACAGAATTTCTTGTTTTCTTACAGCAAAGTTCATTTTATAATGGCAATCATTTCTTAGTATCAGAAAAACTATAACTCTGCAATTCAATCCCAATCTCAACAATATAAACATCTGTTGCTCAAATTAAAGAAAAAACCCAACTATCAATATATTTACTCATCAGATGGCAAAAATTTAAAGTAATGACAAATACAAGGAGAAAGAGGCACTCATACAGTGCATTGTTGTAGGTGGCTTGCTAACATCTCTAGAAATAAAAAACATGCATATCTTTTGGCTTCTGGGCATGAGTTAAGCATAAAATGTAATTCCACTTCAGGAAAAATTTTGAAAGAAACTGTATATATATTTCTGCATAAACATAAAAGATATGGACGGATCCACACCAGGCTATTAAATATTGGTTCCCTCAGGAGAATAAAGAGGGAGAAGCTATTAACTTCTTCTTTATTCATCTATTATATGTTGTTTAACATTTTTAAAGCATTACCTCATAGTTCTTTAAAGGTTGTTAAAATTATTACGCAGGTTTTCCTTAAATTAGTTCAGCTGAATTTTATGAAAATGGGGGGAAACAAATTCAGGCCCCCAGTCACTATTCTAAAACTGGATCTTGGGGGAAGAAAAAAGGGGGAGGATAAGGGAGGAAGAAATAAAGAGGCTAAGAAGAAATTTTAGTGAAAAGAGGGAAAGAATTCCTCTCAGATCTCCCGATAGTAATTCTAAGATCTACAGAGCTACGCTGGACACATTCACCCAATTTGTGTTCTATGTATGCCTGATTTCCCATAAGCATGTAACTGTGGAAAACCTGCTTCAAAATATTTAAAGTCACAAGCACTCACCTTTGTATCTATTGTATAGCTGTTCTAACTTCTTCCTGTCCAATGATCCTTTTACACTCTCTCGTATATAAAGTTCAGGATTTTGGAAAAAATTGTCTGTTGCAACATCTAACTTCCAGTCATTTTGAGACAGACAACTTACTGCTGTTTTTTCACTAGATTGTGTGAAGATCATAAACTGACGAACTTTATCCTTCTGCGATGATTTCAACTTGTTCTATTGAAACCAGAAAATAAATTGAAACTATGTAAAATCAGATGACTATATCTATATGGCTAACTAATCATTCTTAGCAATACTTTTTCCTCATAAAATATTAAAATATTTTAAGTCAAGACTTATTTTTGTTCTATTAATCAGAAGACAAATTTTTTAATGTAAAACACAAAATTTGGTATTATGTTACAGAAGAAATTAAAAGGTAAAGGAAATTCAACTACCCTGCATTTCTCCTAAAAGTGGATCCTGAGCACGTAACATAAAGGCTCTAGAAAGGGAAGTGCTTGACCAAGCACAAAGCTCTAAAGGGACGTGTAAGGAGTGGTGGTGAAGAAGTGACATTATCTAGGAAGCCAGAAGAGGCGATGACCCCAGGGAACAATGAGATTAACAGGTGTCAGTAGCAGTCTTAAAACCCATTATAAAGGATATAGGGTACAATTCTCCCAACCCCACCCCTTGTTTTCTTGCTATTTTACCAAATGTGAAAAAGAAATGAAATATGAGTACCCTACATATCTCCTGGTGGTGTTCAGAAACCAAGATAATTATTAATAGAATTTCCCCATATTTGCATTCAAATAGAAAGCAGTGCAATATGAACAAGTACCCTGGATCCTTCCAATGAAGGTAATTTTTAATAGAATTCTTCTTTTTTTCCCTTGAAAGAATCACCTCTTTCCCTTGGCCTGAGCCTAGCAGAGGCTCTCCCCAAACAGGCTCTCTGCTGTAATAACCTCTTCTTACTTGCCTTATGTTGACACAGATTCATTTCTCATCTGACCTGAACCCTGTGCAAAATAAAGCAGGGCAATTAGGCCCTCTACTCTCCCAGTAACAAAGACCATGTTCTCCCTCTCTTCCCATCCAACCTGGTCTCCTGTGCACAATTTTAGCCTCCCCACTATTATTCTTCCCCTTACCAAGTCCTAACACCATCTCTCAGCAAAGTACTTGGGTTCTTGCTGAGCTACTACTGCAAGGAGAAAAAAGCACATGAGTAGGGCACACATTAATAGACAGAAACGGTTCTGTGGATTAAGCAACACATCTGAGAACCCGAGCATCTTTGATCTAGCCCAAACTGACAGATCACAAACCTCAATCCCCTGACTGTACAGATGAGAAGACCCAGAAAGTTAAGGAATCTGTTCAAAAATCACCCAGGTTATTATTAGTAGAAATGGGACAAGAACAGAAAGATCTCATGAATCTGCGTCTTAGAAATGTTTCCACAAACCACACTGCATGCTGTATGTAGTTATAAGCCTTTTGAGATTTTCAAGAAAAAGACTACCAAAGATATAAATATTTCCCCACCTATTACAGAATAAAAATAAGAATATGCAAAATCAAATATGAAAACCAACCCTATCTCTTACAGTATGAAAAATGTTTATGCCCTGGAGTCTGATTTGTCAGCCACACTCTTCTCTCTCTGTAAATATGTTATTTTCTAGGATTACGGATTAAAATCTCAACCTCTGTTCTCCATTAAACTTGAGAAACTACAAATTCACTAACCTCGTGTTACCTCACTAAATAACTCTACCACCTCTGGAAACCAGATAACTCATATCACATTATACAACACATCTCTCAGATGTCTAGGATTCTTCCCTTTTGAAAAATAGCTCCTCAGATTTATTATTCACTTGCAACAAACCCACAAAGAAAGCAAATGCCAAGGAAGATACTGGTCTTATTTTAATATACTCTTTAAATGAAAGGAAGCCACCTTGATTTCAACCTGTATTACGAAATACTATTTTTAAATTAGTATACCTTTTTCCCTTGAGAGAGACAGTACACTGACATACATTTTAATTTTTCTTTGAAGAACAGAAGTATCTGATGGTCACTATGATCATCAGTGACCACTGTATAAGGTTGTAAAAAGTGTTGGGAGATTAATCTGAAGTATATACCAATTACAGGCTACATCCTGTAAATTACTTTTTAATTCAGCCTGAATTAACTTCTTTGTATTAACTTTTTCCCATTCCCCTAAAAGTTGGAGACAGAAAAACAATCAGCATTATTTGGGGTTTCATCATACAATATTACGTCCAGTGCTCTGTTCCCTGAAACTTGAATCATTTTTGTTGAAAAGAGGAAGGAAAAATATAGCTTAAGTCACTTATGCAAGCCAAAAGCACTGTTCAGTCTATAATGACTCTTGTCACAGTGCCAGAGATGAGAAAACTGGGGAGCAAAGATAAAAAATCATCTCACACAAATTAGTCACAAAATTATACAAATGAATAATTTAACTCTATTATTTTATTTGAAAAAAGTATATGTAATAAATAATGTCTATGTATATATAAATTAAACTATTTTAACTGGTTAAAGTTTCCAGTTATGCAGCATTATCAATATATTTTAAGGAAAAGGGCTGTAGCCACCCACGTCCAACACCATTAAGACTAATGAGTGAAACCTGGCACAGAATTGATAGGATGGGTTTCTGCTAGGCCAAGAATAAGCAATCCCATTCCTGCAAAGTCTGGTAAGTACCCTCCCCTTCTTGTACTTATACTGCACTCTTACCATTTTTCTGTCAGCTCTCTGTGCCTAGAATCAATCTTAACCACGTGCTCCCCTACTAGGGAGGATATACTCAACTCTGTAGTCTCAAAAGCTGTCCTAGAGCAAAGCTGGAGTGTACTACATAGAGTTGCCCCTTCCCCACGCCTCTAGGAGACCTCTAACACTCCCACCCTCTTTTCCCAGGCTACATGGGGACATCAGGCAAGGTTTTCTGATTTTAAGAGTATGGCATCAAAGGTTTAAATTTCTATCAACTGAAGGAAGAGAAAAAGGATATCTAGCCAGCAAAAAATTATTTACAGGGGATGAGAGGGTGGATAGAAAACTGAAGTAGAAGACAAAAACAGATGGATTTTCTCTATTTCTACTACAAATGCAGTGGGGATCTTCCTAAGAGCAAAAACATGTGACAACTACAATGATTCAGCACTCAAATAAGTATATGTCATTCACTTTCAGATTTTTTAGTTTGTTCCTTTTAAATAAATCCTATTTAAACTAAATCATTAAATAAGATCAGATAATACAATCTTCAGTACTCAAATGTGTGACAAATTTTCAAGTTAATTCAGCACTGAAATATGTAAAATGTATAAAATATAGAATATATTATTTTTAATTCTAGCAAAAAAGGGGGGGTACCAAAGGAAGGGGGAGAGAGGAAGAGTAGGGGAGTGAGAGGAAGGGAAAAAAGGAGAGAAGTGTTGTCTTTTGTAACAGAAAGCTAATTACAATTGTATATGGTCACCAAAGTTAGAGATACTATTATAATCTGGACAGTAAAAAAACTTATTTGTTCATCTTTCCAAAATAAAAAAATCTGGTCATCAACACGTATTGTTTAATACTTAAATCTAGAATATCTGCAATTTTTTTTCCACTCAAGAAATTTATGAATCACATTTAAAATAATAGTTTATGGGGCTCCTGGGTGGCTCAGTCAGTTAAGCGTCTCCCTTCAGCTCCAGTCATGATCAGGGTCCTGGGATCGGCTTCTTGATCAGTGGGGAGTCTGCTTCTCCCTCTGCCCCTCCCCCCATTCGTGCTTTCTCGCTCACTTTCAAATAAAATTGTTTTAAAAATTATATAAAAGTAAAATAGTTTATCTGAAAAAAATACTTTGGTTGTAGCCAAGTATCATAGAGTCAAGTACATTTTACCATTGAACCTATAAAGTCTATTGTGATAGAAGAATGGGGACTTAGAAAAGCTTGCGATGCCTGTGTGGCTCAGTTAGTTGAGCATCTGCCTTCAGCTCCGGTCATGATCCCAAGGTCCTGGGATCCAGTCCTGCGTTGGGCTCCCTGCTTCGTGGGGAGCCTGTTTCTCCCTCCCTCTCCCTCTGCCTACCGCTCCCCTGGCTTGTGCTCGCTCTCTGACAAATAAAATCTTAAAAAAAAAAAAAAGAATGGGGACTTAGGCTCTACACTAAAAATAATGATCATAATGTTAAAAAAATTCCTCTTAAGTATTTCCCTCAAGAAAAATAATGAATATGGAAAATTATTTCCTAGTCAACTAAGTCCTAATAATTCCAAATGGAAATAATTTCAATAGGCAATATTTTTTAAAGCAAAATATTAAAATTAAAGATACATTTACTTATTTATATTATTCTGAATTTTCATCTTCTCACCCTTAAGTTTCAAATTCAGTCTGAACTCCAAAAAAAAAAAAAAAAAAAACACTAAGGTCTTTGCACTTTTAAAGGAATTAATTTTCTAACTCAATTCTAATTCTCTCAGGATTTGATGAATCTAGCTCAAAAAAGGCCATGTTTTAAAAATCAAAACACTGGGCGCCTGGGTGGCTCAGTTGGTTAAGCAACTGCCTTCGGCTCAGGTCATGATCCTGGAGTCCCGGGATCGAGTCCCGCATCGGACTCCCTGCTCAGCAGGGAGTCTGCTTCTCCCTCTGACCCTCTTCCCTCTCATGCTCTCTCTCTCAAATAAATAAAATCTTTTAAAAAAAATCAAAACACTGTAATGATCACTCAATTCTCACTAAAAGCTCTGTACATTGATTCTCATGTGTTTACCATATGATTAACAGTTTAACTTTACCTGAAACTTTGAAGAGCTAGTTTAAGTCCAGAAAAATCATACTTTCCATATATGATACATAGTATCATATCACATACATATCATTCAGCAGAGAATATCCAAACGTTACCAATATACCAAACCACTCAGAGAGTCCGGGTAAGATTATAGGTCTGAAGCCAAAAGTGAGAAGAAAAACCAATTCAACTAATGAGACTACCCACTCCGAGAGAAGACTTTCACCCAGGGGCAAAGTTCAGCAGGAAAGTCAGCCTAAGAATCTAGGTAGAACCTAGAAATCCTCTACCACTCTACCTGCACAGAGAGATAGTATATGATTAGTGTAGATTCTCAAACCAGATTGGCAGGATTTTAATCCTACCTATGCCTCTTAATTGCTGTGTGACTTTGGGAAAATTACTTAATCTCTGTGTGCTTCAATTTCCTCATCTGTAAACAGGGTGTGAAGGTTACAGGAATTAATTCAGGTTAAACTCTTAGAACTGTACTTAGCACATAGTAAGGCCTCCTTTCAAGTCCATGAAGGAAAGAATACTCCAGAGGAAAAAAAAAGATTTTATGCAAATAGTAAAATAATCATAATCAGAAAACTAGCAGCTAACATTTGAGCTCCTACTGTGTGCCAACACTGTGCTAGGTATTTAATTATTAACAATCCTGCAAGGTGGTTATCATTGATTCCATTTTACCAATGAGAAAACCAAGCCCCAGAGCTCGATTTATCTAAAGATAGACGTATACAAAAAGTAGCAGAGCTAGGAATGAAACCCTGGTGCCTTGCTTCAGGGTATGCAGTCTTTCCATTTATTCCATATTGTCAAGCGAAAGAGAAAACAGGAAGGGCAAAAGTGCAACTACTGACTAATTATGTGTTAAAAGGGGGGGTGTGAGCAATATTTCTTCACCTATTTTTATGGAAAAGTTAAGTGATCAAGTGACCCTTCCCCAATCTCATGTAAACAATCTGCATTCTGACTAAAAATTACCCATTAAGCATTCCCTCACAACCTAAATAGAAGGCTAATTTAAGGATGGAACTTCCCTTTTAGGGTTTTTGGGAAGAAAAGGAGGGGAGAAGATGGAGATGGGTATTTTTTTAAGAAAAGTAATTCAACAGGAAGAAAAATGTGTGTACTGTCATGTCATAGTCTATTTTTAGAGCTGTCCACAATCTATAGCTTTAAATGTAGAGATGGAAAACGGGGGGGGGCGGGGTATTGAAAGTCAGGATTTCCTTTTCCAATGAGAAGGTTTGAAACCCAGAGAAAATACAAACACATGTGTAGGTTATACCCCCAAAATATAAGCAAATGTGTACAATTTCAAATATTAAGCAAAAAAAACCCACTCTATTATTTTAAATTATAATCTGTTTAGAATAATTATTTATGGTTAGGTCTGTGCCTCTTATCATTCTTCCATAAACCTCCTGTACTTTCAGTGATAAACTCTTCTTTAAGAGGTGTTGTACCAACACTAAATTGAATGTGGAATTATACTATACTATACAATTATTGTAGTCAATGTTTTAGAAATAGCAATTCACCTGAAAAAAATTATCACAGAAAGTATACTTGTAAGATTCAAACTGGTTTTCCATGTTTCTCAATTTTGTTTGGTTCGATATGATTTTCCTCATAGGTTTTAAAAAAGTATCCCAGGGATGCCTGGTTGGCTCAGTCAGCAGAGCACAAGACTCTTGACAGGGTTGTGTGTTCAAGCCCCACGGTGAGTGTGGAGCCTACTTAAAATTTAAAAAAATTTTTTAATATATTAAAAAAAGTATTCTGTTGATGGAAATTTAAAGGATTTTCTTCTCCTCGCCTTAAGAATTATTATTCAAAAGATGACTTCCACTGTAAACTGAATGTTTTGATTTCAGCAAGACTGTTCTATTAAAAACTTATTTTTGCTAATTCCTGATTATCTATAATAGGATAGAAATAACCTCCTTAAAATACTTGTGTTAGCCATCATATTTCAATTGATTCCCCCAAACTAGTTTTTGAACTTCTAACAAGCAGTCAAGTAGCTAATTTAAACTTGTTTCTCCTCTCCAGAAACATCTTCTCTAAAGAGATCTAGAATTAACAAAAACATCTTCTCTAAAGAAATCTAGAATTAACAAAAAGATTACTCAGGTGAAAACAAAACAAAAAAACAAAGAATTCAATGAGATTTTAAAAGTTTCATAGTTAAATAACTTACAATAATGACTAGCATTCAAAAGTCATGTGATATATGTTTTATAAAGAGAATAAGTGATCCTTGAAAAATAAAATCTCCTAATTCTAAGATCTGGTATCTATTCAAATCCTAAATCCAAAAATATTAGAACCCTATGAATAATAAATAAGCACTCTAAATGTTTACTGAGATGAAAATATCCTAATATAACAAAGATATGGGCCATGAACTTCAGCAATTTATCTTCAGCAACACCATGTTCAGTGTTGAAGGATTCAAAAGTGTAATGCAATAGAATTCTTTAGAAAAGAACCCTTTAAAAGTAAATCTCTCTTAAAATTTTACAACGCAAACAAGCAGCCTAATCACCATTAGTGATTAGGTACTAATTATATAAAAGGGATTCAACAAAGTGATGAAAAATGCTTTAGTGGCATTTCTCTCTTCTGTTTTTGCTTTTTCTTAGGTGGGGTGCGTACACCTAAAATAACTAGGTAAACTAGATAGTCAGCAGGTTATTCAAGAGCTTATTTGTGTCCACAAAGCAACTGAATCCTATTTGGAACTATTTCTCGTCATCAAATGTCATGGCTAATACTATCAAAACTTGAACACCCCACGCTGAAATTTAAAAAGGAGCTTTCTCACAGATTTTCATTATGCTTGACCCCAACCTATAAGACCATAATGGAAACAGCAACTTGACCCAAATGAGCTCAGCTTTTTTTAAGCTTAAAACAAAACAAAACACCACCAGGAGAGTTAATTTTACTTTCAACTTTTTACTGTATGTACCAAAAGAGTTTTAATTTTTCAGTTACTTAAATGTTTACATTAGATCATTTGATACAGAAACAACTAGGTCACTAGGAAATATGATAAGGAAGAAACAAGAGTGAAACTAATCAAAAATTCCACACCTATACTGAAAGAGCATTTGCCGGTTTAAAAAAAGGGGAGGGGAGGGCACAGATAGTGTTAATCAGAGACCAGGCTTCTAAGCCATGCTCTGCCACATACCAGTTCTTTAACCTTGGTCAAATCATTTAGAACCACTAAAATCTCCATTTCCAGGTATGTTAAAAGGACGTAGCAATACCCATCTCAAGACTAAAAATTAATAACAGTTGTAAATTTGTCTGACTAGCAGACAGTATGTTCTCAATAAATGTTAATGTCCTTCTTTCTCCCCAGAGGCCCAACTTTCTGCATATAGCTATTAAACTATGTACAAACTACTAGAACATATTCAAAAGCAAATCTATAGAAGAGGTTTTGTTGTTTTTATTAACTAGCATGGTTAGGTAAACTCAATGGTCAACTAGGTTTTTACTGAATACTAGTCATCTTAAACAGACTTGAAAACCCTATACACAGAAGCTGCAAGGTAAAAAAAAATTACAGTAAGGGTTTTGTTTTTAAAAACTGCTTTAAAAAATAATTGCCTATAATATTGTTATTGGACACTAGAGACAAACAGAAACAGAGTCTATCATATCACTCAGAGTCCTTCAGTGGCTTCCCATTTCTCTTGGAATAAAAAACCCAATATCCTTACAATGCCCACCCACACCTACCCATCTCTACTCCTTACCACTCAGACCTCATCAGCTCTAATGCCCAAATACCACGTGCCCCCATACACCCTGCTCCAGCCACACTGGTCTTACCACATTTCTGCATGGCTTAATCCTTCATCTCTTAGTCTCCTCAAAACTCACCTCATCAGTGGTGTAGACACCATTTTGCAAATCCACTACCACTGTGCCCCCACCTCTCCCCCCAATATCCCTCTTTAACAGTTTTCTCCCATTGCACTTAACACCTTCTAACATGGAAGAAAAATATATACTATGTTTATTATTTGTGTCTCCCTACTAAAATGTAGCCCTTACAAGAGGAGGGATTTTCATTTTTTCAGTGAAACATAAAAAATACACACACATATACACACACATTCCCGGTGCCCAGAACAGTGCTTGGCACAAAGTGTTTTAATAAATGATTACTGAAATGAATTAAGGCCCTCCTTTAATTTACTTGTGGATATGCAAAAGACTGTGAAATAAGTTCTAAAGAGACAAACAGGACTACATTCATTTGGACTTATAAACTCTATTTGTTGAAAGTACAATCTTAAATTTCGAAGTCCACACATTTTTTTAAAAAGCCATTAAGGGCGCCTGGGTGGCTCAGTTGGTTGGGCAACTGCCTTTGGCTCAGGTCATGATCCTGGAGTCCCAGGATCGAGTCCCACATCGGGCTCCCTGCTCAGCGGGGAGTCTGCTTCTCCCTCTGACTCTCCTCCCTCTCATGCTCTCATTCTCTCGCTCTCAAATAAATAAATAAATAAAATCTTTAAAAAAAAAAAAAGCCATTAAAAGCACTGTAATTAACATCATTAGTCATCCATCTGAAATTTGTTATTTAACATATTCATTAATAACACATGGATTTTCCTCTACTTAAATGAATAATGTAATTTAATATCAAATCCAATTTTCAACAATTTCTCTAGATCCCATGTGAGTTAAGAGATAACATGTACCACAAATACTGGCGGAAATAGTAAACCAGGAGAAAAAGTTTCAGTTCTGCAACAAGTAATTTTGCAAATCTTAACCTCAAAACCTCCTTGATCCTCAATTTCTTCTCCTGTAAAAGGGAGGAGGAGTAAAACAGATGATCTCTGGAACCATTTCTGGTCTAAAAATCCTATGCCATGCATCTATAAAAATTTAGTAGGTTACCTGATACATACTCCTTACACATCTATTAGATGAAATTAGTCAAAATTTTTATATGAATAGAACTTTAGAAATCAAATTCAATCCTGTCATCTTACAAATAAGAAACCCCAGAAATTTTGAATACTTTTTAAAGATTTTCAGAAATTAACATAATACTGTCTAGTTTGGGAGTTATTTTTGGTCCGTGTATGTGTCAGGCAGGGCTAACTGAACATTTTTTTCTACAAAATATTTCAGATATCCTATCATTTAAGCCTACCCTAGAATTAACAATAACATGTCTTCTAGAAATAGCCTAAGCTACACATACTGAGAACTATTAGCCCAAAAATTATATCAAGAAACAATTATAATTTAAATTTATGATGAAAAACTTAACTAGAAAAATCTTACGGCCTAACTTCTATGAGAGTGCGTGGTGATTTATAGTTTCTAAACTAAGAGCATACCAAGACAATTCTAGTGACATGATCTGAGTTCAGCCACAGAAAGTGTTTTAAATTAGTGATATGTTGCCACTACTGGTATCATTAGATGAGTTATGGCTAAGTTCCAAAACTAGCTAATTTAATATTAACAAAAGGACAGAAGCTTACAAGCTCCAATCCAAGCTGAACTCTTGCATGAACCACATGAATCCTGAATTCCTGAGCAGGTGATGAGCATTATGAAGAGCCTGGTTTCTAGAGGATGTTGCTGAATTACAGACTATTATGAACAGAACACATTTCAGTCTCACAGAGTGTTTACCAGGGAATTACATTTCATTACTTCAAACTTACTGTTTATCTACATGCCAAGAGTCTGAAAACTTTAGTAGTGCCTATGACCCTCAAAAAATACTTTTAAAAATTTAGAAAATGTTTAGACGCCATAGTAGATCTTTGAATACTGCAATGTCAATCCAAACATTAACCTGTACTTTATGGCAAAGTTTTCTTACAAGTACAAATGACAAATTTTCATGAAACTTACCATGGAATATATGACAAACCGAACCACATATCCATACATGACACCAAAATTCTGCCAAGTTAGAGGCTGGAGCTAGATAAGTGTTATTCAGCAGAAATAAGCCCAACTAAAAACAAAGATACTGGGGCATTCCCTTAACACAGACACACACACACACACACACCCTCCTCAAAGAGGCCTTTATATTCCCCATGAGCAAAAGGACAACAATATCATTTTTACTGTCTATTCATACAGTAACCTGCATGGAATTCAACTCATGCTCAAACTATAATGCCAAATACCACTTCTGGAAAAAAGAGAACTCGAAAGAGTCAGGTACAAGATTACCAAAATGTAAACAGATAACTTGACTACCACTTCTTCAAGCTGGTAAGACTTTTTCCCCCGCCCCGAACAAAAAAGAGGGAAATAACTTGACAAACTGTTTTTTAAAAATCACAAATGGTCTTTAACTGGCATAATAAAGCAATTACTCCTCCCATCCCAAGAAAATTAAACATGTGCTCAAAAGGTAGCAAGTCTGTTTCTCCTAATTTTATGAAATGAGAACAGGTTGCACTTCCGTACTCCCCGCCCCCCACCACGTCCCCCAAGCTCAGCGGTTTCCCATGTTCTCGGCGGAGAGGCGACTATAACCTCCACCAACTGGCCAGTTAAACTCTCATTTTCCAAAAGCATGGGACGCAACAAGAGGTGATGGAGAAAGGAAAAGGGCTAATACCCCGCCCCAAGCGAAACTGCCTGGAGACTTGAGGGGTGTTGGAGCCGGGAGCGGAGGAGGGAGAGGAGCGCCGGGAAAGTCTTTCCTTCTCGCCGGCGGGGCGGAGGGGGAAGCCCCGGCTCCGGGGCGGGGGGAGGCTCCTCACCCGGAACCCCGGAGCCCGGTCCCCGGCCAGACACAATGGAGCCGGCGAGGGGGCCCGGCCAGGGTAGGGCCGTTGCCCCATCCCCTCCCCCCGCCCCAACGCCTCCCCCACCCGCGCCGGGCCCGGCGAGGGGCACCGTGGACCGCGCCCCGCGCCCCAAACTCCCCGGGGCTCCCGACTAGGCCCAGCTCCGCTCCGCCTCCTCGGCTCTCGCGTAGCGGCGGCGCCCGGGCGGGAAGGGGCGAAGGAGGAAGGGAGAGGAGGGGAGGAGAGCCCCTCCGGGGAGCGGACGGAGGCCGTGGGCCGAGGCTCGGGGCGGCGGGGTCGCCACAGGGCGGAGGGCGGCGGGGCGGGGGTGCGCAGCTGCGCCGGCCCCCAGCCGGCGGGGCGGGCGGGCGGGCGGCCGCAGTGCCTCACCATGTTGGTGTCCTCCAGGCCTCTCCCCTCCTCCTCCGGCTCCGCAGCGAATGGACGGCGGCGGCGGCGGCGGCTCCTCTCACGGGCTTGCCGGGCTCCCGCTCATGCGCAGTGCGGGCGGCCCCGGCGCGGCCCGAGGAGGCAGCCCCGGGCCTCGGGGAGGCGGAGGGACTGGGGAGGGCGTCCGGCACCCGCGCGGGGCTTCCCCTGGGCGCGGGGTCCCCCAGGGCGGGGGGCGCGGGCGGGGGAGGAGGGGGGGCGACGCACGCCCTCCGCTTGCCGACATCCTCCCGCCGCGCCTGGCGGTCTCCGGCGGGGTGGGGGGCCGGGGGACACCCACCTCCGCTTCCTACGCACTCCTTCCGCCGTCGGACGGTGCGGGCCGTGTCTACACCGTTTCGAGGAGAGGACGAGCGGTGGCCAATAACTTGAGCAGCCGAGGGAGACTGGAAGGGATAGGGCTGAGGCGCTAGATCCATCCCAAACCACCCCTCCCCATCAATACAAAAAAAAAAAAAAAGTGAAAACACCTCCACCCTGTATTTCCTTTTTTGCCTCCCCCCCCAGTTACCATATCCAGACTGCATCAGGTCCCCTGTGTGGACATACCAGAGGAGACCTTAGTCTAGCCACGTGGGAGCCGTAACGTCCTTTAGCATGGCACAGATTCTTCCCGAACCTAAGTGTCCGCTGGGAGACCAGTGTGGTGGCCTTGGAGTTCTTGGCCAGGAGTCCTGAGGAGTCAAGGCCCAGCGCATCCAACGAGTGGCAAAAGTTGCAGTATCAACACCTACTGCTTGCTCTAAATACCCCTCAGTTCAACCTTACTAGGATAAGTTTTGGGAAGTAACTGTGGAAGTTTTGTTTTTTTGTTGTTTTGCGCTGATGGTTGACGTCATGCCAGGTGCACTGTAGAGGCTTGACCTATTCTTGGTTCTAAGTCCGGTGAGGCTGAGGATACCAGGATTCTGAGCTAGGGTTCAACTTGACAAGAATGTGCTTACAGGGAGCTCAAAACACTGTTTGGAGTGTGGTCCCTGCCCTTAAGAAATTGAGTATCCCGTTGGAGAGATGAGACACTTACATACATGAAGGAAATAAGAAAACAGGTGATGAAGCAAACCTAATCAGAAAAATCACATCTAAGACAGAGCCAAGAGTCTGGATGTGTTCCAGAACAGAACCAACTTGAAACAACCTGTTAACACCATCCTCACCAACACCCATTTTCCCTCCAACACGGGCACAAGCTACCAGATCAACTCTGTAACTTCAGGGCTTTGAAGTTCTTATCAAAGCCACAGAACTTCTTTGGCAACGCCCCAGGGCCACTTAACACTTTCTGGAGCCAGCCATTTATCAGGAGCTCCCAGACCTCTACTTAGACAAACCTCTGGTCACCACAGCCCCTTGGCTAGGTTCTGGGTAAATAGCTCCGTGAGGACAGGCCAGATCTGCTTCATGTAGCCAGCCTGAAGCTGGCCCACATCCCTGGATGTTCTCCAGGAATTCCCCTAGATTTGACCTGAAATATTAACATCTAGGGTCTTAATGAAAAGGATTCACTGTATCTCTTTCTACACTCTGTTATACTTAACTGAGGTATTAGCTCATGGGTTTTCTTAAGCTCTTTCTCTAACTGCCAAATCCGAAGTACAATTCTCAGTTCTCATTCTACCTAACCTCTCTCCTACATTTGAACACTTCCTCCTCGAATTTCCTCTGCATCATTTTCCATGATTCCACTTTCTTCTACATTTTCCTCCTCGTTCTATGAATACTCTCCTTTGCTGACTCAGCTTTCTTTGGCTCAGAAATGTTCCCAAACCATCCCTGAATCTCTTCCGGTATACAACCTTTATCATGCTCTCACTCACATTCCCACAATGTCAGCTGCTACCTCGATCTTGAGGAGTACTGAATCTTGACTTCCAGCAGGCGTAAACACTAATTTTGGTCACGTCACAGGCCCATCAGTTTTGACAAATCCCAAACCTGATCCCCAAGCCTGCTTTTCCTCCAGTCTTTTTACCAAATCACCCAAACCAGAAGTCCAAGAGTCATCCACAACTCCTTCCACCTCAACCCTTTAATCTAATCGGTCACCAAGTCTTATCAATTTTAACTTTGAATCTCCACCCTACCCTCCATCCCCCAGCCGAGCCTTGATCATATCTCTTCTCATCAGTAACCTCTTAACTAATCTGGCCTCTACTCATTCCCCATTGCTCCAAAGTTATCTTTCTATAACACAAACCTGAATTTGTTCCTTAAAATTCTCTACAGGTTCCATAAATATGAGCCTCATGGGTGTGGCATATGAGGCTCTCTTGCCATAATCTGTCCACCATCCTTGTCATTTCCCACCACCCTCCACACAAATACACCTCAAATTTCAGTTTTGACAAGCCAAGCCTGCCATGATCCTTTGTGTCTCCTTGCTTTCTCTCATTCTGCTATCCCTGGCATTGGAGCTAATACTGATCGAGGGCTTTCCATGTGCCATGCACTGTTCTGAGCCCATGGCACACATTAACTCACATAATCCTCACCTCAGCCCTAGGAACAGTGCCCAGTGATTATACCCATTCTACAGAGGAGGAAACTGAAGCACAGAAAGGTTAAATAACATGCCTAAGCTTCCTTGGCTGGTAAGCAGTAGAGCTGGGATTTAAACCCATAGAGTCTGGCTACAGACAGTTCTTTTAACCACCACACTGATTTCCTACCAAGACCTCATACTCAATTCAAAGACCATCTTCTCTGTGATTATCTCCTGACCTCGTTCATTCTTGGATTCCAGCAGTTAGGCATTGTTTTTCTTTCTGCACTCATGACACCTTGTATATGCTTCTATTACACATAGGACATCGTGACATCATAGGATAGTCATTTGCCTGCATGACCACCTCCCCTGCCGGACTATGTACTCCTCCAGGTCAGAGATCCAGCTGCACACATCTTGGAGTTTTCAGTGTCAAAGCAAGTATCTGACATATATGACATAGGTATGTGCTACGTGATAATAGTTGGATAAATTAAAAGAAAGAAGATGTCTGATGTCTGTCGATTTGCCTTAAGACTATGCCTATGTTGTTTGTTATTGTAATGGAATGTCTGTCCTCTTTGGCAGATGTATGTTATACCATATGGTCAGATGGTAAATGTAGTAGCAACTGTACCCATTACTGCACTTACAAGCTACAGAACTGAATGTGAAATGGAGAATTATTACTCAGTCATCATTATTGAGAGAAACATATTTGTTAAAATTGTCCCAATCATTTTTGAAATGGAAAAGTCCTGAAGATAAAGCATGAATTACAATATTTGATCAACTAAGGAAAATTCATTAACATGTTCATGTTACTTTTTTGTCATGAGGTTTCAGATATTTAAGACTTTGAGGTCTTTTTAAGAGCAGAATTTGTAAAGATTATTTCCTAAATGACAATCTCAATACAAAATAAGAAATAAGATGGAACCATCCAGCTGAAATCTACTATCCTTATTCCCTCTGTGTCTCTCTCTATATGACACATATATGTGGTGTGTATATATATACACACACACATCTCTCTATATAACACACACACACAAAGCACATGGATACATGTATATTCACTGTATATAGCTACATGGATAAATTAATATAGACTATTTATAGATAGTATAACTTTTCAAGGTAAAACATGCAACTATTTGAAAATGAATGTTGCCTCAGATGCTTAAAAATTCATGTTAAGATAAATATAATCGCTGATAAAATTGTTACAGTTCTGTTTAAAGAAACATGTGAAACCAAGGATTCCATACTTTTAAAATCTGTCGTTTAGCAAAGAGAAAGAGCAAAAGTAATCTGAAGAGACAGATTGCTAACATTTCTGGTAGTTCATCTAGCTAAAATTAAGCCTGCAGGGTAGCCATGTATACATAGTTACAGTTCAAAGGCACTAGTCTGGGATGCACAGCCACCACCCTCCCACACTTCACTTGGGTGGACTCAATTTTGCCCAACATTTACATAAATGTGCTTATTGAATTCAAGCCCGCCTATTTATAAATACATAGGAGTAAATGAGACTGACCAACGCAACCTATTTTAGTTTGAGTAAAACATGGCATTTCGGTCTTATCGACCCAGAATGATAATATTTTAAAGGACTGGGCCTCCAGGGCAGGGATGGGATCTAGTGGGGCTGCAGGGAATCTAACGTGAGAGCCGTAGCCCCAGACTCGTGCCTAACTCACCAGGGGAGGGGAGGAAACGGAAGCCTTTTGGCCCTCCTTTCCCTAGTAAGCATGATCAGTGCCGCCGGGCCGCCGGAGAAATGAATGGCTGCCTAGGACTCTTTCCCCCACATTCTGCACTATTTGAATATGAATCCTTAATCAGGACAAAAGGATAAACCTTATCCTTCAGGACTGTCCTTAGAAAAATGAGCACCATTGTCCTCTTCACACCCAAGAGCCAACCGAAGGGGCACCTCTAAACAGAAAAAGGGAGTATTCCCCAGAGCCAGTCTGTCACCTCAAGGTACATGTGGATCTGTTGATTTTAGCTGCTCCACACTCATGGTAGGGGAATGGACTCGCAGTAACAGCTGAGACTGGAGGGCCAGCAGTGGGAAGCCATCTGAGACCATCACTGATGATGTCACAATGTACAATGTCCTAAGGTGTCCATTCTGGACCTCCCCGCCCCGCCCAGCTTGGTCCCTCCCACATGAGACTGCAGCTTGGTCTACGTGTCTGTCTTAGAGGGCTCTGGTCAGTTGCAGAGAGTAATCATAAAGGCTGAAATAGTTCTACAGGTAGTACAGTTGATAGTCCTCTAGAATCCAGAGTGTTCGTCCCTGGATACTTTGGATATCTTCACCAAGGCATTTACCACTGATGATGACAGAAAAAATGCTGGTATTGAATCAACACCTTGCTTTCCTGTCTTTATTCAGTGGATAGTGCAGAGGGCATGCAAATTTCTCTGCGCCTGGGTAGTCTCAATTACAAAATGAAAAGATTGGGTTGAACTGTAGTTAAGTTTCGATCAAACCCTGAGTTTGTTTGATTCCTTCCTGGTAGACAATTATGAGGTGTCCTCAAAGATCAGGAAAGTATAGCTTGTCTCATTCATTTACTCATTCATTCATTTCTAAGTGTATGAAGTACCTAAACTAGCACTGTATGGCAAATGTAATACATGCTACAAATGTGAGGCACATATGAAATTTTAAATTTTCTAGTAGTGACATTTTTTTTTCAAAGATCTTATTTATTTTATTTGAGAGAGAGAATGAGAGATAGAGAGGACGAGAGGGAAGAGGGTCAGAGGGAGAAGCAGGCTCCCCGCTGAGCAGGGAGCCCGATGTGGGACTCGATCCCAGGACTCCAGGATCATGACCTGAGCCGAAGGCAGTCACTTAACCAACTGAGCCACTCAGGCGCCCTAGTAGTGACATTGAAAACGGTGAAAAGAAACAGGCTTCCCCTGTTTTGTTTTTAATATTTGACCTAAGATATCCAAAATATCAGCATAGCAACATGTACTCAATCTATTATTGAGATAGCTTACATTCTTTCAGAGCAAGTCTTTAAAATCTGATCTGTATTTTATACTTAAAGTACATCTTAGTTTGGACTAGTCACATTTCAAGTGTTTAGTTGCCACGTACGGTAATGGCTACTACATCGGCCAGCACAGGAGGTCCAGACAGTGTCTGGCCTGGAAATAGAAGGTCGACAAGTGGGAGAAATAAGTACTCTTACTTCCAGGAAATAAATGAAAACCAAATAAATTGGTTATATCTATATATAACCAACAGTAGTACAAAAATATTTAGCATTGGGGAAGCTAATGTAGTTCAACTAGAAAAAAAATTTGGCAAGAAGGCAATGTGAATTCTTTAAATATATTATACAAAAATAATACATATAATCAATGAATTATTAATAACAAGTATATATGTTTATATATATGAAGTAAATGTTTTCGGTATAGATAGCAAACTAGGAAAATCACTCATATAAATTTATAAATATCTACCACACACCAATTATTGGCCTGGCCCTGACCATGTCATCCTGTTAAATGGGATTTGTGTATAAGTATTTTTCTATCAAAACAAGATATATGGGGCGCCTGGGTGGCTCAGTTGGTTAAGTGACTGCCTTTGGCTCAGGTCATGATCCTGGAGTCCCAGGATCGAGTCCCGCATCGGGCTCCCTGCTCGGCGGGAAGTCTGCTTCTCCCTCTGACCCTCCCCCCTCTCATGTGCTCTCTCTCTCTCTCAAATAAATAAATAAAATCTTAAAAAAAAAAACAAGATATATGAAACACTGAAACACATCTCATAGCCGCTTTAGAGTTTTGAGGGGTTTTTTTAGGGCTATACAGTAAGACGGTACCCAGTAAATAAGTAAGTGCCATTTTCTCCATTTCCGTTAAGATAGGTCACCCTTTTCAAAGACCTTATTTGGGATGGGTGGAGAGAGAAGAGTTGGTGAAAGGGAAGATTTCTGTGCAAATATTATAGAATTTAAAATGAATTAATATCAGGGTCAGATTAGCCTACAACCCTATGAAAGAGAAAAAAAACGATGAAAATCACAAAGAAGCTCCTATTGTGAGATTATCATTTTGAAAACAAATCTACAGAAAGAGGAAGTCAATGAAGGAATCTACAAGTGAAGCCCAGATGGGTTAATGTGTTGTGAGGACCCTTCAGGACACGTGGGAAAGGAGACAATCGGGCAGAGTTCTTCAGAGAGAAAATGTGTGACACGGCCACCCTCAGCCGACTGGAAGGAAAATGTTGTGGTTGCACACCACCACTTTGAAACATAACAGTGAATTTTAGAGAATTTGAAGATGTCCCCTGATTTTGTTGACAGCCTGACCTGAAAGAGGGGTGGGGGGGGCCGTTGAGTGGGGAGGGAGCATGGTGGCCCAGGGTCGGGCTTAGTGGGTGAGCACTGGTGACAGCACAGTTGGCAGATCAGGTCCGGCTGGAAGGCACAGCCAGTGGGAGGGGGCAGGAGAGAGGAAGGGATTGTTTTCATTCGTGACCCACCGAGTAACAACAGAGCTGTGAAATGTGTAAGAAAACACCTCACTCAGGCTGGGTGCATAGGGCAGGGCCACACACCTTGGGTGAAGCCTCTGGCTCAGAGCCCAGGTTCTTAGTCTGCCAACCCAGAGCCAGGTGTTTGGTTGATGTTTCAGCTGAGAAGAGTCTTAAGATTTGATTCTAATCCTTCAGATGGATGATTTCTCAAAAGAAGTAATGAATAGTGTTAAGTCCCTCATGAAGTCACTGTAGTTAGGATTTTTTTCCTGAAATGTTATCTTTACATGATTTAAGATTCAGATCCCTTGTTATTATTTTTACATGTGCGTTACATTTATATACCTTACAAACTGAGGGGCAGGATCAGCTTTGAAACGTCAGAAACCGGCCTATGCGTTCCGTGAAAGAGCCACGGACTAAGACAACTGTGTTTTGTTTTTTTTTTTAAGATTTTATTTATTTATTTGACAGAGGAGAGACACAGCGAGAGCAGGAGCACAAGCAGGGGTAGCGGGAGAGGGAGAAGCAGGTCCCTTTCCGAGCGGGGAGCCGGACGCGGGGCTCGATCCCAGGACCCTGGGATCAAGACCTGAGCCGAAGGCAGACGCTTCACGACTGAGCCACCCAGGCGCCCCTAGGACAACTGTGCTCTAATCTGGCTCTCTCCAGATGACTGGGCAGATCACACCTGTCTTCTTGGAGCCTCAACTCCACTGACTGGCAAGGCTGGGTTAGATAAATTCCTGATTTCCTTCATATCTGAGCTTTCCTCAAAAGCCTAGGAGGTAAAATCGTTCTCACTCAGTCATTATTTCAACATTCGTTGAATACCTGCACAGCAGTCACAGTATGAAGTACTAGAAACACAAAGAAAGAACCAGAGAGTCCTGGCATCCCTGCCTACCCACCCCAGGAACTCATGACCAAACGATGTGGAAACTGGGGGGTTGGGGGGGTGGGAAAAGGGTCTCTGACACAGCTGTACAGGTACGCATCTGGCAAGCCCGGCAGGACCGTGGGCGGGGGCGGGGGGGTGGGCTGTGTACAGCAGGAGGGAGTGGGCTTCAATTTACCTAGATCTGTGCTGGAACCAGACTCCACTGTTTTCTTATAAAGGTGATGTTGGCTGGGAGCCCGGGTGGCTCAGTCGGTTAAGTGGCTGCCTCCGGCTCAGGTCATGATCCCAGGGTCCCGGGATCCAGCCCCACGTCGGGCTCCCTGCTCAGCGGGGAGTCTGCTTCTCCCTCTCCTCCCCGCTTGTGATCTCTGTTGCTATCTCTCTCTTTCTCAAATAAATAAATAAGCTCTTAAAAAAAAAAGGTGATGTTGGCATATTTCTTAATATGAGCCCCAGTTTCTTCATCTATAAAATACCTACACCTCAGAGTATTGTGTGAAGAGTAAATGAGACCGCATAGGTAATGCTGTGGTAGGCACTTGCTCATTCTAGAAGAGGTAACATATGAGTGGCCTAAAGAATGAATACCAGTGAGTCTCAGTCTGAGGTGACTTCGTTTGTTTTCAGAAGAAAAAAGTCATTTAAAGTGATGTTTGGGAAAAAAGCAGTTCTTTCCTGTTACATTTGGATGTCTCTTTAATCAAAAGTCACCTTCATGTAGAGTATTGTGATTGTACTTTATGCTTCATACACTGAAAAATAACCCAAATCAACCATGATCATAACAAATATTAAGGTTACATGATGAGGGAAACACTGGCTAGATAGTAAATTCCTTCCAAACACTAGATCAACACACAGATTCTTCTGACACTTGATATGGCTTTGGCATCTAGAAACACTTTGGGGGCACCTGGGTGGCTCAGTCAGTTAAACATCTGACTTCAGCTCAGGTCATTACCTCAGGGTCCCGGGATAGAGCCCTGTGTTGGGCTCCCCACTTAGCAGGGAGTCTGCTTGTCATTGTCCTCTCTCTCCCTCTGCCCCTCCCCCTGCTGTGCTCCGTCTCTCTCTCTCTCTCAGATAAATAAATAAAATCTTAAAAAAAAAAATAGAAACACTTTGATCAGTAGAGCGAGCTTGACTGGTTATATATATAATTATCATATTTCTTCCCCAAATCTCAAGGGGCTATGATAAGAAGTTACAGCAATGGTCCATGACTACTCAGGAGATGTTTTTCTATCCCTCTACACTACAGTAGAGAAAAAGAAGGTGGCAACTTTCTCTTCTGTCTGTGATCAGTTGGGAAGTTTGGCTTTGAGGTCCTTAGGTCTCTGGCATGCCATCTGTCTCTGCGCCTGTCTGCAATCAACAAACATTGTGAATAGAGGACCCTGCATGGGTTCTCAGATGAAACATCTATTAAATTTTGGTGGTCAAGCCGGTAAATAAGATCTAGTTTCTGTTTTAAAAATAACTTATGAAACTTCTTTCTCAAAATGAAAAACAAATAAATGCAAAAATTACAATAATGCAAATTCTATTTACCTGTCTATAGAAGCAAGGCAAATGTCAATTCCACGAGGCCAGTATTTTCCTGATGCGAAACCAAAACCTGATATCAAAGAAAATAAAACTACAGACTAATACATAAATGCAAAAACCCTTTAAAAATATTAGCAAGCTAAATCCAATAATGTATGCAAGGATTATATACCATGACCATGTACCCAGGAATGCAAAGTTGGTTTAATAGTTGAAAATCAGTTAATGTAACATATCACATTAATAGGATTAAGACAAAAACAATGCAATCAGGGACACCTGGGTGGCTCAGCTGGTTAAGCACCTGCCTTCAGCTCAGGGCATGATCTCAGGGTCCTGGGATCGAGCCCCGCATCGGGTTCCTTGCTCAGCAGGGAGCCTGCTTCTCCCTCTGCCTGCTCTGCCTGCTTGTGCTTTCTTTCTCTCTCTGACAAATAAATAAATAAAACCTTAAAAAAAAAAAAAAAGAGGGCGCCTGGGTGGCTCAGTTGGTTACGTGACTGCCTTCGGCTCAGGTCATGATCCTGGAGTCCCGGGATCGAGTCCTGCATCGGGCTGCCTGCTCAGCAGGGAGTCTGCTTCTCCCTCTGACCCTCTTCCCTCTCGGGCTCTCTAGCTCTCATTCTCTCTCTCTCAAATAAATAAATAAAATCTTTAAAAAAAAAAAGTGATGGAGAAAAAAAAGGATTTTTTAAAAAAACAATACAATCATCTCAACAGATGCAGAAAAAGCATTTAACAAACCCTAACATCCATTCATGGTAAGAATTCTCAACAAACTAGGAATATAAGGGAAGTTCCTTACCTGATAAAGGGCATCTACAAAAAAACCCAAAACAAACAAAACAAACCTAGTGTTATTATCATACTTAATTGTGAAAGACTGAATGCTTCTCCCTATAATGGGAACAAGGCAAAGATATTTGCTCTTTCCAACTCTAATCAACCTTGAACAGAGGTTCTAGCCTATTCACTAAGAAAAAAAGTTTTAAGGTATCCAGATTAGAAAAAAGAAGCAAAACTGTCTTTATTCTCAGATGATATTGTCCTATACATAGAAAACTCTAAGGAGTCCCCCACCCCCTGCCCAAAGCTGCTCGAACAAAAAAATGAGTTCATCAAGGCCATTGGATGCAAGATCAATATTTTAAAAATGAATTGTGTTTCTATATACTATCAACAATCAATCTAAAATTAAGAAAATTTCACTCACAATAGGATCAAAAAATAATACTTGGGAATAAATTTAACAAAAGTGAAAGATTTGTACACTGAAAATTATAAAACATTGCTGAGAGAAATTAAAAAAGATCTAAATAAGTGGAGAAATATCCCTTGTTCATGGATTCAAAGACTCAATATTGGTAGGATGGCAAATCTCACGCAAATCGTTACAGAGATTCAGTGCAATCCCTATCAAAATCCCAGTAGGCTTTGTAGAAGTTGATGAGCTGATCCCAAGATTTATATGGAAATTCAACATCATTGGTCATTGGGGAACCACAAATTAAAACCACAAGCTAACACTACACATCCATAAGAATGGCTATAATTAAAAAGATGGACCTTCCCAAGCTTGGGTGAACATGTAGAGAAATCTGATCTTCATGCACTGCTGATGGAAATGTAAAATGGAAACCTGGAAAATAGTTTGGCAGTTTCTTACAACTTAAAGTTACCATTTGACCCAGCAATTGCACTATTAGATGTGTATCCAGAAGACATGTAGAAGAACGTTTATAGCAGCATTATATATAATAGACAAAAACTAGAAAATATTCAAATGTTTATCAGCTGGTGAATGGATAAAGAAAATGTGGTATATCCATATAACGGAATACTATTCAGTAATAAAAAGGTGATACTGTTTGGTGCCTGTTTCCTCCTGTTCTCTTACAAATTGGAGTCTCCCTAGGTTAAAAGTCAGCTAAGAGAGTGATGTACTGGCTTCCAGCAGGATCCTTAATGTGGAAAATTCCCCAAACACAAAAAGGATTTTCAATTGCTATTGTTGGGTGTCAAAACATGACAAATATCCACTGATCTCCTCTTCAGGACCACAAATTTCTAGGGTCACAAACTTGGGACTTTGACCCAGGGCATTGAAATTTTTAATGCTGAATAAAATGGATGGGACAAGTGTACCAATGTCAAGAGCAGGCAATGCTTTGTATGTAGATCTTCTCTCTTCCCCAAACACACAAAAGCAAGCTTTGTGCACTGGCCACAGCAGCGAAATTTCTAGGCACGGCTCTGCCACTTTCCTTTCTACTCCAACCTCCTGAATCCCCTTGTTACCACTTACCAGCGTTCTGAGCTCCTGAGTTAGGCACTCCAATCTGTCCTGCTCACCACTTCATTGTCCTTAAGGTCAGCTTCATTGTTGTTCCTCTGGCTCAAAAAATTCCAGTGGCCACTTATGTTGATATCATCTTAACTCTTTAGCTTAATTTTCAAAATCTCCATACTCTGGATACAAGCTGTGATGGCATGGAATACATCTGATCTACATTTCCCAGAATTTCCTTTCTTGTATTTTTCTATTAGGGTGGGCCATTGGGAAGATTCTTGGAGATTTGGAGGGCAGAAGGGAAGCAGCCATTTTTGTGGCTCACACAGTTTGGCTAATGTGCTGATTCACCTCATTGGCATGAAGCAGCAACTAAGCCTGCAGTTTCTCTTCTTTGCCCTGGATTCTCCCTTCAGCTTCTCTAACTCCTGAGCCAGGTGTTTGTGTTTGGCTCTGTGACCTAGGGTCCTCACTTCTGCAGAATAGCCTTGACACCAAGGTCAGAGGTCACAGGAACTGACACAACTTTCAGTCCATCCTCACGGAATCCCATCTCATGCTTGTGGCTTCCAGCCCTCTCTTGATCTCCCCTGCTTCACATCCATCATCCCTTCCTGACTTTCTGTATGGTGGCTTTCAGGTTCCAACATTAGACATGGAGACAATGGCTCAGAGAGACAGCTTAACCAGCTCACACAATTGTGTAAGACCAATTCCCTGGAACCGTAGATAGACAGACAAGACAGATGATCTCATGTTTCTGCTTCTCTGTCAGGAGCACCCTTGTCCCCATCTCCCTATCTTTACCTTCCATAGGCTTCCTCTTCTTTCAACATCCAGTTCCTCCATCATGCTCCTCAGCCCCTATGGCTAGAAGTGACAACCCCGTACAAATACACACACACACACACACACACACACACACACACACACCTGTTCAACCCAAGCAGGCTGTTTGAAATCCCTAGAGCACTTGGCTCATTTTGCCTCTCATCTTAGGTATCTGCCCACGTCATTTTTCCTCTACTGATGACTAGACTGTACGTCCTCCAAGTCGGGGACCATGTGTCATACATTTTTAGGTCTCCTAAAGTATTGTCTACTGGCCTAGCACTACCTCCAGTGAACTGAACTGAACCGGGCTGAACACTCAAGGGGCAGAAGAGACAGTTGGTAAGGAGACAAAGGGCTTCCAAACAGACCACTTGCTTTACCACCTGCCTGCCTGGTGAGCCCATGTCCACGTGTCAGCCTCAGGATGCCTCTCCTCTCCAGCAATAGCCAGGGACATCGGTTTTACAACAAGAAAACACAGAAGGAAAAAAATGTAAGAAAGTATATACCCAACAGATTATTTACTAGTTCACGCAATTTTATGTGTAATAACGCCTATGAATGAGAAGGGGAAAAAGTCATCTTTAAAAAAACCTATTATTTTTTTGCTACCAAAACTCTTTTATAGGAGCTCTGAATGATATAATTTAATGAGTAGAGCTATTACCCCAACTACAGTTTGCAAAGGTAGTAATACAGATCGCAGACCATTTTCACTATGTAAAAAAGTAACAGAAATGGCTTGGCTAAAGAAAAAAATAAAAGCTTTCACCTGCTAACAAACTGAAATTCTTTCCTTTTAGCTGGGGCTATTTTAGTTCAGGGTGGTAATACATATTATTCCAAGCTCATTATGAACTGCATGTGTTCTTTGATTACTTAAAAAAAATGGAGAAGTTACTTGATGACTTGTTAATAAATACCTGTTGTTTGTTAGGGAAAAAAATTGTTTTCATGCCAAAAGTTCCTGTTGATAGAAATAATTAAGGAGAATCTAAAAGGTAAAGAGGTTGGGAACCATTAAACTGGATATTTAAATTAGAATAGATGTTAGGAACTGAGCCTTCAAAATATTAAAAATTAACTCCCTTCTCACTGATGGGATCATCCTGTCTACGATGAACCTAAAATCAAAAAATGGTAGCATCAGATTTTCTATTTAATAACAGTGACTTGGGTAATTATCATGATATAATTCAATGAATTAAGAGGGAACAATTTCAACACAGGAATACAACAAAAGAAATGGTTCCCGAGAGTATCCCAGGTTTATACTATCACTTTCATTTTTAATTCAAAACAATTCAAATCAAAAGAAAAATGAATCTCTTTTACCTTACTTGAAAAACTGCAGAAAATTAAGCTTTTATTTTGTAATTTTCCATTTGCTTTACTGGAAGATTTTTTATTTGGCTTTTTTTGTGTTAGTTATATACTCTATTGATTAATTCAACCCAACGCCAAGGAAGCAGGAATTGAGATGCTGGCAGATGTTGCTGCTTCTAACAGAATATATAAGAGAAGAGCCAACCGGTTTCCACATTGTGGTTTCAGTTAGAGCTTAGAATGAATAAACTCATCTAAGAGAATTCAGGATTCCACCGGCCCTGAGGAAATTCATAAGTTGAATCATTTCTGTTTTATTCCCAAATAAACATAGATTTTCAAGTTCAACCAGGGGTCAAAGTAAGCCCGATTTCTCACTAACCAAGTTTCTTTGTCAACATCTCCCTTCCAGGTAGGGGTCTCTGAGTAATGCAGGGCATACACTGTGAGCTGACCAGGCTGACCGGAAGAGTCAGGGAGAGGCCCGGGAAGAAAGGCCAGGCAGGCTGGCTGGGTAGGATATGAAGGTTGAGAGAGTATAATGTGCTGTGTGTGGTAGATCATTGAGGCTCCAGTCATATTTAGTGCTTTGATTTCACAGTCCAGGGAAAGCTAAATACGGTGTAATAATTTATAAAAGTTTTTAAATATATACAAAAGTAGACAAAATCACCCAAATGTACCTATCCCCCAACTTCTACAACTATCAACTCAAGGCCAGCCTTGTCTCATCTATACCCCATCCATTCCCATGGCCTGCATAATTTTGATGCAAATCTCATATATAATACATTTTATTCGTATGTATTTCCATATCTCTAAAAGAAGGGGATTTTAGGAAAAAAAAGATACAATACCATTAGCTCACTTAAAAAAGTAACCATAATTCCTCAAGATCTTCAAGTATCCAGTTTGTGTTTACATTTCCCAGGAGTGTCATATATATTTTTTAAGAACATAAACTTTACTTAGAAGGTTAATTGACTCAGGTTTATGTTCCTGATTTCCTAATAAAATATAAACTGCTTGAGCAGAGGGACTGTGTTTTGTTTATGCCTGCGTTTGAGTGTTTTGCCCAGACTTCACAGAAAAGGTAATTAAGTAAATGTATAATAAAAGCTTTTTATGACTCTTCACGCAATTATATTCACAAATCAGAAAAAAAAAATCACACTACTTGTCCAGATTTTTGATACAGAAAATAGAAACAATATAGATGCTCAATTTCTTCAATTAAATTGGAATGAAATGTCATCTAGAGTATGATCAGGCAATTGTAAATCTGCAACATTTGGCTACTAAAAATCTCTCTTGACAGCTATCATAATTTCTGACAACCTGAGAAATGGATTCTCCAGAGAGTGACCTACTCTGTCAGTTTGGACAGAATATCCACGGTGACCAACAAAATGTAGAACATCCCTGATAGGAGAAAAATGTGTTCTATGAATCTTAATGCAAAAAAATTGAAGTTCTGTCTTGGATTCAATCAAGGTGAACAATTTTGAATATCTCTGCGTAGGGATGTTCCCTTTTGTACCATCACCCCACCTCTTTCCTTCTCTCACTTCCACTCCAATTCTGGTTCTTTTTTAGAGTGCACAAATGAAATACATGGGTTTATAGGGAAAAGAAAATTGAGGGAAATGTATCCTGAGGCATATGACAATATGAAAAAAAAGCTATGTACATCAAAATGTTAAGTGCTGCATTATTTTATAATAGCAAAAATTAAAAAAATCTGAATGTCTAAGATTAGAAGTATAGTTATATAAATTATATTCTAAGGAAAAATTGTGCAGTTTTTAAAATTAGAATTATGAAGACCATGTACCAACATAGAAAATGCTTATGATGTATTAGGTACAAACAATCAGGATTGAAATTTTATGGACACTATGAATTTTTTTTATTTTTTATTTTTTTAAGATCTTATTTATTTATTTGACAGAGAGAGACACAGCGAGAGAGGGAACACAAGCAGGGGGAGTGGGAGAGGGAGAAGCAGGCTTCCCGCCGAGCAGGGAGCCCGATGCGGGGCTCCATCCCAGGACCCTGGGATCATGACCTGAGCCGAAGGCAGACGCTTAACGACTGAGCCACCCAGGTGCCCCGACACTATGAATTTTTAAAATATTTATTTATTTATTTATTTATTTATTTGAGAGAGAGAGCTGGATCAGGAGGGCAGGGGCGGGGAATAGAGGGAGACAATCTTAAGCAGACTCTGCACCAAGCAGGGCTCGGATCTCACAACCCTGAGATCATGACCTGAGCTAAAATCAAAAGTCAGACACTTAACCGACTGAGCCACCCCAGACACCCCTGGACACTATGACTTTATGTAAAAAGTGTACCTATAAATAAAATGCTGAAGGAAATAAAATAATAATAGTGGTTATGCTAGTGTGTGGAATTACACATGATTTTAAAACTATTATTCATTTGGCCTTTAGAATATGTTAAATAAATACCAATTTCTTTTGTTTTTGTGTTCTCTCTACCTGACTGTAGATTAAAATTTTTTAAAGCTAAAAATAATAGAACTTTGGTTAATGGTATTACATTTAAATCTTTACTTTTTAAAGCCCGTATGTAGCTTATATATAAAACAATATTTATATTTTTATATTTTTAGTTTTATATATAAAACAATAGTAAAAAGTAAGATTAACCTTTTAAAATGATGAAATAAAATATAATTCTTTTCTTTCTTTCTTTTTTTAAGTAAGATCTATACCCAACGTGGGGCTTGAACCTACCACCCCGAGATCGAGTCACATGCTCTACCGACTGATCCAGCCAGGTACCCCTATTTTATTTCTTTCATTAAATTTTATTTAGGGGCGCCTGGGTGGCTTGGTCACTTAAGCATCTGACTCTTGATTTCGGCTCAAGTCATGATCTCAGGGTTGGGTTGAGCCCCTGGGCGTGCAGTGTGCTCAGGATTCTCTCTCTCCCTCTGGCCACCACCCCCACCCAACCCTGGTGCAAGCATGAGCGCTCTCTCTTAAAAAAAAATTTTTTTTTACTTCTCCTTCTACTTAAATAGCAAATACTATAATGTATTTATTTATTTATTTTTAAAGATTTTATTTCAGGGCGCCTGGGTGGCTCAGTTGGTTAAGCGACTGCCTTCGGCTCAGGTCATGATCCTGGAGTCCCGGGATCGAGTCCCACATTGGGCTCCCTGCTCGGTGGGGAGGCTGCTTCTCCCTCTGACCCTCTCCCCTCTCGTGCTCTCTCTCACTTTCTCTCTCTCTCAAATAAATGAAATAAAATCTTTATTAAAAAAGATTTTATTTCATTTTTTGACAGAGAGAGGGAGAGAGCACAAGCAAGGGGAGCTGCGGGCAGGGGCAGGGGCAGGGGCAGAGGCAGAGGCAGAGGCAGAGGGAGAAGCAGACACCCCGTGGAGCAGGGAGCCCGATGCCGGGCTCGATCCCAGGACCCTGGGATCATGACCTGAGCCGAAGGCAGACGGTTAAGGACTGAGCCACCCAGGCACCCTACTATAATGTATTTAATAACACAATACTTAGCGGGGATCCTTACACATTTAGGCTCGTGATATATAGTGGCTGAATAGATTTGAAATCATTCATTTACTTGTGCATTCATTCAACAAATGTTTATTGAAGAACTTCTTTGCCCAATGAAATGTGTTATTTTTGCTGACTTAAAAAAGGGCCAAATGCTTTTTCAAATTATGAAATATACATGAAACTCTAAATAATGTGAGCGAACAGCTGAACACATTGTTGTAAAATAAACTCCCTGGTATCCACTTCCCACCCAGGTGAAGAAATAGAGCATCACCAGCACCCAGAACACCAACCCGTCCAGTCCCATCCTAGCCCCTGCCTGCATCCCAGTGGTCACCAGGACGGAGGCAGGTATGTGAGGACACCCAGGATGCCCCAAGGCCCCTGTTTATGTGGGCCCTTCCCAGGCAGAAGCAGGCATTTGCTCTTTGTAAAATTTGCAAGAGTAAACATTTCCCACATTGGGTTAAGATTTCTTTGTACTTTCATAGATAACTTTGCATTCATCATTTCACATATTTTTCTTAAATAGGGTCCCTCCAAATTGTATAAGCCTCAGGACTCACGGAATCTGGATCTGCCCCAAGGCAGAGCTATCCTGACTATTAGATATTCTTTGCTTCCAGGGGCGCCTGGGTGGCTCTGTCATTGAGCGTCTGCCTCGGGCTCAGGTCATGATCCCAGGGTCCTGGGATCAAGCCCCACATCAGATTTCCTGCTCAGCGGGGAGACTCCTTCTCCATCTCCCACCCCTCCCCGACACTTGTGTTCCCTCTCTCGCTGTGTCTCTGTCAAATAAATAAATAATCTTTTTTTTAAAGATTTTATTTATTTGACACACAGAGAGTGAGAGCGAGAGCGAGAGCGAGAGAGAGAGAGAGAGAGAGGGAGAGAGCACAAGCAGGGGGAGCGGCAGGCAGAGGGAGAAGCAGGCTTCCTGCATGAGCAGGGAGCCCGATGTGGGGCTCGATCCCAGGACCCTGGGATCATGGCCTGAGCTGAAGGCAGCGGTTTAACCAACTGAGCCACCCAGGCGCCCCAATAAATAAACAATCTTAAAAAAAAAAAGATATTCTTTGCTCCCAGATGGATCACACAACGTGACACTGTCCATTTTCCAATCATAAATGCTCCACATATTTCTTTTTTTTTTAAAGATTTATTTATTTATTTATTTGAGAGAGAGAATGAGATAGAGAGAGAGAACATGAGGGGGGGAGGGTCAGAAGAAGAAGCAGACTCCCCGCCGAGCAGGGAGCCTGATGCGGGACTCGATCCTGGGACTCCAGGATCATGACCTGAGCCAAAGGCAGTCGCTTAACCAACTGAGCCACCTAGGCGCCCTCCACATATTTCTATGAGCTCAAACCTGCAGCTGCTCCGGGAGCTACTTAGAGAGAGGAATTGATGGGCCTTTCCCAAGAGCATGGTAAATGGTTTGGGTTTGGGTTTCCCAGCAGTGGACCTCTGGAGCCGGCTTTCTCTTCTTTATGAGCCAGGCCAATGAATCAATGACCTCCCTAACCAGTCCCTCCAATGTGGAGTTGCTAACAGAAGCCTCGCTTGTAAGGTATACAGAATATTTACAACAAATCTGAATAGTTTGCCAACACTTAAAAATCACGAGATTTCCCGTGAAAAGTCGGCTTCTTCTGGCTTCTCATAAGCAATTGGAAGATGTGACCCCTCTGGGCTCACATCCCCACCTGGCCTGCCACCTGCTGGGTGGAGCCGAGGTACCCCTGCTTTCTGAAGCCAGACCTCCTCCCTGAAACCCTGCCGCTTCACTTAAAGGTCTTCCCTGAGTGTTTGGTCCCTTTAAGCATTTGTGAACCCCGCTCTGACAGATTACCTTGTATTAATACAAATTAAAGATAACAAGGAATAAGTTCCCCCCAAATACTCTAAGATGAGTTTCTTGCCAATATTTCCCACACACTTGACAAAGGTGCTAGTAAGGTATCACCCCATATGGAGTTAAACTATCTAAAGGCAGATATCGTGAATCAAATCAGAAATGTACAAAGGGTCATCTCAAATGAAATAACCTCCCAATCAGAAGCAGTAGGAAGCAGCTAAGCATAACTATAGATCCGTGGTTCTTGAATTTTAGTATGCATCAAAATCTCACCTGGAGGCCTTGTTAAAACAGACTGCTGGATCACACCCTCAATGAATTTTTGATTCATTACGTGTAGGCTGGGAATTTGCCCTTCTAGGAGGTTCTGTGATACTGCCCAGGCCACTGGCCCAGGAGCGCCTTTTGAAAACCACTGCAGCATCTTACTCAAAATGGGGTCGGTCCCCTGGCCAGAGGCCGGGGGAGCTTGTTAGGAATGGAGAATCTAGGACCCTCTCTAGACCAACAGAATCAGGAGCAGATGCTTTGTAGGAACATTACATTTTGAGATACACCGAACTAATTGTTCCCAAACCCCCTGGTAAAAATCACCTGGGTGTTCGTTAAATATACAGAATGCCAGGCCTTTCCTTAGAAATTTCTATTCAGAAATCTATTTTTGTCAAGCACTCCAGGTGATTCCTATCATGAGGAAAGTTTAGGGAAAATAGGTTAATGGTGGTGTTAATAAATCTAAAGAAAGAATATGTTAATAAAATGGGGGCGAGTAGATGAAACGGGCAAGTAGAAAATCCCAGAAGAGAAAATTGGTAGCATGATTTCAACCATTTGGGGCTCTTTAGCCACTGGTAAGCATTCCTTTTGTGGGGAGAGATGCAGCAAATTGTTAGATCCTATACCACACACCAAACTCCTTTTATCTAGTTCCTTGTGCATCAAGAACGCTTGTCATTATGATTTGGCTTCCTTGTGCTTTTCATACCAGGGGAAACACACCAGTCAAATCAATAGGCATGCCCGATTGGAGTGACAGGTGCGTGAATCAAGAACTCATCATTAAGGTGTTGAGATATTTTTCTGTGGGTTCTATTAGTGTCTCTAAGAGATCAAACCACTTTTAATAACAAAATCAAATTTCTGGGCGTGTGTGTACATTATTCAAATTGAAGAAGGGACAAATTCTTTTGCCCACAAAGTTGTCTTATGTGGATTCCACTGTGTAGTTTTTAACTTTTTTATACATTCATTTAAGTCAGATTTTTTTTGAAAGAATTACATTAGCAAATAATAAAAGTCTGCAAAAATATATAAGAAAATAAAGCAGAGGATGAGGAAATTGCCTTTTTAAAAAAAATTTAGTCTAGTCGACACATTGGTTTCAGACATAGTGATTGGACACCTTCATGTGTTATGCTATGCTCACAAGTGTAGCTATGGTCTGTCACCATACAACACTATTACAATATCATTGACTCTCTTCCTTATGCTGTACCTTTCATTCCTGTGACTCATTCATCCTATAACTGGAAGACTAAATCTCCTCCCTTCATCCATTTTGCCCATCCCCCTACCCCTCACTCCTGCAACCATCAGTTTCTTCTCTGTGGACGTTGTCTTTATTTTTATTTTTTAAGTAGGCTTCCATGCCTATTGTGGAGCCCAGTACAGGGCTTAAACTCAGGACCCTGATATCAAGACCTGAGCTGAGATCAAGAGTCGGCCGCCCAACTGATTAAGCCACCCAGGTGCCTCTGGAAGTTGTCTTTAAATTAACAAATTCTCTCAGTTTTTATAGTGAAATTTTGAACTTGATGAGTCATATCTTTTAATCTGTCTCCACAATTCTCCACAAGAAGGGCAAAATTTTACCCTTCTATTTAAAAGACCTAAACCACATTGAATCTAAGTTTTTCCAAATATCAGATATTTCCAAAGTCCTTTAATGAAGTAAAAATCTCTGAAAGTTAGATAACATTGCCTGCTCCCCTGTCTACCTCCCAATACCACAGTTTTTATCTGGGAAATTAACAAATTCCTCGTCGATGCTGAAACATGGTATTTCTCTTACAGTTTCAAGAGAATGATCTTATTCTGGAAATAAGGCCACCAGAAGATCAGTTTGTCCAGAGGGTATTTTTGTTTTGTTTTGTTTTTTGAAGTACGCTCCATGCTGGGCCCAAACTCACAATCCTGAGATCAAGACCTGAGCCGAGATCAAGTCAGATGCCCAGCCAAATGAGCCACCCAGGTGCCTCTGCAGGGTGTTTTAATGTTAACCCGCATTCTGAACAAAACAGTTTTAATTTCCAGTACCAGTTCCACCTGAAGTTGCACTGACTTTTTAAGTAGGATGGTCTGGCAAGTAGCTTAACTGTGATTCTCTGGCCAAACAAGCATGGGGGCCATGGTACCATTAAGTTCTCCAGGTGGAGATCTAAAAGAATGACGAGATATTCAGCCAAGGAGGGAACGTTTTCAGAAAATGATAAGTTCTGGTTGAGTAAAATTGCCTGTCCCCCTGCCTTGCTAATTCAGGAGGCAGCATTATACATAGAAAGCAGGGAATTTCTGAATGAAAAGCCCTAGTTTCAGTTTTGGTCGCAACAACCATGCGAAGTAGGATTGTGTGGAAGTCACTTTCATAATCTCAGTTCCCTCAAATTTCTATGAGGACAATATTGGTGATAAAATATTAGTACATCATAAAATGAGTTGTTACTGTGGGCACGGTACCACTACCCTCAAATGTAGGTGGTTTTAGCTTAATTTTTCAATAATTCGTTACTAGTCTCCAACCAAGGAATTTACTTCTAGGAATTTATCCTAACAGAACTGCATATGTGCAAAATGAAATATTGTCAGGTTCTTCACTGCATTTTTTTTTTTTGTCATAGCAAGGCTTTGAAAATAACCTAGATGTCCACCAATAAGTGTCTGGTTGAATAAGTTATGTCCATTTAGTGGAACAAATGGGGTACCATGCAGCTATGAAACAGAATAAGGGAACTCCCTGTATATTATTATGGAAGGATCACTAAGACACATGGTTAAAAAAGCAAAGTGCAGAACTTGACCTTTATTGTAGTAGGTTGGAAATTAGATAATAGAGTTGCATTTGGTTTTGCGCACATAAACACTGGAAGGATAGACAACAAACAAATAAAAGCAACTAAATGTTGCCAGGGGTGAGGAGGCTGTGGGTAAGAGGGAGATTTTCACTGTATGCCTTTTAGTATACAATGTTAGATTTTGAACCATGGGCAGGTATTACCTATTCACAAATTAAATTAATACTTATCTGAGAAGAGACCAATGGTATTCACATGGCCAAGGAACTAAAGCCCTGTGACTTATCTTGCACATAGATCTTCAGTAGTTGTGTGACATATCGTATTACTGTGGAAGGACTCTAGGGTTCAGGTGTGCGATGGGTCTGGCCTAGAGTGGAGTAAGGAAGGTTGAGAGCAAGGGTTGCCCACCGCACATGAGGCAGCCTGCTTAGAATGGCATATCAGAAATGGAAGGTCCCGGTGGGGCCAGATGAGCAACAGGAGAACGTAGGTGGGATGCCAGTCTGAATTATGACTAACATGCCACCTGCCTTCAGGAATGGGAACAAAACCACAATGCTTTTATGACATGGGTGGTGCTGATAAAGGAGTAAGAATAACTGAGAAGAGAGAGAAGCCCCAAATTATCTTTTGTTGTTGCTGTTAGTGGGTTTTTTGTTTTTTGTTTGGTTTGGTTTTGGTTTTGGTGGGGGTGATGGATTTGGAACGAGGATTTATTTCTAATCTAAACAAAGGGTTTAGCACCAAGCTTATGAGGAGTGGTCTATACAGAGAATGACGTTAGCCATCTTAGGTGGGACGGAATTACGTCAGGGCTGTGACTTGGAGGTTTAAGGGGCGGGTGCTCCCTGTCCTTGCCACTCATTGCAGGAGACTGAGCCACTTAGAGGCACCAGGGCATTCTGATTCCCGTGATCCAGCATAGAGGAGACAAATGTCAGAGGGACAGGGTAATCTTTGGTATCGGCTATGATATGCTAACAATCCAGGCACCCCCTGGTCCAGAAGGAATGGTGTCCCCAGGGTTATTCACAGGGGCTGGGGGCGGATGGGCAAGACTGCTCCCACCCAGCCTGCGACTCTGAGAGCTGTGGAGCGTGGGCCGAGCCTCCGGGGATGCCCTATACTTAGAGTCTGGTGGAGGAGAACCACTCCCCCAAGGCTGCAGCTCCCCGGAGCCAGCCTGCAGGGAGCAGTGTGTCATTAGCGGGAAGGCACTAATGACCCAAGGCTCCCTGCTCTGGACACAGAGCAAAGCATTTGGGGACATCCATCTCCTTCCCTCTCACCACGCAGTTTAAATCACATTTCCCTCTTCCTGGGTATCTTGAAGCTTAGTGTGAATATCTCGGGGTGCTTTTAGATATCCTTTGACGGAAGGTGCGACAGAAGGGCAAGGTCTTACTATCAACACTGTAAAATATCTTAACCACAACAGAAGGTGGAACATAGATGCACATTTCAACTTCTAATATTCCTCAGAGAATGATTTGAGGGTTAAGAATGGTTAAGTGCTGGGGCGCCTGGGTGGCTCATTCGTTAAGTGTCTGCCTTTGGCTCAGGTCATGATCCCAGGGTGCTGGGATCAGGCCCCGCATCAGGCTCCCTGCTCCGCGGGAAGCCTGCTTCTCCCTCTCCCACTCCCCCTGCTTGTGTTCCCTCTCTTGCTGTGTCTCTCTCTGTCAAATAAATAAATAAAATCTTAAAAAAAAAAAAAAAAAGAATGGTTAAGTGCAAGGGTGAGAAGAGAAGCCAGTAGTGGAGGAAAAAACAAAGAATGAGTTCAGCCCCAGTAAGGGACCTCCCTACTCAGCTGCCCCACGGGAATGGTGACGCCCACTCACAGGGAGCCTGAAGCCAGACAGGGATGGTCCCTGCTCCAGCGCCATCTACACACGTGTGACAACTGGAAGATGGAGCCCATCCTTTGTGCAAGAAGCAAGCTGCTTCTGGGCATGCTGCCGTCCCATCAGCACGCAGGCTCTAGGACATGCCAGCCTGACAGCCCACTGTCGCAGAGGGAGGGGACCATGGGGCCTTCCCCAGACAGCATCACAATCTGCCTGTGATTGACAAGCGCCTGGGTGACCCTGGAGCCGGCTAGACCTGGGAGAGGGAGTGAAGAGGGGACAGAGTGATGCATGTCCAGGTGGGGTTGCTCACCACCCCAGCACCTGGGAATTTTGCTGGCAAGGATAAGCAGCTGAGCTGAATTTAGAGCAGTTCCTTAATTGCTCTGGAGCAATAACTGCAGTTAAAATTTAATAATATCAGTTGCAAATAAATGATGTTCCAGACACAGTGCTAAAGGCACTGTACATTTTCTTATTTAATCTGCCAAACGATCCTGTGAGGTAGTGTTGCCACCCCCATTTACAGATGATGCTGAGAGTGTCAGTGACTTTCCCCAAGACACTCCAGTAAGTGGCAAGGCCAAGGGTCTGAATGCCAGAATTTTAACGCCCAAGGCTGTTTTGACTACAGTGCTATGTGGCCTCACCAAGGATTAAAAAGCAATGTCTTAACTTTTGTTGTTTTCTTCATTATTCTAGATCTGAACACAATGCATCCAGAATGCTATTGTCAGAGATAAGAGAGAAAACTGCTTTCTTCCAATCACACAACTAGGGTTTTGACCCATGCTTGCAAATGGAGGTAACCCAAAAGAAAAGCTACTTTTAAGTCGTGGAAATATGTACCGACCTCTGTCTTCTCCACCTGGCCCATCCTGCTCAGGCATCCATATATATATATTTTTTAAGATTTTATTTATTTATTTGAGAGAGAGAGAATGAGAGATAGAGAGTACGAGAGGGAAGAGGGTCAGAGGGAGAAGCAGACTCACTGCTGAGCAGGGAGCCCGACGTGGGACTCGATCCCGGGACTCCAGGATCATGACCTGAGCCGAAGGCAGTCGCTTAACCAACTGAGCCACCCAGGCGCCCTCAGGCATCCATATTTGGTGCCTCTTTTGGACTGTCTCCGGTCTTTCTCCACTTTCCAGTCTGTACTCCTGACTGTGGACAGAAATAACTTTGAAAAGTTCGAAAATCTCCACGGATCCCAACGGCCTCTGGGATCAAGTCCTTTCCCTGCTGGGCAGCCACTTGCCCAGCCCCTCTCTGCCGCACCCCCGATGATCCAGCCCGAGCTGCGTGGCTCTGTGCCCCGAACAGCGTGTGTACTTTCACGCCTTACTGTTATTATTAGCCCTCGCTAGTCCCTCTCCCTGCGACGGCCTTACCTTACCTTCTTTCGCCGCGGGCAGATGGCTGTACTCCAAAGCCCAGGTCAGATGTCACCACCTCTCCCTCAGCCTCCCAGCCAAGTAGAAGTGATTACGCCACTCACCTGGCCCCCGCCATGGCACCTAGTGCACCGGTGTATCATACTATCAATTAGAGTACATTCTTCTACATAGCTGGATCCTGTTTCCCATTAATTAGGGCAGGAGTAAAAACCATTCCTTGCCATCTTGGTTTCCAGAGGCCCTGGTATAAGGCAAATGCTCTGTCTTTAGAAGGAAAGGATGTAGGCACATGCAAATGAACTCTGCTCACACAGCACCCGTTAGCGATGCTCTCAAAGGATTCCACCAATATGTGGGTAATTGGGCTGGCGGGCTTTAAATTCCTTCTCTGCACCAACACAGTCAAGTAACAAGGAAATTGAGAGCTCGATCTTGTTCCATGAAAGGGATGAAAGGGAGAAAATAGCAACCCCTAATATTCACCAGAGCACCTTTCCTTTTCCCTCTTGTAGAGAGTTTTGCTTGGATAGGGGCAAAGCCTCTGTTGTTAAAAAGATTTAAAAAAGCTCTGGTTGAGATGGCCTTGTCCTTTATTACCCCATGCCTAAGTATCTGTAAGAACTTCCTAACTGGTTTCCTAGGCTCTAGTCTTTTCCTCCTCCATCCACATGCATATTGCTGCCAGATGAGATTTTTATAAGTATTATTTGAATTATGAAGTTTCTATGTAACATGTTAGTTATGAAACATAATTGCATGATAAATATAACCAACCAACCATTCAGCCCTAGAACATTAGCAGCAGCTTGCATCTGTCTCTTTATGTCTCACCTGTCTCAACCACTGGCCTGATTAATACCTGAAGCTAACCCCTGTCTTTAACTGTGATTCCAAAACGCATGCCTTGATGTTCTTAGCCTGTTTATTTTGTTGTTACATAGTATTCCACTGTGAGCCATACCAGAGTTATTTACCCCTTCTCCTGCCAACCAACTGGGATTGTTTCCAATGTTATGGGTAATGTGGCTATGAACATTCTTAGTGCACAAGTACATTTGTGCATTTCTAGAAGTTAGGTCAAAGGGTATGCAAATGTTCAACCTTGTGAAATAATGTCAAAATTTCTTAAAAGGGCTCTACTAGCCAGATGAATTTTCTACAAATTCCTGTTTTCCCTGCTAAAAAATAATTCAATGTAACTGCCACTTGCAAGATAAAATCCAAAAGGGCTCTTCCTTGCCAGTTCGTCTGGCTCCAACCTCTCTTATAGCCGCCAAATACCCTCTACTTCAGTTGGGCAGATCTGTTTTTGGATGTAGAACACACCTTACTCATTTTCTTTTCTTTTTAAAATTTATTCACTTGGAAGAGAGAGAGAGAGAGAGAGAGCACACACAAGCAGGGGGAGTGGCACAGGGAAAGGGAGAAGCAGGCTCCCTGCTGAGCAGGGAGCCTGATGCAGGGTTCAATCCCAGGACCCTGAGGTCATGGCCTGAGCCAAAGACTTAACCAACTGAGTCACCCAGGTTCCCCATTCATCTTCTTTTCTTTCTTTTTTTTCGGGGGGCGGGGAGGGAGTGAGAGGGGAGGAGCAAAGGGAGAGGGAGAGAATCTTTTATTTTTTTATTTTTTAAAGATTTTATTTATTTGACACGGGGCAGGGGGGGAGCAGCAAAGGAGAGGTGAGGGAGAAGCAGGCTCCCCCACCAAGCAGGGAGCCTGATGCAGGGCTCAATCCCAGGATCCTGGGATCATGACCTGAGCTGAAATCAAGAGTTGGACACTTAACCGACTGAGCCACCCAAGCTCCCTAGGAGAATCTTAAGCAGGCTCCACACCCAATGTGGAGCTGGACGGGAGGCTTGCTCTCACAATCCTGAGATCATGACTTTAGCAGAAATCAAGAGTCAGACACTTAACCGACTGAGCCAGCCAGGTGCCCCAGGAAAATTACGTTCAACTCAATCATGTTTTCAGATTTGCTTCTGGCTCTGAAGTATGTCCATTTTCATCATGATTTTAAGTGGGAAATAACTTAAACAACCTTTTCTCTTCCAGTCCTCCTCTTTTGATCAAGGTGCTACCCGCCTTCCTAAAAGACACTACAGTGTATAAAATTTGAGGCAGAAACAAACTCTATTAGCTTCCAATAAAAAAGTAAAATTCAATCTATTAGTATGAAATATTTTGAGATAATTTATTGTGTTGGTGACCCAAGTACATGATTCTCAAAGATAAAAATGTGTTTTAGCCTAATCATACAATCATTTAGTAAAACTGCTGTTTATTGGACTCCGAGAAAAGCAGGAAGGCACTTTCTCTTTTTGGTGTAGAGATACTATATTGAAGGTACTGCTTAATGGAGCATTTCTTTGATGGAGTTTACTCTGCTTTTCTTTTGTCAGATTCTTCCTCCTCAAACTCGATTAAAGGATCGTGTCTGTTGGCCTGAGAACCCTCTTTGTAGAACACTTTCTTGACCGTGCCGTCCTTTGGAGCCTTTATGGTGTGCTGCAGGGACACAAGACATGGCAATGACTGCAATACCAGTGAAGACTGAGCACGCAGCAAGGCAAGAGAGGAGAAAAGTGAAAAATAAAGCCAGTTGTTCTGATGTTTCTCAAGCTTTTTTTACACCACAGCACCCAGAGAAAAATAACCTTTTTATGGTGTGCTTTGGAGTTGTGAGGAGTCACTATTCTACATACCTGCAACACACTCAAGGTCACTGATCAGGAAGTTCTGGCCTTATTGGTAATTCGCAACAAGCTTCACCACGGAGTCTCACTCGAGAAGCTGTTCAAAACTACCGATCCTTAGGCCCCACTCCAGGGGAATCCCAATTCAGCCAGTCTGGTGCAGTAGTTTTGAAAAGCTTTCCCCATCAGGTGATTGTACTATGTGGACAGGCTAAGAACTACTGGCCTACAATTTCCAACCATCTACAAACCTCAACAGCTCATCTAGTTTGACTGAGGTTTCACCTTGATACTGATGCTTGGCATCCCAAGTTTGGCCTTAGAAAATACCAACAGTTTAACAGTCAGCTGGGGGGAACTGCCTGAATTTAAGCTATGGATAATTTCTTTAATTTCAGTATCAGAATGGACAGGTGCAGTTTCACAAAATTAAAATGAAAATGTATTTAAAAGAAGGGTGGTTTGGTTTTATGTCTTGCAGTTAATGCTTCCATCAACCTGTGGCTCTTAATATTTAAAATGGTATTAACTTATAATAAAAAAAAAATTAGGTCTGAAAGTTCCCAAAGTTTAACTGGCAAGTGAACTTGTGATTTCATTACCTCCATTTTCATGGCAAGCATAACCATTAGAGAATCTCCAGCTTTTACTCTGTCTCCGACTTTCACAAATATCTAGAAATTAAGAGTGACAGGTTAATATTGAAAAACACAGAGGCCCCTCGTAGTCCACAGAGTTGGAGTACGAATGTACACAGTGAAAGTATGGATCCATGTGGTTGTCTTATCTGCCAAAGACAGGTGTGCTGAGGCAAATCAGAGACCTACAGGTCAATCTGTGTTGCTGGGCATCTTGTCAGTGGGGAACACTGCTTAGCTCCTCACCTCCATCCCCAAACCATCTAGTTTTCCTTGAATCAGATGAATATGCTTTATACATCTTGAGATCCTTTTGTGTTTTCATGAATGTACAGACAAGCCATACCACCACCAAGGAAGAACCAACATACTTAAATGTCATAGGCAGGGTGGAGGGTCACACTTTGTTTTCTAGATTTCATAGGTGGTCTAGGATAGTGCTCCAAGTTTTGAGGCCCCTGTGTGGTAAATGCATAGACGACTATCTTCATGTGAAAGAATTAAACTTATTGGCAACCCTGGAAAAAAATCTTTATTTTCCTTTTTACATGTTTAAATGAATTCATATATCCCATGTCTCAGCTGTCTTCCTGGTTAACATGGTGATGAAGCAGTTTTTGGAAACATCACCCAGTGGAGTTAGGTTCTAAAGTCAATGTGTAGAGCCCAAAGTGTGAAAAATGAGAAACACCTCTGAAAGCCCCCAAATCACCCAATGCTGGGTGATGCTATGATAGTGCTTGATGAAATGCATGGTCTAGGGGGCAGCTATAGGGAAAATGTGCATCTTTTGCCACAGACGTGCAGGGATGCCCACATTATGGAATGTCCATGGGAACAGAGACTGAGTGATCCAAGTCTCTGAGCTCATACTCCCTCTGGGGCAAACATCTGTAGAGGGGAACGGTGGGTGCAATCACTTTCACTACTTAAATGATTATTTTCTTCTCCTTCTTTTTGGGTACCAAGAATATAGTGTTGAATTTTTATGACTTAGATGCATTTAAAGGTACTATATTCAAGTGTATAAAAAGGTTACTACTGATCCGCCACCATTTGAAGTTATTTCAGTATGGATCATAACTCTGAATACATATAGCATTCAACACCAAACCTCGTTGTTCTTCACCAGTACCAGCCTTTCAAATTTCATTTTAACACACATGCAATTATGTACATTAGAAAAAATGTTATTTCGTGATAAATTGTTTGCTGTTAAGTTTAACATTAAAAAACAGACCTGGATAATACTTGGTGAATGTTCCGTTTTAATCATAAAACAACAAATTTAGATTATTTGTACTTTGATGGAAATTCCCACTTTCAAAAATAACAGTATCATAAATTAGGTAAATGGGTATTTTCATTGAAGACTGAACATAGAACTTGAATCTGTCATACAGTCTCTTGTTTTCTTTCTTTTTTAAGGTTTTATTTTTAAGTAATCTCTACACACAACATGGGGCTTGAACTTGCAACTCCAAGACACATGCTCTATCGACTGAGCCAGCCAGGTGCCCCAGTCTCTTGTTTTCTTGAATAGGATGCTTTCCAATGAGAAAGATTTGGAGGAGGGAAAAATGATGTATATGCCATTTACTGGGCTTTACTGAACATCCTTCTACATACATTCACATGATTACCTTTTCAATGGTACCCGTCATAGGAGCTATGGTACCTTCCTGAGTTCCATCTGAGCTCATTGAAGACAAGTATTTGGGGACTGGTATGCCAATCTGAGTACTTCCTTCCTATAAACAGAAACCAAACTGGAAATGAAATCAAGATCAAATCACTGTAGTTTTATTAATTAACAGGGTAATGACTGTTTTCAAGCTATTTGTTAAATATTAGTCATCTTTAATACCAGGGTTCCAATCAAGCTTTGTGACCTTAAGCAAATTACTAACCCCCTCTTAGTCTTGGTTTCCCATTATAAAGGAGTAATGGCATCATGCCTCATAGGGGATTAAAGGAATTAAGGTATATAACTGTTGATAAAAGATAGCCACTGTCTGAAAGCCATTCTGAGCAGCATCCCCACTATCAAGTGCTTATTCTAAGCCAGGAACTGTTCTTAACAGTTTTATATATATATATATATATAGAGAGAGAGAGAGAGAGAGAGAGAGAGAGAGAGAGAGAGAGTCATTGATCATCACAGCAAGCTTATGAGGTAGCCAGGTACTGTTATTTTTCCTGTTTAGAGAAGGGGAAACTGAAGCCAGAGAGTTTAACTTGCCCTAGCTCACACAGCTGCTGAGGTAGAGCCGGGATTTCACATTCCAGAACTCCTACTCATCACCACTCCACCATACTGCCTCCACCACCATATTGTTACCAGAATAACTATGGAAAGGAATGCCTGATCAAGTGAGATCATCCTTGATTCTGTATAAAGTAAATTACCAGAATACTACAGGCATCTCATCACAAAGGAATATGATCTGTAAGATGGTTCTCAAATGTGAGAAGACTCTGAAGAGGCCACAGTGTATTTGATAATCCATTTTCTTTTCTGCCCATGCAGAAACTATGGGATCATCAGGCAGCAGGCTCCTAACTGGGAGCAATGAGTCAGGAGACATGCTCCTACCCAAATCTATGCCACGCCTGCCTCAATCATCAACCATCCTTTGACTGCTAAGACACCACCATTAACCCCCCACTACCTTCCTACTGCCCACCTTCCCCACAAGGAATATCGGCTCCACAGACTCTTCCCTCAGTGGTCACCTCCTCCCAAATCCCCAGAATTCCAAGTGCCAGGAGGATGGGGTTGGGAAAGTATTCAGGCACCAAATCCCTGAGAAAATACTGCGCACTGGGCAGTGAGATACCTTCTGACAAGAAGGGTGTAAGGACGTGTTTCAGAATTAAAGGAAGAAAATGAATATGTATCTATCAGTGAGGAGCTCTGTGAACAAAAGAACTAGGGAAGGCAGGAATGTGGCAAAGAAACAGAGTGGAGAGGGGGACACAGAGGAAAGGTCACAGCAGTGATGGAAGGAAGCAGGGTCTTTCTAATGTTTCAGTGGGATGCCTCTGGTCAAGCAATGTTCTCCCAAACCTCAACAGTGTTATTATAAAAAAAGAGACATTACCATGGAAAATAAGTAAATAGTGTTTTCCACGATAATTAGCTTAGTTTTACTAGCAACTCCATTAACAGAACATTTCAGGTAAGTGCAGTCTCCCTCAGTACAAAGATCACCAAGGACTTGGAAAGTTTTATCTTCAATCTGAAAATAAAAACAGAAAAATAAGATCCTTAAAATAAACAAACAACCCCACAGAATTCATAAAATCAGAATTCTTTACTATTAATAGTTTCAAAAGGAAATAGGTGAAATATTTTTTTAAAAAGCCATGTATGAACTTTCCCCTAAGATTCATAAACAAAGTTCTCTAGATAGAAACAGCACAAGATAATTAAAAAAACAGATAACTTATCTATAGCACCATAATGCTACAGATAAATGTTCATTTAAGAATAACAATAAAAACATGAAATAGAAATACAAATTAAGCAAGATTATTAAAATTCAGTTGACTCTATTACATGTTAGTATTCATTTCTGAGTACCTGAAGTCAAATTTGGTTTTACTATGCCAATGTCAGTAAAGAAAAAAGCCAGAACCACACAATTAGATGGTATATCTTTTATCTCCCCAACATGTAGGTAAAATTTATGGGTTTCAGTTTTGAGTTTAAGAAGATGAATTAGCTGGAGACTGGCCACAGTTTTCTAACTGTAAGAGAGAATGCCAAAGAACAGATTTCACACTTGATCTTTCAAGGAAGCTGACAAAGGGACATGAAACTTTTCTGTTTAAAAAAATATTTTCTCACATATACTATACTCAAGAAAAAAAATTCCTCTACACACAGGAAATCCATTTAAATCTTCTCTATTTTTCATTTCAATTCCCACGAGATTACTGTCAAAGTCCTGTGGCTATTCTTTTCAAATATATTATAGAGGCTAAGGTAAACCAGGTTACACTGCAGTATTTATACACTGGTTCTCACCTATCCTAAGTTAAATATGACATTTACTGGGCTCTGTAACCTACTAAAACAGCCGTTTGAATGTTTGTGAAATTCTCAGGACAAAAAGGTTAGATCGGGAACAGTTTTGTTTAAAGGTTTACACAAGCGCATTCTAAATTTGTGAATGTAGTTCAAAGAGCAGATTAGAACAAATCTGTAGTTGACTTTACCAAGGGAATAAGAAAGGGGTCCCCAAACCAGAGGTACTGATATGAATTACCACTCTCCTATACTAAAATAGGTACTTTCCAGTTTTTCTGAATCTCAGTGAAACAAAATGGTATCTCATGGCATTGGCAGATACACAGCATATCCTCAATCAATTCTTTTTGTAGGACTTAAAGTCTCTTGGCTCATATTTAAAATGATTTGTTCTGCTCTCTGAATTTGTACCTTACTATTTATGAATTTGGTTGAGTTCTCACATTGTTGTTTATGTTTTTTAATTCCTTTCAGCATTTCATTTTGCCAGTGTAATGGACTTTTCAATTGAGGACTATTATGAACATTTTCACTAGAGATTCTCAAAGTATGACCTTGGGGTCCCCAAGACCCTTTTCAGGGTCCACAAAGTCAAACTACTTCATAATAATACTAATGTTACTTGCCTTTTTTTAACCCTCATTCTCTCATGAATATACAGTAGGATTTTCTAGAGACTGCAGGACATGTAATAATGCCACCCTGACAGCTAATGGAACATGTGCTTGTGTAAATCTTAGGTTTTAAATTTTCTCAGTTTATCCTACAACTCAACAAGAACAACAACAAAAAAACAACCTGATTTAAAAAAAGAGGCAAAGGACTTGAATAGACATTTCTCCAAAGAAGATATACAAATGGCCAATTAGCATATGAAAAGATGCTCAACAACATTATTCATTATGGAAATGCAAATCAAAACCACAGTGAGATAACACTTCATACCCATTAGGATGGCTATTATAAAAAAGAAAAAAGAAACAGAAAATCAATGTGGGCGAGGATGCAGAGAAAAGGGAACCCTTGTCCACTGATGGTAGGAACGTAAAATGGTGCAGCCACTGTGGAAAACAGTATGGTAGTTCCTCAAAAAATTAAAAATATGATCCAGCAATTCTATTTATGGGTATATGCCCAAAAGGATTGAAAACAGGGTCTCAAAGAGGTATTTTTCCCCCATGTACAGAGCAGCATTATCCACAATAGGCAAAAGGTGGAAGCAACCCAAGTCTCCATCAAGAGATGAATGAATAAACAAAGTGTGGTATATAGAGGCAATGGAATATCATTCCACTTCAAAAAGGAAGGAATCTTGGACACATGCTACAAAGTAGAAGAACCTTACAGACATGCTAAGTGAAATAGCCAATCACAAAGGACAAATGTTGAATGATTTCATTTATCTGAGGTACTTAAAGTGGTCAAATTCATAGACACAGAAAAAAGTAGGATGGTGGCTGCCAGAGGCTGGGAGCGGGGCAGGTGGAAAGGGGCAAGTGGAGTGTATTGTTTAATGGGTACAGAATGTCAATTTTGCAAGAGGAGAAAAGAGGAGATGGGTGGTGGTGATGCTTGTAAAACAAATGTGAATATATTTAATGTCTTTAACTCCAAAATGTTCAATATGGTAAATTTTACATATAATTTTTAAAATATACATTAAAAAGAACAGTATGAAATAAAAGTATGCTCGGTCTAACTTCCTAAATGGTAAATATTAATACATGTAATTAACACAAACAAGAGCTCTTCGGGGAGTCTTAATAATTTTTAAAGGTGTACATGGATTTTGAGACCAAAGAGTTTGAGAACGGCTGCTTTAGATGTAAATACATGCACATACTTTAGAGACTTGTCAGGCGTCTGATTCAAAGCTATTATTACTATTTTTTTTCTTTTACCAAGTTTTCATTCTTAAGGGTACCACAGACAAATTGAGAAGACAATCAGAACTGTAGAGGGGGTAATTTCCCCAAATCGGTCTGAAATAAAAGCACATGACAGCCTCTAACTATAGTCATACTGGTCACCGGCTTAGGAGAAACCAGAGTGTGAAAAAAAGACCCTCCTTGGTATGAGAGAGATCAGATTTAGCTTTAAACTGTGGAACAAAACCAGTTAGACTTACCCGCATGCTATACGACCCAGCATGGTTATATGTTACAGCTATGGCTACATCTTTATGGAAAAGGGGGGAAAATTGAAGAAAAATTAGAAGGCATTCATTTATTCAGTAACTGACATTCTACAAATCTCTTTCAACCTAAAAGATATCAACATCTTTTAACTACCTGACAATAAAGATTAAAAAAAAAAAATCTATAGGCAGGTTCCAAAAAAGGTGAATTTCAAAGTTTTCTTTTTCTTTTTTTTTTAAATGGAGTTTTAGCAGTCCCTTAACTATAGAGAATAAACTGGTGGTTACCGTCGGCGGGGGGTGGGGGTGGGGGGTGGGAAATGGGTAAAACAGGTGATGGGGATTAAGAGTACACTTATCTTGATAAGCACTGAGTAATGTATAGAATTGCTGAATCACTATATTGTACACCTGAAACTAATAAACACTGTATGTTAACTACACTGGAATTAAAATTTTTTTAAAAATGGAGTTTTAGCTCTTTTAATGTTTGTAGGCTATTTTAGATATTTTTCCTTCAACAAGAAAAGTTGCAATGTTAAAGTAGGAAATGCAATGAATTGGGAGAGAGAAATTCTGGTTTAAGACCCAAATCTGCCATCTGTCGCATGATCACCTCTGTGATCCTGACTAAGTCATTTCAAATCTCAGAGTCCTGATTTCCTGGTCCATTCTGACCCATTAAATGGGTATGAGAATGTTACAATGACTTAATAAATGTGAAAGTGCTTTGTAAACTGTAACAGACCATACAAATATACAATATATTTCATAGTATCATGTGAACACAGAATTGGTTAAAGGCTTTCCTAGGAGATGGGGGCAAAAAAAAGACCTTCCTAGAAGATGGAAATCAAAAGTTTTGAGGTATAAAGAATGCAGACCAAAGTCATTTCATAGACTCCTGATACTTTAACTACCATTTTGATGCTGCCAGCTCAAATCTATTTCCAGCCCTGACCTTCCTTCTCCAGAACTGATTAGTCACTCCCAGCTGGATGCTCTATCGGCACCTTAAAGTGAACGTGGTGGGTCCAATAAATCATCTACCCACTCTGCCTGCATTCTTTCCCGCCCTGGGAGGTCCATGACTGGCACTACTATTTTCCTTGTCCTGCAGGTTGAAAACCTGTCATCCATACCTTCTCCTTCGCTTTCCACATGCGATAGTCGACTACAAAGCTCCCAAGTTCTTCCCTATCTGTCCTATTCATTTCTTCCTCTCATGCCCATCGCTCGACCCTGACTCAGGGGGAAGGCCACAGGCCTGGGTAACTCTGAGGTCTTCTTGGGACGTCCTGCTTCCTTCTCAGCCCTGCCAGCTGATGCTTCCTAGCATGTCTCCACCATATTCAAAATACCAGACCTGGTACTGAAGGCCCTAAACTCTCAGTCTTATTTCCCACCATTCTTCTACATAGCCTATATGACAACCAAATGGGAAAATGGGCAAATCAATGTTCTCCATATGTGCCTCCAGTCTTCCCCCTACTGTGCCTCTTTGCTCATGCTCCTCCTTCACTATGTTGTCAGTCCCCAGCCCCACCAAACTGAAACCTCGCCCTGTGTTCACATCATACCCATTCATGGTCCCTGGGAAAAGTCTGTCTAGCTGGAATGAATTTCCTCTCCTCTGAACATTTAGATAGACATCTGCATATAAAACACCATTATGATTCTTTCCTCATCCAGTTTTATAATAGAATGATTTTTCTCTTTATCAGCTGTTTTATTTGTTTTTTTTTAAAGATTTTATTTATTTATTTGAGAGAGAGAGAATGAGAGACAGACAGCACAAGAGGGAAGAGGGTCAGAGGGAGAAGCAGACTCCCCGCTGAGCAGGGAGCCCGATGTGGGACTTGATCCCGGGACTCCAGGATCATGACCTGAGCCGAAGGCAGTCACTTAACCAACTGAGCCACCCAGGCACCCCTCTTTATCAGCTGTTTTTAAAAAAAGTGCAAAAATAAAACAGTTCACAAAAATCAAATACTGAAATATATAAAGTAAAAAGGGAAAGTCCTCTCTATTGCCCAGTGTAACTACTGTTAAACTCTTTAACATGTGTCCTTTCAGAATGCACAAACTTACATTTTTTTATAAAAATAGTATATTCTTATACATATTGTTTTGCAACCACCTTAAAATTTTATTTCTTTTTCCACCTTTTTTTATTAACATGTGACATATATATCCACTTTGTCTTTCAATAGTAGCAAGGGGTAGTTGAGTAATAATGATGATGATGACAGCTAATGTGTACTGGACTGCTTGGTATATGCTGCACAACAAGCTTTCTGTGTATCGTCTCATTTAATTCCACAGTAACCCAAGGAAGTAATTATCACTATCATTCCCATTCATGGCTGGAGGACACTTGATGCTTAGAGAGAGTGTATGTCTTCCCGAAGGGTCACAGACAACAGAGGAACCAGAATCAAACCCATAACAGCCTAACTCCAGGGTCTACATTATTTTTAGTTTTAGTTTTTTAAAGAGTTATTTATTTATATTAGAGAGGGAGACAGAGACAGACAGAGAGAGCACAGTGGGGAGGAGCAGAGGGAGAGGGAGAGAGAGAGTCCCAAGTAGACTCCGCACTGAGTGTGGAGCCCAACACGGGACTCGATCCCATGACCCTCAGGGGCCTTGGGGCCTCAGCCCAAACCAAGAGTCATGGACACCAAAACGACTGTGCCCCCCATGTACCCCCATGGTTTGCATTATTAACCACCACACCACCTATCTTCCCAACATACCCACTTCTCCTTTGCTATATGGTAAATTCCTTAAGAGAGGAAAGTAGGGACAAAGACATCTTTTTTTCCTCTTCACATTACTCAGAACATCTATTTTTTTGAAAACTTTAAAATGAACATATTAGTAAATGAACCTTCTTCAACCTATATCTTGCCAATATCTTTTAACCCTTCTGAGGAGAAAATGCATTCAATTATACCAGATTAGGGTTTTTTTTCGATTTATGAAATATGAAAAGTATTCAGCTGACATGAAAGTCAACAGAATCATAGTAAACACATTGCCAGGAAAATTCTAAATTCTTTTTTAAAAAATTTCTTAAAAATTTGAATTATTGTTGATATATAATATTAAATTAGTTTCAGGTATACAACATAGTGAATTCAACAATTATATACATTTTTAAATGCTTACCATAAGTGTATTATATTATCGACTATATTCCCTATGCTGTACTTTTCATTCATGTGACTTGTTTTATAACTGGAAGTTTGTACCTCTTAGCCCCCTTCACCATTTCATCCGCTGCCCTCAACTCCTTCAGCAACCACTAGTTCGTTCTCTCTGAGTCTGTTTCTCTCTTTGTTGTTTATTCACTTGTTTCATTTTTTAGATTCCACATATAAGTGAAATCATATGATATTTGTCTTTCTCTGGCTTATTTCACTTAGCATAATATTGTCTAGGTCCATCTATGTTGTCACAAATGGCAAGATTTCATTCTTTCTTAAGGCTGAGTAATATTCCATTGTGTATATATGCCATGTCTTCTTTATCCATTCATCTATCGATAACCCACAGCTAACATCATACTCAATGATAAAAAGCTGAGAGCTTTCCCACTAAGGTCAGGAACAAGACAAGGATGTCCACTCTCACCACTTTTATTCAACATAGTACTGGAAGTCCTAGCCACAGCAATCAGACAAGAAAACAAATAAATAAAAGGCATTCAATTGATAAAGAAGTAAAACTTTCATTATTTGCAGATAATATGATACTATACATAGAAAATCCTAAAGACTACCAAAAAACTCTTAGATCTAATAAATGAATTCAGCAAAGTTGCAGGATATGAAAATCAATACACAAAAATCTGTTGTGTTTCTATCACTAATAATGAAATAGCAGAAAGGTAAATAAAGAAAACAATCCCATTTACAATTGCACCAAAGGAATAAATTCTTTCATACGTTACAGGGTAACTGAACTTGTTCCTCCCTCCCCTAGTTATCTCTAGATCTCCACAAGAGAACGTTAAATATCCTCTTATTTCTCTATTTTTTTTAAATTAATTAATTTTAAGTAAGCTCTATGCCCAACAGGGGGCTTGAACTCCTGACCCTGAGATCAAGTTGCATGCTCAACCAACTAAACCAGCCAGGCGCCCCATCCTCATATATTTAATAAGGTATGTAAGTGTACCATGGTGCAGTGTTAGGTAAGCGCATATACCCTGGAATGTGGGTTCGAATTCTGGCTCCACCAATTACTTTTGGAATGACTTTAAGAAAATTATTAATCTAAGCTTTGGTTCCCCATTTATGAAGTTAACACTAATAATAACACCAATTTCATTGGCCTATTCTGAAAATGGTAATTAAATAATCCATGGAAAGCACTTAAGATCTGACATATACAAAACAACTCAATAAATCTTAGCTATTATTCTTATTCTTATTATTGAGAGTAGGGCAGGGTTTTGTGAAGCATGGCCACTAGCAACAAAGTAGGAATTTCTCAAGCCTTAAATATTTAGAATACTTGATCATTCTCACTGAGATCATTCATTAAGAGTTGGTTCTACTTTAAATTCACAAATGCTTCTGGGCCCTTAAGACTTCCTGTTTGGTGTACTCACTTATTCAATCATGGCTACTGTTAGTTAGCATTTATCAGAGACCCACCAGAACATTTCTGAAAGCTGGGTTATTGTTGAAAAAGACTACCAAAAGAATGTAGTGAAGAGCAATCATGCTGGTTTTCAATAATGTATTCATTTTTTAATTAAAAATTTAAAAAATTTCCAAGAAATGCAGTGTAGTTCAAAACACTGCTAAGTGCCTTGGTGAAGATCCATACCAAATGACACAGTTGGCTCATCTGAATCTCAATCACACATGCAATTTTTCTGTTTAATTTAGGCTGAAGAGGCCACTGAAACTTTACTACTACTGAGACTTCTATTCAGTATATAGGGGTCTAGAGTAAGATAATCCCTGATTTTGGAGGGGCTGTTTTTTAAGAATGAAATGAATAACCACGCTAGCATAAAATGAATAGGTTAACCATTTGCAGAATGCGACTCTATAAGGGATGTTTGCAAACATTTTTTTCCAGGTACTCAATACATTGAAGGTAAAGACCATCCAGGTTCAGGATAAAAAAAAAATCTCAAGAGTTGTAACCCAATCAACTTCTGTGAAAAAGGAATTTGCTAAAAACTGAACAGATGTCTACACAGAGTTTAGATAAAGATCTTACTCTGTCTGGGGAGGAGGGTACTACCATAAGCTAGCAGGAAGATTCTGTTCTACCTGGTAGGCATGTTTTTATAATGGAGCTTTCACAGTTCAATGACACCTCATGTTCAAGGTTATGCAGCCCCCCAGCTCTGACTCTGCACCCATCTGGCTTCCCATGCAAAGTGTCCTGCAGCAGAAGGGATACTGCTATCAAGGGATTCTGATCCCTCTGGTACATTGTTCCAGTCACAAGTTTATAAAAAATTTAAAATTTTCGATGTCAGCCTCTCCTGGCTTCAATTACAATAAATCAGTCCCACCCTCAACCTACTCAAATTAGTTTGCAGCCAAACATCTATTTTCCACTGGAAAAGTAAAAATAGCACAGGAGTCAAGGTCAGAAAGGCTGGATATCAATGTCACTAACCTTCAGTAAGTTACTTCACCTTCTCTGCCTCAGTTTCATCAGCTGTACATAGGTATGGCAGGGACTCCCCCTCATTCAATTACAGTGAAGATAAAATGTTTTTAAGATTTTATTTATTTATTTGAGTGAGAGACAGAGAGAGAGAGCACGAGTGGTGGGGAGGGGCAGAGGGAGAGGGAGAAGCAGACTCCCTGTTGAGCAGGAAGCCCAGTGGGCACTGGGCTTGAGCCCAGGGTCATGACTCATGACCTGAGCTGAAGGCTGACATTTCACCGACTGAGCCACCCAGGTGCCCCTATTTTGGTGAAGACAAAAGTTTACATGTGATTGGGCACTTAATAAATCATGGCTCCTCAATAACCCACTTCGACCTGAAACACTGCCTGAACGGCGGGTAATCCTCCTCCCCAGAGTAGTTTTGGATATTGTTTTTCTTGTTTAAAAGTAGTACATTCTTGCTGAAGGAAAACTGCAAGGGAAAGAAAGTACAAAGAAGTGGGGTGTGTGTGTGTGTGTGTGCGCGCACGCGTGCGTGCAGGGGGGGTACAAATCACCTCAAATCCCACTACCCAATGGTCACCTAACATCTTGGCATATTTCATTTTCGTCATTTTGCTAGTATATTTAATGACATATTTTTCAAATATTTACAAAATATAGGAAAAGGAAAAAGAAAAATACCACTAATTGCACCACCCGAGCCAATCAATGCTGGTATTCCTACCGATGGTTATGCTGGGGAGCTTAAAAAATGTAACCCCATGACTAGGGTGGGTCCTTTCCTTCCAGGCGAACGCGATATATTTCCATGAAGCACACTCCTCTTCTTCATAAAATGTTACTTTGTTACTTACTGTTTTTGCCATCCCTCAGAGTTATGTTTCTCGTGTAAGAGATATTCAGTCTTCTTCCACTGCTGGATGCAAACGGTGAGTACTGGTCTAGAAAAAAAGTTAAAATTAAATTAAATTTAATTAAAAAATTAAAATTCAGCAACAAATTTACAAACATCAGGCCTGACTTCATACCTTACAAAAGAAAACGTAAAACACCCGCCCTACGCTGGCAGCTCAAATGTGTCTTCTTTGTTCCTATTACTTTAAATTTATACTTTCATATTAATACTTTCATTTATATCTCAGGAAATGGCATATGAAAAATTCCAGCTTCTCTGAAAAATGAAAGTGTTTGCAGCCTCAACACTCTTCCTCCGGGGGTCAAGTGGCACAGTGGTCTTCCCCTTCTTGGGCAAATGCATTCTGGGTCACCAAAATCTCCACCACTCACTACTCTTCTCTCGCCTCGCCTCTTTCTGCATCACTCGTCCCGCCCACAGGCTTGTGTGCTCATCCTCTGTTGGACAACATCCAGGAGTTACAGCATCGCTGAACTGAAGCAATTTCTTCTGAAGCTCCTATGTGTGCCGGTTATAAATTGTAAAAAGGAAGGAGAGTAAGAGGACACTCGATTCTGGGGTGCCTGGGTGGCTCAGTCTGTTGAGCGTCTGCCTTTGGCTCAGGTCATGATCCTAAAGACCCGGGATGGAGCCCCGGGTCAGGCTCCCTGCTCAGTGGGGAGTCTGCTTCTCCCTCTCCCTTTGTCCCTCCCCCCGCCGCCCCGTGCTCTCTCTCTCTCACTCTCTTTCAAATAAATAAATAAAGTCTTTAAAAAAAAAGAGGATACTCAATTCTAACAATGCTATGTTCAGGCTTAGGAATACAGTGCGGGCATATTTAGATGCATTTCATTTAGTGTAAAAGGACAAAATGAGAATAGAGCACACATCTCCTAAAGCGGTAGTTATATATTTTAAGCTTTCAATATAACTTTCTTGAATGAATCTAGAAATTAAAGATCCTAATAATAAAACCCTATAATATAATAATCCTAAAAATAATGAAGAGATAAATGGATTAATTTTTTTTTTCCCTGTTTGCTCCAAAGGTCAGAGTTAGCCTGCAGTAAATATTCTGGAGCAAGTTTGGGAAGAGCTCAGATTTTGCTCAATTTAGAGGGAAGAACTTTTAAAGGAAGAACTGACTGAAACCATAACAGGTGAATGAGTTCTCGTTACGAATTTCCTCAGGTGTTAAGAAGAGGTTGAGCAACAGCTTAGAGGGGGTATTGAAGCAGAGATGTGTGCGTGTGCCAACCGGGACGAATCTCTGCCTTGGTCCTTCCTGTGCTCAGATTCTCTGATTCGAGGAAGTACCTAGGTCTCTAGTTCATCAGAAATTTGATCACAGAATGGAAAAGAAAGGAGGAAATAATGCAAGGATAAATCTCAGGTAACCCAAGAGAACCTGAGAGTCTCCAGTGCTCTGTCTTTAGTCCCTAGGACCCAGGAAGTTGCCACAGGTACAGAAAATACAACAACGTAGGCCCTTGAGGAGCGGTGAATTAAAAAAGCTTTGGAAGGAGTCAGCGCAGGGTGTAGGAAGAACTAGTGTTTGGTTGAAAAAAGACCCATCTCAACACTGTTAGGCAATTAGTTAAGTTTTATTTAATGGGTTAAAAAGTGTGTATGGGCACATCCGTGAAATGTGAATCTACTCTACTTCACACTAAAAACCACATTAGCAAAGGACAGCATCAATCGCTGAGAGAAGAAAAGGGACACAAGAGTGGCATAAAGAAAGAAAAGCACCTCCAATGCTTATTCATAGACTCTTAACAAGCAGAGCAAAGAGAAAAGCATTCCATACCTTGTGACTGAATGTTGAAAACATCAGACATGGCTTTCTCCTTGAGGATGAGACCCAAAGCTGCCTGGCATAAAAACTCCTTGGCTGTGGCCTTCCTACTGGGAAACAGTTCCTTGTGGTGTTGAGTGATGAAATCTGTGTGCACGTTCCCAGCCTCAAACTCTGGATGGCCAGACAGGCTGAGAAGGAAGTCAATGTTGGTATGCAGTCCGACAATCTGGGAAGAGAATAAAGCCCACGTCCCCAATGAGTGGGGAAAACAACAGATTCAGAAAATCATTTCTCGACAGATGTTGGCGAGGATGCGGAGAAAGGGGAACCCTCCTACACTGTTGGTGGGAATGCAAGCTGGTGCAGCCACTCTGGAAAACAGTATGGAGATTCCTCAAAAAGTTGAAAGTAGAGCTATCCTATGACCCAGGAATTGCACTACTGGGCATTTACCCCAAAGATACAAGTGTAGTGATCCGAAGAGGCACCTGCACCCCAATGTTTATAGCAGCAATGTCCACAATAGCCAAACTATGGAAAGAGCTTAGATGTCCATCAACAGATGAATGGATAAAGAAGATGTGGGGGGTGTGTGTGTGTGTGTGTATGTATATAAATTTATTATATATATACTAATATATATATTATATATATATTCCATTGTGTGTATATATATATGTGTATATATATATTATGCAGCCATCAAAAAATTGAAATCTTGCCATTTGCAAAGACGTGGATGGAACTAGAGGGTATTATGCTAAGCAAAATAAGTCAATCAGAGAAAGACAAGCATCATATGATCTCACTGATATGAGGAATTTGAGAAACAAGACAAGAGGATCATATGGGAAGGGAGGGAAAAATGAAACAAGATGAAACCAGATAGGGAGACAAACCATAAGAGACTCTTAATTTCAGGAAACAAACTGAAGGTAGCTGGAGTGGAGGGGGGTGGGAGGGATGGGGTGGCTGAGCGATGGACATTGGGGAGGGTATGTGCTATGGTGAGCGCTAAGAATTGTGTAAGACTGATGAATCACAGTCCTCTACCCCTGAAACAAGTAATACATTATGTGTTAAAAAAAATTAAAAAAAAAGAGAAAATCATTTCTATGGCATCTGCTCTTTGTACGAAGTATTTTCCACAATGGACAACTCTCAAGGAAAATAAAAAACCTACTAAAGTACCACATGGCAGCATTAGGACAACTTGTAGGAAAAACAAAACAAAACAAAACAACCCACTTCACCATCACTATCTATCTGGACTTAACACTTAAAACTATTTTATGATACATTTTTTAAAATGTAGCAAACTACATTTTACTCTATGATAAAGAGGAAATAGGAAATGATGTTAGGGTAGGTCACATGGATATATTTAATTGACTCAGGCTAGGAAAGTGATAAATGTTAAGAAACTTAAATGAGATTTATTTGCAAGATATTGAAGGACTTGCCACTCAGAATATGCCCACAAAATAGGAAGACTGCAAACTGAGGTTAGGATTGCTACACTGAGGAGGAGACAGGATTAAATGACCTCAAAGGAACTTCCTTCCGACACTAAAACCCAAACTTTACACACCGATGTAAAAATGAAAAGGTATGAAATGAACCCACATACGCCCAATAAATGGGATCAAGGGTAAAACCAGCTATCTGAGCCTTGGGTTCATTCATTCATTCATCCAATCATTCATTTAATAGACATTTACTGAGCACCGTTAGGTGCCAGGTCCTGATCCAGGTACTGGGGACACGATGAGGAACGAAACCTCAGAGAGCTTACATTCTAGAGACAGATAACAGACAATATCTATAAACAAATATCTAATATGATGTCAGGCCATATGAAGAAAAATAAGGCTGGTTAAGGGGACAGAGAAGAGCAAAGGGCCTTATTTTAAATGGGGTGACCTGGTTTCAAGCTACACTACAAAGCTGTAGTAATAAAAACATTATGGTACTGGCACAAAAATAGACACAAAGATCAATGGAACAGAACTGACAACCGAGAAATAAACCCATGCTTACATGGTCAATTAATCTATGACAAAGGAGGCGAGAATATACAGTGGGAAAGGACCATCTTTTCAATAACTGGTGTTGGGAAAACAGGACAGCTACATGCAAAAGAATGAAACTGGACCACTTTCTCACACCATACACAAAAAATAAACTCAAAATGGATTACAGATCTAAATGTGAGACCTGAAACAGTAAAACTCCTAAAATAAAACATAGGCAGTAATCTCTCGGGATATCAGCTTTAGCAACATATTTATGGATATGTCTCCTCAGGCAAGGGAAACAAAAGGAAAAATAAACTACTGGGACTACACCAAACTAAAAAGCTTTTGCACAGGGAAGGAAACCATCAACAAAATGTCTCTCTCTGTCAAATACATAAATAAAATCTTTAAAAAAAAAAAAAAGGAAGAAGAACTGGAGAAGATAGATGCAAATTATGTGTCCTGATAAGGGGCTAATATCCAAAATATATAAAGAACTCCTACAACTCAACACCAAAAAACCTAATAATCCAATTAAAAAGTGGGCAGAGGACCTGAACATTTTTTTTCCTCCAAAAAAGACATACAAATGGCTAAGAGACACATGAAAAGATGCTCACGATCACTCATCATCAGGGAAATGCAAATCAAAACCACAATGAGATAGCACCTCATACCGGTCAGACTGGCTAGCATCAAAAAGACACAAATAACAACTGTTGGTAAGGACATGGAGAAAAGGGAACCCTTGTGCCCTATTGGTAGGAAGGTAAATGGGTGCAGCCACTGTGGAAAATAGTATGGAAGGTCCCCCAAAATTAAAAACAGAAATATCATATGATCCAGTAATTCCATTTGCCGGCTATTTGCCCAAATGAAACAAAAACATGAATTAGGAAAGATAATGCACCCCTATGTTTATTGCAACATGATTTACAATAGTTAAGATATGGAAGCAGCCCCAGTCCATCTATAGATGAAGGATAAAGAAGATGTGGTGTATACACATAACAGAATACTACTCAGACATAATAAAGAACGAAATCTTGCCATTTGTAACAACATGGATGGACCTAGAGGGTTATTATACTAAGTGAAATAAGTCAAAGACAAATATTGTATGATTTCACTTACATGTGCAATCTAAAACACAAAGCAAACACACAACAGAAACAGACTCATAAACAGAGAACTGATGGTTGCCAGCAGGGAAGGCGATGAGGGGATAAGTTAAATAGATGAATGGGATCAAGAGGTACCAATTTCCAGCCGTAAGTAAGTCACAGCGATGAAAACTACAGCATATGGAATATAGTCAATAATACTGTAATAACTTTGGGGGCAGATGGTAGCTACACTTACTGTGGTGAGTCCTGTGTAAGGTATAGAACTGACTCACTCTGTTGTACACCTGAAACTAATATAACATTATATATCAACTATGTTTCAATTTTTAAAAAAATGGATGGGCACCTGGGTGGCTCAGTCGGTTAAATGTCTGATTCTTGGTTTCAGCTCAGGTCATGATCTCAGGGTTGTAGGATTGAGCCCTGCGTTGGGGCTCTGTGCTCAACGCGAGTCTGCTGGAGATTCTTTCTCTCCCTCTCTCTCTCTCTCTCTCTCTCTCTGCTCTTCCCCCACCTTATATGCGCATGCGCATGCCTTCTTTCTCGCGCGCTCTCTCTCAATAAATAAATAAAATCTTAAAAAAAAAAATGGAGAAGGCCTGGGAAGGATTCTGAATGAGCAGGAGCTGAGGATGGTGAGGAGGGAGTCTTGCGATCATGTGGGGAAAGAACATTCTGGAAGAGAGAATAGGAACACATGGGTCCATGCTGGGTGTGTCTAAGGAATGGCAAGGGGAGCCCTGTGTGGTTGGAGCCACAGAGATGAGAAGTTTGGTCAAATTAATGACATATAACACTTTGGATGTCATGGGTTAATAAATCCTTCTATGATGCTACATCAGTATGGTTTGGGGCTTACTGCACCAAGGAAATCAATGTGCTACAAAAAAGCAACAAACTCCGTCAAATGGATAAAACTGAACATAATTATTTTCCTTTGGGGAAAATAAAACCAGACTGTACGCCACACTTGTGTAGCTGGCCTTATCTAACAGGATGAATATGAATTTAATATCAGATTTCACTGAAGTATAACACTGACGTTAACAGTTTTAGCCCTGCAATTTTTCTTTTCTAGCTCAATCAGAAAGTCATTAAACTCTATTCTGACCCATGGGAATGTGAAATCAGTTTGTTCCTGACATCTGGGTAACTGGTGGAAATAAGCCGACAAGGACAAAGGCTGACCAATCATGACGGACATACTTGGCTGTGGAGATACACAGATCGTCAGGGTCCCCAACATGGCCCCAGGGCACTCACATTGTACTGACGAAGGCTGTACCTCAGTTTCGTCAAGGCCGCCTGGCGATCTGCAGCCCATACAACCAGCTTTGCAATCATGGGGTCATAATGCACTGAAACCTCATCTCCTGAAATTGAAAAATCACAGTAATCACAGTCAAAATTCAAAGTCATAAAATATGACATGCAAGACATTCTGCTGGGGCTTTATGCTCATTTCACACTTGATCTTCAGGAGCTCTTGCATGACAGATATCATTACCACTGTTTTATTCATGAGGAGCTGAGGCTTGAAGGGGTTTAAAAACTTACCACCAGTCTGAGGAGAGTATGGCCATCCAAGGGCACCAGGCCCGAAAACAGTTATCCAATAACACACAGGCTGGCTTTCTCCATCCTACCTTCTTCTAAACCTTCTTTTCCCTTTGCATTTTGTAAGTCTTCAAACTGCCTCTACCCTCTCCTGTCACAATCACTTCTGCCCTTAGCATTCCCTTCCCTCCATCCCTCAGTTTCCTCATCAGAAAAATATGGATAACAATCCTACTATCCTGTAGGGTTCTTGGGAGGATTGACAATAAAAGGCCAAATGCCATACCTGGCAGAACCAATAAACAAACAGTAGCTATCATTGCTACGACAGAGTCTTAAAGAACAAGAATCTGAACCACACAGTCCCGTAAGTTCAGGGCCAGGCACATGAAGACCCAGCTGTAAGCCAGCCTATGCCACCCAAGCTGCTGGCTGGAATACTTTAAAAAAAAAAAAAAACAAAAAACTGAACCGTGCACATCTCATGGTTCAAGGTTAAAAATGGTTCAAGTCAAAAGGATGTGGTATGTTATAAAGAATACTGTTCTAGGACCTTTGTGTGATTTTTGGCAGGTCACTTGGCCCCTCTGAACCCCAGGGTCTTCATCTATAAAATCAAGGGGTTAGATTACACTCTCTTACCCATCACCCACCCACCTATCCACCCCATCACTCACCAACACATACTGAACACTTCTAGGCCCAGGCCTGAGCAAGGTGCTGCAAATATAACATGGAAGAAACTTACAAATATAGTGGGAAAACTAGACAAGGAGTAAAAGGTTACTGTAAAACAGTATAAGGAAAGTGCCTGAGGAGTACACAAGGGGCTCGGGGAACGCAGAAGAGGAGGGTTGCGGAAGATTCTTGGAGTAGATGATGCTCTCAGTGCCGAGATGTCAATCTGGGAGTCCTTCGCGGAATTACACCTCTGTTATCCTTTGAGCACCTTTATTAAATTACACTGCAAGTTTTGCTTGCCCTGCAGATTTTTTCTTTTCCGTTGCGAGTGTTCTCTTTTCTCTCTAAAGTGTTCTGCTATTAAGTTAAAAAAAGGCACTGACTACTAAATCTTGCTGTGGTTTAGTCAGAGTTCTCAAAATTCTTCCACTTTGTCCTCAAGAGGTCCTGATTCCTCATTTTGGCTTTCAAGACACTATGTGATCTGCTTTCAACCTGTACCTCTAGCTGCACCTCCAACTATTCACCATCCTGACCCCTTTTCTCCGGCCACATGTTTTCTTACAGTTCCTCCACCACACCTGGAGTTAAGCTCTCCTTTCTTTACTGTTCTGCGTGCTGTTCAATCTGCCTACTCAAATCCACTCCACACTTCCTCTTCAAAATGTGTCCGGGCTGTATTGGCCTAACATAACCTCTAATCCTGAGAACTGCTTTTCAACATTCACCACCCGGATAACTTCTCTGGCAGCTAAAGTCAAGGTGGCAGGAGCTCAGAGCATGGACTCTGGAGCCAGAGAGACTGGGTCTGAATCTTGGCTCCAAGGGTGACCTTGGGCAAGTCACTTAACTTCTCTGTGCCCTGGAGTCCTCATCTGGAAAATGGGGGTGATAATAACACCTACTCACAGGGTAGTTCAGCCCATATAAAAAAAAGTCACCTGGAACAGTGTATACAGTACACAGTACATGCTAAATAACTGTTATGACCATTGCTGGTAATCACACGCTATGACAGCTCTTGTGCTGTTATTGTTTTATTTCTCTTTCTTTTATTGTTGTTTCGCTTGCACTGAGTTTATATATTAATTCTCCAGCTTGACTCTAAGTCCCTTGAAGGCAGAGGGCATTGGGCATAGCGGGGATCAGTGCCTTAAATCACTTTTAGAACTAGGCAGAGTAGAAATATGAAACAGTACACGCAAAATGTTTGTTATTTAGGTTTGAACAAGTACTGCTACATTTCAACAAAGGGCGTATTGTGTAAAAATACTAGCTATTTTTTTTGTAAATAACTATTCCAGAAAGAAAAATAAAGATTAATGAGAAACCAATTAAGTCCTTTATTCTAAAACATACTAAACATTTCCATAAGACACAGGGAAAAGATGCTGTCCAGAAATAGTAATGCACCGAAAATTCCACAAGACCGAGACTTTTCATTGAATTCACTTTACCTTGTCTCACTCCAGTTTCGATCCTAGTGCAAAGGTCTGCCTGAGGAGTGGAGAGATGCACTAATGGCCCAGCCCCGGGCATGAAGTTATTGTCAGGATCTTCTGCATATATTCTAGCTTCAAAGGAATGGCCCTGCAGAGTTATTTCTTCCTGGCTCAAAGGAATCTTCTCTCCTGCTGCAATCTGGTGAAAGATGTGCTTCTATGAAAATCCCCCTTACAGCACCTACGAGACTTGGGAAGTTGATGGTCTTGCCTTTTTCCATGGAAAACGTGCATTCAGGCTTTATAACGAAGCCAAATAAAAACTATTATTTTCCTCACCTCCCCGAGTTTGAGGCAAAAACAAAAATAGGTTAAAAAACAGATGCAGCTTGGAAATAATGTATTAAGTACAATGGATTTCTAGAGTCTTTAAAGTAGAGAAAGCAGGTGAACTGATGACTAAATTATAAATATAAAAATCACTGTTTTTTCAATGTAATACAATTAAAGTTCTTCTTGGCAAGATAATCCATTTTCATTTAAAACATCAGTGCTCAGTTACCAAACCAATCTTCTTTTTATAGCTAATTATTAGTTTGTGTTTAGGACTACACTCACAGCTATGGCTAAAGTGTGGCATTTGTCATCTTTGTTAACCTTTTTTTTTTAAAGTTTATTTATTTAAGTAATCTCTACACCCAATGTGGGGCTCAAACTCACCACCCTGAGATCAAGAGTCATACACTCTACCCACTGAGCCAGCCAGGCGCCCCCATCTTTGTCATCTTCATCACCGAGTGAGTGATAAAGCAAAACAGAAAGGGGAACATGATGGTTTTTCAATTTTGTTATGTTAACCCATATTGCGTGATACCAGATTATAAGCAGGATGACCATCATTGTCTACCACTACTACAATCACACTGACTGTTATGTACCAATACAACAACTCTCTTTCTTCAACTAGTATAATTTGGAAAAGGCTATTGGAGGACATGCTGTCACTCTCTCTCTCTCTCTCTCTCTCTCCTTAAATTATCCTCCAAGATGAGAAAAAAACAAACTGAGAAAGCAAAAGATACAGGGGAAGAAACTAAGTAATTTAGCACTACTTGCAACTAAGGAAGTAAGCATGAAACAGAGGCAAAGGTTTCATCTCTCTAAATCTGTAGATAAGAAAAATCAGGAGGCACAGCAGTTAAGAATGAAAGGAAAATGAACGACACTGAATGCCTTTATGACATGGTGTTTTGAACCACAGACTCTGCAGCCCTATTGCCTGGGTTCAAATTCTGTCTCTCTATTTCCTCTGTTCTGGGCATGTTTCTTAACCTCTTGATGCTACAGAGAAAAGTGCATATAGTAAGCACTACACAAGTGTTAGCTATTGTCATTTCATTCTTATCCTTTATAATGAAACACTTTAATGTTTTAATAAAGAATCCTATTTGTCTTGATATAAACAAGAAGGACCATGTGTCCATATTTCATGATGTGATCTTACTTCTGACTATATAGCCCCATTTCAACCTGGCTTATCTTTGCCTATTTTCCTCTCAGGTTGGCTTCTATCTGAGCTCAGAAGAGACAGGCCCCAACCGTGCCTCTGGATCCTTGGAAATCTGTGCCATGTGAGTTCTCTCAGGCTTAGACATTGAATCTTTGGAACTCCTGGACCTTGGATCTTCTCCCCAGTTTCCCCTGGACATGGCTACCCACCTGCATCTGCAGCCTAGATGCTGACAACATTGCAGCCTCATTCTAGGGAGCCTTTGACTCCAGAGGCTGATCCTGGAGCTTGAATTCACCAAATGGTGAGGCCCCTGGTTTTACCTCTGCCTGGAAGCAAGACTCCAAAGTGCCTTGAACACTGTAAATGAGGTCCAGTGGAATCCATCAGTTCAAGAATGCCACCCCCTCCCGCGCCAGATAAGAAAAGCCTATTTCTCTTTTTAAAGGGCCTTCAAAGCTCTTGCAATTTCTTGAGGTGCAGAAATAAAAGTCTACTGGTTCCCCTTATGCCCAAAAGCTTTCTCTTCCCTTCCCTAGAAACCTTTTATCCATCATGATTTCAAAATTCTGGCTCCTGGGGCGCTGGGGTGGCATAGTCAGTTAAGCATCTCACTCTTGGTTTCGGCTCAAGTTGAAATCTCCGGGTCATGAGACTGAGCCCCACGTCAGGCTCTGCACTCAGTGCGGAATCTCTTTCTCCCTCTCCCTCTGCCCCCCCACCGCCTTTAAAAAAAAAAAAAAATTCTGGACTCTCTCAATTAGTTCCTTGAATTCCGGAAACAGAAGCACTCTTTCTAAAACTTTCTAAATTCGCTACAATTTTCCCATTACTTACTAACACCTACTAGCCTGATGTGCCTGGTTTTCATTAGCTCCCAAGGCTATAAAGGCCCCCAAAGAATCTTATGGCTCAACTAAAACCACCAATCATCCCCAAGGAACCAGCAAAAGGAACATGATATTATTGTCCATCGACATTCTGAAAAGACAAAATTATCAAAATAATCAAGACTTTAGCATCACAACACACAAAAAAATTTTAGATTCAGAATATATAAAGAACCAAGAATCCTACAGAGGTCAAAAGTATTTATAGTACTTAAACATTTTTTTCATATTAAAAAAGGCAATAAAATCAACTGTTTTCAATAATGAGAGTAAAACAGACTAAGGTATTATTCTTATTTGAAGGAATATGCTTTGTGGAACTCTAGTTCAGGCCAGCGTTTCTCAAACTATTTATAAAAAAGGAACAATTATAGACTTATACTTTTGTAACATATAGTAGACGTATCATAGCAATGTCAAAAATGCTATAAAAATTTCTAAACACTTATTCTGAATGGGTTACACTTATCCTACCACAGGCAACAGCAGTGTGCAAGTCAGCACTTGCATGTGGCTCACTCTATTGGTAGACCATTACCTTGGCTCTTCATTCCCAGCCCTTCCTTAGCTCATTTCACCGGGGCTAGCATCTGTCCTGCCTCTAAAATCAAATGATGGCCTAGCCTGGAATAATGTGGCCTCAGGTAGAGCATGAGGCTTTGGTGTTGAGATAATGTGGTCAGAAGAAAGCCTCAGTGGCAGCATCTCACTTGCCCCTTGCCTTAGGCTACCCCATGCTGAAGAGAAATGATGGTAAGTGACAGGTTAGAAATCGGAGTCCATAAAGTGACAATAATGTCACAGCAACAAATGAAATATCATCTTTAACTTCCCATTTTCCTGTCCTCATGACAACCACCAAGAATTGAACCCTTGTCCAAAGTGACACCTTCTTTTAGGAGGCTAGCAGGTAACCTATTGTCAAGACTGATCTTTAACAGAAAAAATACTCCCACCCTAAGCTGCCACTCCACCAAGTCAGTTCCTGTGATCATCTCAGTAACAGGATGTTCCACTTGCAGCCTTGTATTCATTTCCATGAAGTAGAAATTGTGCTTTGAGTCCATAATAAACTCCACGGTTCCTAAAAGATAAAATACAACAGTCACACTTCAATAGCATACGGTCAGTAGAAATCAAAATCTTCTATGATGTATCACATCAACTTCTTATTAATATATTTTTTTAATTTTATTTTATTTAAATTCAATTAAATAACACATAGTGTAGTATTAGTTTCAGAGGTCGAGTTCAGTGATTCATCAAGTGGCATATAACACCTAGTGCTCCATTCCATCACATGCCCTCCTTAATGCCCATCCCCCAGTTACCCCATCCACCCACATCTCCCCTCCAGCCACCCTCAGTTTCCTATAGTTAACAGTCTCTTATGGTTTGTCTCCCAAAGCCAGAGAGAGAAACAAATCACATCAACTTTTAATGCTGCCGTCATTCAATGGTAAACATTTTGCATTTCCTGAAGAAAATATCTCACATATTGCAGCAGCAAATGATTCTTACTAAAAAATAGGGAGCCACATGAAATCTAGCAACAGAAAAGTATGTTTGGGGTTTTCAGCAAAGGGTAAGCCCAAGTTGTGAGTAGTCTCAACCGTTGCAGCAACGAGAACACGGCTGGACCATGTGTTATGGCTTCAGGGCACCAAGATCCCTGGAACCTCACACTGTGACATCCCATCTCCCTCTAGCCCAGTAGAATAAATATAGTAACATTTTTTTCTCCTGATTGTGGGCTTTGGAGGTTTCCTTTAAAAGTCCTTTAGCTGGTGATCCATTGGAAGATTGTTTAGCAACTAAAGCTACATCTTTTCCAACTTTATTAAGGTATAATTTAATATAATAAAATTTATCCATTTTAAGTGTAGGGAAGTGTGTTGAGTTTCACTTGCAACTGAATACAGTCATAGAACCACCACCACCACCATGAAAATGCAAAACATTTCCATCATCCAAAATGTTCATTCCCTTGTTCCCCTTTGCAGTCAGTCCCTGCCCCAGGTCACCGGCCCCAGGCAACCATAGTTTTTTCTAGAATGTCATATAAATGAAATCATATACTACATAGTGTTTTGTGTTTGAGTTTTTTTCACTTAGCTGAAAGTAGTTCCATATACTTTAAGACTGTTTCTCAAACTGGGAGTCATAACCCATTAGCGCCTTGTACAAATTTAGTGAAGACTTCCAGTTTCTGATCCATAAGAAGCTAAGAAGTCACCATTCTAACCTGATAAGAGTAAAAAGCCAAATAAACTGAAAAATCAACAATTTTTCTCAGATCCATCAGAGATATGAAGTCACAGGGCAAACTGCTGCCCCCCAAATCAGAGAGACAGGCAAATACAGAGATTCACAACTTACTGGAACAGAAACCCATGAACAAAACTTCTAAGGAATAAGTACCAGAGGAGGAAAAACCTGCTGTAACTGACAAGTTGCTGGACACTCAGTGTGGATGACTCTGAGAGTCACAATCCCCAAGGACAGTCCCCCATACTTTTGTGTTTTACCTCCAAAAGCTCTATCAGGTCCTCACAGTGGATACTGGAGAAAAATCCCCTTGACCCTCTAGCAGTGGAAGGGGAAAAGGAATCATTTGAAGTACGCCAGAGTTCTGTTCTGACCAAGATTTGTCCATAAGAGAACTATTTTACTAGAGCCTAAACTATGGGGGTTTCATCAGAGCCTAATTAACAGAACCGAAGGAAGGGAAATACACATCTCCAGCCATCCTGTCCCCCACAAATGAATAAATCAAAACAAATCAGGAAAAAAACAAACTGAGACGCACTGGTGAAATTCAGGGCACAAGCTCACCAAAAAACTTAAGACGTAATCCTAGGACTATAGAACACCTCCCCTCCCCAACACCTAATCACCACATGACTAAAGACCAGTTCACCACAGTTCTTTTTACCTGGTACTTCAGGTCTGGCTATCAAGAAATAAATCACAAGGCACACTAAGAGGCAAAAAACAGTTTAAAGAAACTGAAGAAGCATCAGAACCTGATTCAGATATGACAGAAATATTGTAATAATCAGACCAAGAACTTTTTTTTTTTAAAGATTTTTAAAATTTATTTGTCAGAGAGAGAGACAGCACAAGCAGGGGAGAGAGGCAGAGGGAGAAGCAGGCTCCCCGTTGAGCAAGGAGCCCAATGCGGGACTCGATCCCAGGACGCTGGGATCATGACCTGAGCCAGAAGCAGATGCTTAACCGACTGAGCCACCCAGGCATCCGCAAAGAACTTAAAAACATTTTGATTAGTACACTAACAGCTTTAATGGAAAAAGTAGACACATGCAAGAACCCACATGGATAACATAAGAAACATGGAAATTCAAGGAATCAAAAAGAAATACTAGAAATTAAAACACTGTAATAGAAATGAAGAATGCCTTTGGTGGGCTCACCGATAGACTGGACACAGCTAAGGAAACAATCTCTGAGCTTGAGGATATGAAAACAGAAACTTCCAAAACTAAAAGCAAAGACAAAGAAGACTAAAAAAACCAAAACAGAATATCCAAGAACTGTGGACAACTAGACAAGGTGTAACAGATACATAATGGGAATACCAAAAGAATAAAAAAGAAAGGACCAGAAACATTATTGAAGCAATAATAAGAATTTTCTCAAATTAATGTTGAGACATTGAACCACACCTCTGGAAGGTCAGAGAACACCAAGCAGGATAAATGCCAAAAAACCCCTATACCTAGGCATAACATTTTCAAAGTACAGAAAATAAAAATGAATGAATGAATGAATGAATCCTGAAAGAATCTGGGGCGGAGGGGAAACACCTTACCTATAAAGGAGAAAAGATAAGAATTACATATGATTCTCTTCAGAAACCATGCAAGCAAGAAGAGTGGAGTGCTATTTAAGGTCTTGAGTGGGAAAAAATCATCAACTTGGTATTCTGTTACCTTGTGGAGTTATCCTTCCAAATGAAGGAGAAATAGGGACTGTTTCAAATAAACAAAAATTGAGAAAATTTATTGGCAGTGGATCTATCTTGCAAGAAATGTTAAAAGAAGTTCTTTAGAGAGAAAAAAAAATGCCATATAGATCAATAATCCAAAAAGACACAACAACCTTAACATGTATGCACCTAAGAAGAGAGTATTAATACATGGGATAAAAACTGAGAGTAAAAACTGAGAACTGCAAATAGATGAATCCACTAATACAGCTGGAGATTTTAACACCCCTCTATCAGAAATGGACAAATCTAGCAGACAGAAAAGTAAGGACATAGTTGAACTCAATAGCACGATCAATAAATGGGACATAATCGATGTCCATACACTACTTTATCCAACAATAGCAGATTACATATTTTCAAACTTAGATGGAACATTCACCAAGACAGACCACATTCAGGGTCACAGAAAAAAACCTTAACAAATTTAAAAGAATAGATATACAATGTTTGCTCTCAAGACCACAATTAAATTAAAAATCAATTGAACTAGAAATCAGTAATAGAAAGATAGCTGGGAAAAAAATCCCCAAATACTTGCAGACTAAATAACACAGTACCAAGTAACACATGGGTCAAAGAAGAAATCCCAAGTGAATTTTAAAAATATTTTAAACTAAATGAAAACAGAAATGCAACTTTTCAAAATTTGTGAGATGCACTGAAAGCAGTGCTTAGAGGGAAATTTATACCACTGAATCCATATATTTGAAGAGAAGAAAGATCTAAAATTAAGCTTCCATTTTAGGAACCTAGAAAAAGAACAGCAAGTTAATTCCAAAGCAAGCAAGAGAAAAGAAATAATAGAGTAGAAATCTATGAAATTGAAAACAGAAAATCTATAGAGAAGACCAATAAAACCAGAAGTCAGTTCTTCGAAAAGATCAATAACATACATAAGCTTCTAGCCAAGTTGTTTAAGGAAAAAAAAAAGAGAGGAGAGACAAATTATTAATATCAGAAATGAAAGAAGAGAAATTACTATAGGTTTTACGGTTAATAGGATATTAAAAATATATTATGAACAACTCTATGCCCATAAATTTGATAACCTAGATGAAACTGACCAATTCCTTGAAAGACACAATCTGCCAAAAGTCACACAAGAAAAAATCACTCTGAAACAATATGAATAGGCCTGTATCTACCAAAGAAGTTGAAATAATCATTAATAACCTCCAAAACCTCCAAAATAGACCCAGATTGGTTTACTGGTGAGTTCTACCAAACACTGAAGGTAGAATTTATACCAATTTTCTATAATCTCTTCCAGAACATAGAAAACAGAACACTTCCTAACTCATTTTAGGAGACCAGCATTACCTTAATACGAAAACGAGAGAAAGCTATTACAAAAAAAACTACAAATCAGTATCTCTTATGAACATGGAAGCAATGGTCCTCAACAAAATATTAGCAAATCAAATCCAATAATGTATAAAAGTAAGTATATATCATGACCAAATGGGATTTATCCCAGGTATGCAAGGCTGGTCCAACATTTGAAAATCAATTAATGTAATCCATCACATCAACAAGCTAAAGAAGAATCATATGACTGCATCAATAGATGCAGAAAAAGCACTGAATGAAATCCAATATCTAATTATAATAAAAACTCTTAACAAACTACTAATGGAGAGGAACTTCCTAATTTGATAAAAGATTTACGAGAACCCACAGCTAATATTATATTTAATGGTGAGAAACTAGAAGATTTCCTACTAAGAAAAGAAATAAGGGAAGGATGTCCATTCTCACCACTCCTTTCAACATCATACTGAAAGTCCCAGTAATGCTATGAGGTAAGAAAAGGAAATACAAGGTATACAGATTGAGGGGCGCCTGGGTGGCTCAGATGGTTAAGCATCTGCCTTCGGCTCAGGTCAAGATCCCAGGGTCCTGGGAACGAGCCCCACATCGGGCTCCCTGCTTGGCGGGGAACCTGCTTCTCCCTCTCCCTCTACTGTTCCCCCTGCTTGTGTTCTCTCGCCCTCTCTATCAAATAAATAAATAAAATCTTAAAAAAAAAAAAAAACAAGGTATACAGAGAAGGAAGAAATAAAACTGTCTCATCACAGATGACTTGTCTATGTAGAAAAATCCAAAAGAACTGAAAAACTTCTAGAACTACAAAGTGATCATGACAAGCTTGCAGGATACAAGGTTAATATACGAAAGTCAATTGTTTTCCTATATACCAATGATGAACAAGTAGAATTTGAAATAAAAACACAATACCATCTACACAAGCACCCCCCAAATGAAATAGGTATAAATCTAACAAAATATATATAAGATCTATATGAGAAAATTACAAAACTCTGATGAAAGAAGTCAAGGCAGAACAAAATGGGAAGATATTCCAGGTTCATGGAAGGAAGACTCAACATTGTCAAGATGTCAGTTCTCCCAACTTGTTGTATAGAAACAACACAATTAAAACTCCAGCAAGTTATTTTGTGGACATCAAAAAACTGATTCTAGCGTTTTATAGGGAAAGGCAAAAGACCCAGGATAGCCAATTCAATATTGAAGGAGAATGACAAAGTTGAAGGACTGACACTGAGTTCAAGATTTACTATAAAGCTACAGTATTCAAAATAATGAAGTACTGGGAAAAGAACAAATAGATCAGTGGAACAGAACAGGCAGCCCAGAAATAGACCTATATAAATACAGTCAGTTGATCTTTGACAAAGGAGCAAAGGCAATACAATGGAGCAAAGATAGTCTTTTCAAAAAATGGTATTGGAATGGTATATGGTGTATGTCTAGATACAAAAAAATAAATCTAGGCACAGGTCTTATACTCTCAGAAAAATTAACAAAATGGACCATAGACCTAAATTTGGAACACAAAACTATAAAATTCCTAGAAGAGAGTAGGAGAAAACCTAGATGACCTTGAGTAGGAGAAAACCTAGATGACCTTTGGAACACAAAACTATAAAATTCCTAGAAGAGAGTAGGAGAAAACCTAGATGACCAGTTACTTACTCTCCTGACTGTGCGGCTGACTGGCTCACTGCTGCTGCCCAGGAGAGTAGCATACCACATAGAGAGCCCGGGAAAAGATCAAAATTCAAAATTCGAAGTATTTCTACTACTGATGTCTTTTTAGGTACAACAGCAAAGGCACAATTCATTAAAGAAATAATTGATAAGCCAGGCTTCATTAAAATTAAAAAGTTATGCTCTGCAAAAGATAATGTCAAGAGAATGAGAAGATAAACCACAGACTGGGAGAAAATATTTGCAAAAGACACCTCTGATACAGGACTACTATCCAAAATGTACTAAGGAGTTGTAAAACTCAATAATAAGAAAACAAACAAACCAATTTAAAAACTGGGCAAAACACCTGAACAGACCTCACTAAAGAAGAAACACTGATGGCAAGCAAGCATATGAGAAGATGCTCCAATCATGTTACCAGGGAAATGCAAATTAAAATGAGATACAACTATACACCTATTAGAATAGAACACTGATAATACCAAATGCTAGTGAAGATGTGGAGCAACAGGAACTCTCATACATTGCTGGTGAGGATGCAAAATGGTACAGCCACTCTGGAAGAAAGTTTGGCAGTTTCTTACAAAACTGAACATATTCTTACCATATGACCCAGCGATTAAACTTCTTGTTTACCTAAATAAATTGAAACTATGCTCATACCTATGCCCACACAGAACTCTGCACATAGATTGTTATAATAGTTTGATTTATAATTGCCAAACTTAGAAAGCAACCACGATATCCTTCAGTAGGTGACAGGATAAACTATGGTACATCCAGACAATGGAATATTATTCAACACTAAACAGAAATGATCAACCCATGAAAAGACATGGAGGAAACTTAAATGCATATTATTAAGTGAAAGAAGCCAATCTTAAAAGGCTACAAACTGTATGATTCCAACTGTATGATATTCTGGAAAAGGAAGAACTATGGAGGCAACAGAAAGATCAGAGATTGTTAGGAGTTAAAGACAGGAAGGGATAAAGAGCAGAGCACAGAGGCTATTTAGGGCACTGAAAGTACTCTGTATGATACTACAATGGTGGATACATGTCATTATACATTTTTCCAAATGTACACTGTACAACAATGTCATAGAACGCACAATACTAAGAGTGAACCCTAATGTAAATTATGGATTCTGGGTGATAATGATGTGTCACTGTAGGTTTGTTGATTGTAACAAATGAACCACTCTGGTGTGGGATGCTGGTACTTGGGGAGGCTACACCAAGTGTGGGGATGGAGGGTATGGGAACTCTGTACTTACTGCTCAATTTAGCTGTGAACCTAAAAAATTAAAGTTTACTAATTTTAAAAGAGGCAAAAGAAATTTTAGTGATTTTATTTTAAAATGGGATAGAAAATATCAACTAGCATTACACATAATTAGGGTAAGTATTGTTTAGTGAATTTTTTTTCCAAATATACATGTATATAGACATAAATATGTGTATATACTGAGTCTCAATGTAAAATATTTCTTAATGTGCATATAATTTGTTTGAAAGACAATGATTTAAAAGTTGTTTCTTTTGCCTTCTGAACATAAATATTTCTTCTCCTCTATTCAAAGTAAATCTTAGCGTACCTGCTCCAACATAATTTACAGCTTTAGCAGCTCTGACTGCAGCTTCTCCAAGCTTTTTTCTTATTTCAGGTTTAATACCAGGCTATAAAAAAATATTTAAAATAAATTTCCATTAGTTCTTTGCCCTATTAGAAATTTCCATTAAGATCCAATATTTCATTTCTAGGTATCAAATATTACATTAAAGAGTTAATAAGGATAAATAGCTAATGCTATACATTTCATCAAGAAATACATCCTATACCACAGTCAACAGCCCCATACCAAGGTTTAATGGTTCTGTTAGTAATGTCAATGAACTGCAGATATTATTCAGCATAATGATGTATCTCCTTTGTACCTACCTAAGACCTTTCATGACTGTATGTCCAATTACATGTATCAATATGAAAACTTTGAATGATCACTGTTTTATTTTAAGATGGTAGAGCAATCTGGGCCATGTGCCCAATAATTATCTTGGAATAACGGTAAACCTTAAGATTCCAAGCTAATAAGAAAGGTTCATAAAAAGAAATATAGGTTAAAAAGTAGGCAAAGGTTTTAATATTTTAAAACAGTGCTCTACAGACATATATTTAAGCAATCACTACTTGGAATAAGGCTTTACTGAAATTATTGTTAACATTTACTTTGAATGATATAATACACTCTGCAACAGAAATTAAAATTTGAATACAGTATGAGAACAACAAACTGATTAACCAGAAGCCTCAGATCCCTGACCTTTTAGAAGTACCTACTAGGAAAAAAAAAAACAAAACAAAAGAACACGTATAAAACCTTAGACAAGAAAGAAGCCTACAGCAGTAGTAGGCTCAAAAGAAATGTAAATCCAAAAAGGGGTAATTCTAGGAGTAGGCCTTGACCCAGAGGACAACCGAAACCAATCAAGAGATAGACCCGAAGAGATGTAAACAATTAATTCCAAAGGGGCAAAAAATGCCAAATAAGAGCAAATCTCTCTCCTCTACAATAAACCTTTATGGTAGGAAGATGACTAATATATTTTAGGGATGCCTCAAACAGAAGTCAAAATAAAAGAATCTTCATAAAAAGATATTCAGTGAACCAGGCCAATCCATTCCTCATTCTCATTACAATTTAAAATCTACATGGAAATATTATACAATTGCTCACTATAAGTCAGATACAGATCTTCCTCCTTACAGCGGGGTTATGTCCAGATAAACCCATCATAAGTTGAAAATACTGGAAGTTGAAAATTCATTTAAATACATGTAACCTACCAAACATCCTAACTTAGTCTACCTTAAATGTGTTCAGAACACTTACATTAGCCTACAGTTGGGCAGAATCATCTAACACAACAGCTATTCCATAATAAAAGGCTGAATATCTCAAAATTTGTTGAATATCAAGTACAGAGAGTGTAAGAACAGGTACGGGTAAGGACGAGTTTAGGTGTATCAGTTACTTACTCTCCTGACTGTGCGGCTGACTGGCTCACTGCTGCTGCCCAGGAGAGTAGCATACCACATAGAGAGCCCGGGAAAAGATCAAAATTCAAAATTCGAAGTATTTCTACTAAATATATATCACTTTTGCACCACCGTAAAGCAAAAAAATTCTAAGTTGAACCATCATGAAGTCAGGGACAGTCTGTACTTGGATCAGAGTAGATTTTCCTAGATACCATCCAGAAGGATCGTGGCCCTACTGTGCCCTCAGTATGGTAGCCTGGGAATTTCAACCCCCTCCTCATCCCCCAAGGCTCCAGTGGGGCCTTAACATTATACTACCACTGGGAAGCAGTTATTCAGCAGGATTCTGGAGGAGACGCTCCCTCCACAGATTCCTGATGTGAAAATTAGAGTGACTGGGGTTTACGTTATAGAGAAGCTTGCAAATTTCTTTACAAGGTCCTTACCCCTGGGGCTTCCTCAATGATCTTCTGATGTCTCCTCTGTACACTACAGTCTCTTTCAAACAAGTACACAGCATTGCCATGGTAGTCACCAAACACCTGGACTTCTACATGCCTATTTAAAAACGCAATGAGAAAGTTTCCATTTGTAGAATTAACATTCTAGAAAAAAAAATTACATACATGAAGTGACTAGGAAATAAGAAAACACAGGAGACTATGTTTATGACCTCAGAGTAGGGGCAAGTAACAAGTACAAACTGACAAGGAAAACACTAATAAATCTCACAACAGAATATTTCATGTATTCTCGAAAAGCCAATGAAAACTTTTTTATGATCCGGGGATTTTTATTTTTTATTTTTTATTATTTTTCAAAAGATTTATTCATTTATTTGAGAGAGAGAGAGAGCTCAAGCAGAGGGAGGGGCAGAGGGAGACAGAGAATCCTGAAGCAGACTCCCCACTGAGTGCAGAGCCCGACACAGGGCTTGATCCCAAGACTCTGAGATCATGACCTGAGCTGAAATCAAGAGTTGGCTACCCAGGCACCCCATGATCAGGGGATTTTTAAAAATCAACCCTTATGGTCAGATTTTATAAACTCAGGCAGACTAAAAATTACAATGGCTCATCCATAAAAAGGTTAAGAAATAAATATGGATTAATTTTTTAAAAATATTACTAATATTATATCATAAAAACAAAAAAGGCACTTTAATGTTGAATCTAAAATAGTAAAATTATGAGAAATCATATCAAGAGTAAATGCACAGAACACTTAGGAAAATAAGGGTAAACAGACCATTTGGTGAACATGAAAGCATTCTTCTCAGTAGGTTTATTTTGATATGTTCACTCTGTAGTTCACCTCACATATTTACCACCATGATGAGTGACCAGCAAAATGTTTTTTCTGTTGATTTTTTAAAATAAAAATTGTCAAAAAGAAACAATGATAAAAGAAAAACCAGGAAGGGTCTTGTAAATGTACTGTGTTAGCACAATAGCTCATTTCTGTTCCTTTTTGTTCACCTCATCAAGCCACTTCATTAAACCACTTGGAAGAATTTAGTTTCTTGATATACCATTTTGACTGAAGGTTCAATTTTAACCTTTTCCAACCTGTCCATCACATTCTCTTGACAAAATAATAGGAGCTGATTTCTTCCTTTTGGATCTGCCTGCTTGAGTTTTCCTCCTCTTTTCATTTATCTTTAGCTATTATCACCAAACACTTTCTTGTTATTATTTCTCTGGACAAACTGTTGTCTGTGAGATCAATTGAGAAGAGAAAAATGAGAGATTTTATTTTAGCCTCATTTATTCTTTCTCTAATACTCTTCCTTTCTTTTTGGAGATCTAAATTTCTGACCTGTATCATTTTCCTTCTCTCTGAAGAACTTCTGTTATCATTTCTTATAAGTCAAGTCTGTGATGACAATGTCCCTCAACTTTCGTTTGTCTGAGGAAGTCTCTTTCTCCCGCCTGTTTGAAGGATAAGTTCACTGGACACAGAGTTCTACGTTAGTTTTTTTTTTCTTTCAACGCTTTATAAATATTTCACTCCCCCCATTCTTGCTTAAGCCTGATATATTTCTTACCTTGTTTGTCTATAGGTAAGACGTTCTTATCCCCATGATTTTTCCAAGATTTTCTATTTGTCTTTGGTTTCCTGCAGTTTGAATATGATTCAAAAAATGTTTTGACATTTATCCTGCTTGGTGCCCTCAGAGCTTCCTGGTTCTGTGGCTTGGTGTTTATCATTAATTTTGGAACATTTTTGGCCATTATTACTTAAAATATTTCTCCTGCTCCCTTCTTTATTCTTGTAGTATTCAAATAACACAAATGTTATACCTTTTAAAATTGTCCCACAGACCTTGGATATTACGTTTGTTTTCATTCTTATTTCTCTTCTGAATTTCAGTTTGGGAAGTTTCCATTGACGTATGTTCTCGGTCATGATTATTTCCTCAGCTGCGTCCAGTCTACTGAGGAGCCCACCAACTGCATTCTTCATTTCTGTTATATTGTTTGATTCCTAGCACTTTTTTTATTATTATTGTTATGTTAGTCACCGTGTTGTACATCAGTTTTTGATGTAGTGTTCCATGATTCATTGCTTGTGTATAATGATTCCTAGCATTTTCTTTTGACTATTCTCTTAGAGCGTCCATCTCTCCACTTAACATTTCCCAAATGTTCTTGCATGTTGTCTACACACTCCATTAGAGCCCTTAACATATTAATCAGTTACTTTAAACACTATATCTGACAATTCCAAAATCTGTGGTTCTGGTGCTTGCTTTGTCTCTTTACACTGCGCTTTTTCTTACCTAAATTTTAGCACACCTTGTCATTTTTTTGTTAAAAGCTGGACATGAGGTATCACTTTACAGTAAGTAAGGTAAACACAGACCTTTACTGTAAAGTTTAATGTGAATCTGGCTAGGACACTGGGTTTAATGTCTGCAGTAGTTGTAGGTACCAGAGGCTTGTTTCCTCTAGTGCCCTTGTTTTGTTTCTCCTGTTGTCTTTGACTAAGAACTCTTCTTATTAGAATCTGTGTCTTGCAGTTCTTTCAGCTGAAACCCTGTTATTATACTGGGGCCCTGGTGATGTGGTAGAAGGGTGCAGGGGAGGGAACGCATCCCATGACCTAATGATTAAATCTTGGTCTTTTAGTGGGCCTGTATCCCTGTGTGCTTCAGGTTTCTATGTTCATGAGCACCATCTGTTTGGATGTATGTGTGTATTTTTTTTTTTTTTTAAGATTTTATTTGACAAAGACAGAGAGAGCACAAGCAGGGGGAGCAGGAGAGGGAGAGGGAGATATTACTTATTTTTAAAGTAAGCTGTACAACCAGCGTGGAGCTTGAACTCACGATCCTGAGATCAAGAGTCACATGCTCTACTGACTGAGAAAGCCCGGTGCCCCCAAAAGTGTTTCTTAGCATTTTTTCTCTCCTTACACGAAACAGGAAAGCTTGAGCGGCTTAGAGTTGGTTAACTGCCCTTCCCACAGGACAGAAAAGGTGCTGGCAAAGTTTCCCTTGGAGAGCTGGCCTTTGTTAGGGAGAACAGACCACTCTGGGCCAATCGCAAATGGTTACTTTTCTCCTCCCTCTGCCCCAAAATGGGAGGGAATTTTTCCTGGATTTTCACTGTGAGAACGTGGTGGTGTTCTTGAAGGGAGAACTCATGAAAATCTGGGGTTCCCCTAACACTGGACCTTGAGGAGTTTCTCACTATCAAGCTAGTCCACACCCAGACTCCAGTAATTTATCATAATCCCCGCAGAAGTGTCCCTATCAGTTTATGGCTCCAGGAGCTCTGCTCTGGGCAAGCGGCTCTTGGCTATGATTCACTGTATTCACACGCTGTCCAGATTCCAGGGTGGTGGTTTGCCCTCTGGCCCCCATTCTCTGACAGGTCTAAAACTCACTGACTTTCATTTTGTTCAGATTTTTACTTGCTTCTTGGAGGTGAGTGACAACTTCCCAGCTCTTTACATGTTGGAACTAAATGGTTTGTTTTTCAAATTCCAATTGTAAAATTTTACCACTTCCACTGACACTCCCTTATGTGTTAGCTGCTCCAGGGAAGGAGTCAGTAGAGCAGGGACTCCAGGTTCTGAAAGGAACACATATCAGGGGCACAGCACAGCTCTTTTCTGAGTTCTCAGAAGCTGGAAACACTTATTCCTGGGGCGGCTTACAAGGGAAACTTTTTGAGGACCTGTGTTGTGTTATGATTTCTGTAGTGATCATATCACTTTTGTTATTTTCCTTTTTCTGACTGATCCTCTTTTTGTGCTGCTTTATCTAACTTAAGAGATTCTGCCGCGCACATTCTGCGGTCTGAGAACCAGGAGGTGCACCAAATCCCAGCTGTTCCAGTTCAGCCACTGCTGGGGTCTGGCTAGACACACAGACACAGCTGGAGGCTCCCAAGAATGCCTTGATATTTTCTAAGAGTTCCACAGTTTTTATTTTCCTATTTACATTTTTAATCCATCTGGAATATATATTGAATGTCAACTGAGAAAGGAACCCAATTTCCTTTTTTATCCTCCAAAATAGTACACTTTGAAGACTGTTTCTATCCCAGCCCTTCAGGTAAGCTCAATAGTTCCGAGCAGATTTATAAAACATCTTGATAGGTACTTTTCTGAATTATAAGCAGCACCTTGACAATCTTCTAGCACTCCATTAACTCAACAGGTAATTACTTAGCAGCATACAAAACAGTATAATTATCACGATATTAAAATATTATTATTAGAAAATACAGATTAAATATATAGAGAAATACTATTACTTGTATTAGGAGAATGAGATTATGAGTGAGTTTGTTTCCCATCTTCTCTACTTTCCATGTTTGTAATCTATTTATATTACTTCTGTATTTCAAAAAAATATTATTATTGATGACTGTCATGAAGAAAGTAGCATGCCAGATGATATACAGGGGAAAATAAAAAGAAATGTACTATCAGGTCCTTGATTTCCAGGAGCTTCCCAGCTACTGGGAGAACAAATTACAATGTGAGGTTATATACAGCTAACATTTCACATGTAAAGAATTCACATCTTCAGAAAACGTTGTAGGCATTGAGTTATGGTCACTGAAATAGCTAGCTGACATCTCCACGATAATTCTAACTCAAGAGCATGCCAATTTGGACAGTCGGCCTATTCTTTTTTGAAACATATTGTGAAAGGGAGCTCTCAATTTACCTTAGAATTTCCTCCATTTTTGCCTTACTGCTCACTAACAGGTGGTAGACTTTTTTAACTATCAAAATCTAAATGAATTTAACTTACCATACCATGTTCAGGGACAGTTCAAAGTTTTGTAGCACTTGAAACAAAAACAATTTAAGAAGAATACAAAATTAGGTATGATCTTAGAAGAGGCTCACACAAGGAAGAGCCTGAAGCTTTAGTATATTAACTTCAAGGTGAATCCCTCTCTGCTCATGGTTCCCAAGAGAATTATTCTTTATAAAAGTCACTTGACTTACAGCTTTTATATATATATGTAAATACAAATATATATATATAATTACCAAAAATCTATGAAACAAGAAGCTTTTATAGTTCCTTATTTTAAGCAATACATATGAAAATAGAATTCCAGAAAATAAAAAAATTAGAAATTCACATGGCATTTGTTACAGCAGTACCAAGAGAAGCAGTTTAGTACAATGGCTTAGAGTGTGAATTCCAAATTCAAATCCCAGCCTCACCACTTCCCAGCTGGCTCAAGCAAGTCATATGACCATTCTGTTCCTCAGAGTCTTCACTTGCAAAATGGGAATAGGGCCTACCTACAGGATTGTTGCAGGAATTAGATTAGGATTAGGACAGCAAAATTATTTAGTATATGTAAAATGCTCAGAATGTGGCAAATGGTAAGTGTGATATATGGGTGAGATGTTAGTAGTATTATTTGTTAACATATCACTACCAACTCAATTTAGGTATCTATTCTCATTCTCTGAGCATCTCAACTGATGCTTATAGAATTCCTTAAGATAAAAGTAAATTTCTTACAAAAAATTTTTTTTTATTTTGAAAAAATCCCAAATTCCATCAACAAGAAATGGATTAGGGGAGCCTGGGTGGCTCAGTTGGTTAAACATCTGCCTTTGGCTCAGGTCATGATCGCAGGGTCCTGGGATCGAGCCCTGCGTCGGGCTCCCTGCTCAGCGGGGAGCCTGCTTCTCCCTCTCCCACTCCCCCTACTTATGCTCACTCTGTCAAATAATAAAATCTTAAAAAAAACAAAACAAAACAATAAATGGATTGAATAAATTACTGGTATATCAATATCATGGAACCATTAAGCCCAATAAAAAGAATAAGGGAGACCTGTATTTACTGACATGGAGAGACAGCTAGGATGCCATACTAGCATATGATACGACGTTACGTTGTACTCGCTGTCCTGCTGTATGTATTTGTATTCGGTGCGTACATGTATAAATACTTCTATTCATGCAGAAAATGCTTGGAGGAATACACACTGTATACGCTACGTGGTTACATCAGGGGGTGGGACTGGGGAACTTAATGTACTTACGTACTAGCAGAACTTTATATTTTATATAATCTGTATGCATTTCTTTTATAATTTACTTTTAAAAAGCTGACTCGGAAAAAAAGCCAAACCCACCTTGGCGTGTCTACAAACTTCTCAATCAGCATCGCATCATCATTGAAAGACTTCTTAGCTTCTCTCCGTGCTGATTCTAACTGTTCTTGGAATTCTTCTTCAGATCTGACAATCCTCATGCCCTAAGACAGCAAGACAGTTATGACTACAACCTAAATAAAACCAAGAAGACTAGCCTGAGATGAAAAACACGGCACGCACAATCTTACTTTTCCTCCTCCACCCCGGACAGCTTTAATCATGACAGGATAACCAATTCTCCCCGCGTGCTCCCTCAGGCACTGGTCCGACTGGTCCTCGCCATGATAACCTTCCACAACAGGCACTCCGGCAGCAGCCATTATGGATTTGGATGTGCTTTTGAATAAAAAAGGTGAGATGACCCAATTCTATGAGTTATTTCATACAAGAGAAACACAAAAACAGCCCAATCTATAAATACAATGGAACTTTTTAAAATAAAACAACCCACAGGTAAAGAAAAGACTATAGACAACAAACATTCATATAAATATTAAAATATTAGTTTTTCTGTGATAACTAGGAATCCAGTTTTTCATGTGATAGCTCATCCCACCTTGTTTTTAATCCCTAAAACTAATTCATATATTGATTAGAAACCCTAATTAGATGAACGTTTTCTGTAACTCACTGGAGTGGCAGATGAATAACTTAATGCCTATGACAACCAAAGTTTCTAATTACCATGTCTCTTATAGGTTAACCATTTCAATGGACCTTCCTATGGTTATATTTAAAAGATAGAAATTAATACCTCTTTATACCCATGTCTTTAATTGCAGATGAAGGAGGACCTATAAAAAGAATTCCTTCTTGTTTACACAGTTCGGCAAATTCCGTGTTTTCTGAAAGAAAACCATATCCTGGATGGATAGCCTAGAAGTGAAAATGAAAGGACAAACTTACTAGCACTCCACTGACATGCTGTGCGAGGCCGGAGATGTCATCTCCCTCTGGGGAAGCCTCTCCCCACGCTGGTGGTAAGTACACTATGGGCTCTATCAGAATCTGTTTCCAAAGAGGGATCTGAAACATTCATGCTGAAGTTCCGAAGCCTGACCTGAACCAGATAAATCTATACTTCTTTTTACTGTGGTAATATATACACAACATAAGTTGACCATTTTAACCACTTTTTTAAAATTTTTTTTATCATGTTATGTTAGTCACCATACAATACATCATTAGTTTTTGATGTAGTGTTTCATGATTCATTGTTTGCGTATAACACCCACTGCTCCATTCAATACATGCCCTCTTTAATACCCATCACCGGGCTAACCCAACCCCCCACCCCCGCCTCCCCTCTAGAACCCTCAGTTTGTTTCTCAGAGTCCATAGTCTCTCATGGTTCATCTCCCCCTCCAATTTCCCCCCCTTCATTTTAACAACTTTTAAGTGTAGAGTTCAATGGCATTAAAGTACATTCACAATGCTGTGCAACTATTACCACCATCCGTGTCCACAATGTTGTCATCATCCCAGAGACTCTGTACCATTAAATATCAATTCCACGTTCCCTGATAACCTCTACCTTACTTTCTGTCTCTATAATACCCAATCTAGGAACCTAATATAAACAGAATTGTAGAACATTTGTCCTTTTGTGTCTAGTTTATTTCATTTAGTATTATGTTTTCAAGGTTCTTCCATGTTGTAGCATGTATCAGAATTTCATTCCTTTTCATGGCTGAATAATAGAACACTGTGTATATTCCATATTTTGGGTTTTTTTGCTTATCCATTCATCTGTTGATGGATGTGTGGATCGTTTCTACCTTTTGCTTTTGTGAGTAACACTGCTATGAACATCGGTGTACAAGTACCTGTTTGAGTCCCTGCTTTAAATTCTTTTAGGTATAGATCTGTAAGTGAAATTGTTTGATCATACAGAAGAATCTATATTTTAATTTAAAGTAATACTGCTATTAGGGTAGAGTGTCAATGAATATTTGCAAGCAGGAGTAAAGGGCTCCACAGTAGCAGGGGGAGTGTTGTTTACTCTGTCTCCATATAAAGCTGGCCTAGAACTGAAACCATGGTACCCCAAAACTGAAAGGAACACACTAGCACAATAATACCTCGTTTATCTTCAGGTCACTATCTGCCAATATCACCTTTCCAGAAAAAAAGCTAAGAAGCAAACAAAAGGTCATATATTAGAGTCTACATATACTTTGGGAAAGAGGACCCCCTCATATGTTAACCTAGTCACTTGCAACCTACTCAGAGTTTTAATAAATTTATATGTCTGGCTTTCTAGCCCACAGAAGAGGAAAATCAATACCTGAAGGACAGTAAGATTCCGAAGAGCAAACATACTCACAGCAAAAAGGGAGGATACAGAGGAAAGCAGAAAGCAGAACAGTCTTACACAATTTAGTGAGGGATAAAGCAACTTTCTCTCCAACCTCAACAGCCCTGATGGCATTTTTGTTCTTCTAAAATAACAAGAATATATAATAATTACAACGAAGAGAATGTAGAAAGAAAAAAGTTCATATGAACAAACATATTCAAAGAATAGTTATGTTTCAGGGGCGCCCTGGTGGCTCAGTTGGTTGAGCGACCAACTCTTGATTTTTGGCTCAGGTCATGATCTCGGGGTCGTAAGATGGAGCCCCAAGTTGGGCTCACCGCTCGGTGTGGAGTCTGCTTGAGATTCTCTCTCTCCTCTCCCTTTGCCCTTCCCCTGGCTTGTGCATGTGCTTTCTCTCTCTCTCTCTTTTAAATAAATAAACAAACAAATAAATAAAAATCTTAAAAAAAACCCCCAAAGAATAGTTATGTTCCAAAATTAAAGGGGGTACGCTTCAGACATCTGGTAAACTCATATGACTAGAAAACCAACATCTTAGTGACAGCAAACAACAAAATGCTAGATAATCACATTTTGATGTCAGCTTGATCAGTTTGATGTTTTTTAAACCAAAGTTCAATTTTAGTAATTTTATGTGAAATGTCAAATATTACTTATATGAGGCGAAGTGAAACAGGTCTACATCCATCTTCCCTGTTTTAACAGCTTTTTTTTTTATGATTTACAGTACATAACATTCACTCGTTTATAGTTTGATTAATTTAGCAAATTTATACAACTGTGCAACTATTACTATAATCCAGTTGTAGAATACTTCCATCATTTGAATAAGTTCCTCTGTGCCCCTATGCATAACTGATTAATCCTTGCTCCCAGAACCAGGCAACTACTGACCTGCTTTTGGTCTTTTTCAATTTTGCCTTTTTTTAGAAATCTCATATAAACGGAACCACACATTGCAGAGTCTTATGTGTCTGGCTTCTTTAGCTTAGCATAATGCTTAATGGCTCATCCTCGTTGTGTGCATGGGTAGTTCATTTTTTATAGATCTTTTTATATTTGTTGATGTACTGAATGGATAGCCCACATTTTATTTATCCATTCATTTGGATTTTTTCCCAGTTTTAGACTATTATGACTAATGCTGTTGTGAACAACTCATGTACAAGTAACATATGTGAACATATTTTTCATTTCTCTTGGGTAAATGCCCAGGAGTGCAATTGTTGGGTCAAATATGGTAAGTATATATTTAACTTTTTTAAAACCAGCCAGTTTTCTAAAGTGGCTGTACTATTTTGCGTTTCCATCAGCAATGTATGAATGGTTCTAAGTTTCTCCATATCCCTGCCAACACGTGGTATTAACAGTCTTTTTGATTTTAGCCTTTCTAGTCTGTGCATAGTGATACTGCATTCTTAAAACATCTTCACTGACATATAATTGATGTACCATAAACTTAGCCAAATCAATGACTTTTAGTATTATTCACAGAGTTGGCAAACATTACCATAATCTAAGATACTGAGTAAGATCTAATAACGTAATTTTCATCACCCCCAAAACAAACTCCATGCCTATTAGCGGTTATTTTCCATTCCCTACATAGCCCCTGCCCTAGGCAACCACTGATTTACTCTGTTTCTCTAGATTTGCCTATTTTGGACATTCCATATAAATGGAATTATGCAACACATACAGTCTTCAGTGACTGGCTTCCTTCTTCCACTGAACACAATATTTTCAAAGTTCATCCATTTTTTAGCATGTATCAGCACCTCTTTCCTGTTTATTGCTGATTTTAGGTTTATCTTTTTGTATATAAATATCCAATCATTACAGCACAACTTGTTGAAAAGACTATCTTTCCCACTGATTTACTTTAGCTCTTTTGTTCAAAAATAAATTGACCATACATGTGTGAGTTTATTGTGGGACTTTCTATTCTGTTGCACTGACATATGTATTTTTTCCTTCTGATACCATACTGTCTTGGTTACTGTAGGTTTATAATGAGTTTTGAAATCCGAGAGTCTAAACCCTACAAATTTATCATCTTTTCAAAATTGTTTTTTTTAGAGATTTTATTTTTAAGTAATCCCTGCACCCAATATGGCGCCTGAGCTCACAACAAGAGTTGCATGCTCTACTGACTGAGCCAACCAGGCGTCCCTCAAAATTGTTTTAACTATATGCCAGACCTTTGGGCTATTTTAGGACCAGCTTGTCAACATTTACCAAAAAAAGCCTATTGGAATTTTGATCAAGATTGCCTTAAATCTACAGATCAATTTGGAAAGAACTGCCATCTTAACACTATTGATTCTTCCAATGATATATCTATCCATTTATTTAGAACTTCTTTAATTCCTCTCAGCAATGTGCTATGGTTTTCATGCATAGATCTTAAACCAATTTTGCTAACTTTAATGCTAAGTATTTGATTTTTACTGATGTCATTGTGAATATAACTGTTTCCTTAATTTCATTTTCAAAGTGTCGCTAGCTTCCCTTCTTTTGAACAGATAGTTAATTCAAAAGAACTCTGATGAACCAGATAAATATTCTCCTTCAGAACTAAAAAGAAAAGTACCTATCTTCTTGCAAAAAAAAAAAAAAGTCCAACCACACATTACAGGAATGACCTCAAGAAGTTTTAACTAATTTCTCTTAGGAATAACAATTTAATATATCCAAATCACAGTATTCTTGAGCATTTGAATATATTAAAAAGGAAAAATCAGTAATACTACTGTTACCAGGGGGCTAATTTCTCTAGCCATCAGGCTTGTATTTAGCCACCAATTCACCCTGGTGGGTCCTAGGATTTTAAGCTCATTTAGATCCTTCATTCCATAGTACTAATATGCCTTTAACAATAAAGACAGAAACTGTCATCTCCTACCCTTAAATCTCTGCCAAAATAATTTATTCCATACTTTGTAACCTTTCTGCTGCACTTTTTTTTTTAAAGATTTTATTTATTTGAGAGAGAGAGAATGAGAGATAGAGAGCACGAGAGGGAAGAGGGTCAGAGGGAGAAGCAGACTCCCTGCTGAGCAGGGAGCCCGATGTGGGACTCGATCCCGGGACTCCAGGATCATGACCTGAGCCGAAGGCAGTCGCTTAACCCACTGAGCCACCCAGGCGCCCTCTGCTGCACTTTTCAAGCATATGTACAGGTCCAAAGTTGTTGGCTCTGCCTTCAAGCAGAAATGAGAGGTGTCCTTTTCTTGATGGAGAGAACAAGCCATACTCTCTAAATTCTTATTACCAAAAATTTCCTATCCACATCTCCAATACTTAAACATATGGATTTCCTTCTGGTCAACTACATAGATGACCAGCATTTAAATAACTTGCAATATTCATTAAAGTTACTTATTGGTGATTTCAAAATGCCTGTAATAAAGTTATTCATTCCTGGTGGTACATTAAAAGAAACTGGAGCACTTCACAAAATATTAATGCTCAGGAACTAATCCTGTCAACTGAGGGGATAAAAGTTTTTTAAACCTCTCACTAAAGAATAATACACATACAGAAAAGTGCATGTCGTAAGCATACAGCTTTTATAAACATAGTTTTCATTAACTGAATATACCTGTGTAACCAGCACTCAGCTCAAGAAACAAAGTATCACTAGTATTCCACAAGACCCCTGTAAGCTTCTCTTCCAGTAACTAACTCTAGGGCCAGCTCCCAAAGCACTATGGCAACAGTCTCTTTAAAAGGCTCCTCAGGGGATTCTAATCTTCAACCAGCACTTACTACCTGATCTTTCCCATGCAGCGAAGATCTGAGACAAATGAGAATCAAGAGAACTACAGAACCATTACATTTTCTAGATTCTCTCAAGTTAGCCATGTCACCAGCAAATCACGAGAAATTTAACTCATATGCAAATGTTACTCTAGCATGCATAAAAATGCCTATGTCAAAATGGCTACATTAACAATTCTACATTCTGGGCAACCTTCTTTCAAAATCATTTAGACAAACGTTATTCAAAGTCCTGTATCAGAAAGATCAGTAAGTTTCTTCTTCAAAGTTAAAGCGAGGTTTATCCCCTAATTGACAAGTATCCTTTTATTAGAGAGCCTTCTCAATCGTAACCCACCAAATTTCCTTTTCAATCAGGATTCCAGGAAGAACTGAAGTAGGTTTCTTTGGCCTAAGTTTTCTGACTTAATTCCAACCCCTATACCCAATAATAGTCCCATATTACTCATTTTTCTGATGTTATTCTTTGTTTTAATTACTACCTGTAATGTTTACAAGCCATCTCAAATCTTGAATATCCAGGCAAAGTGCGTGAAAATTACTCATTCTTTCTTCATTGTTTGTTAGTATAGCATCTAATAGAATACTAGTCCAGATAGACACAGTTAATAAATTCCCCATTAGCATATCATTCATTTGCTACAGGGTTGTTATTTAAACTGAAAAATGGTCTCAGCAAACTATCACTAAAAAGGGAGATTTTAGGGGTGCCTGGGTGGCACAGTCAGTTAAGTGTCTGACTCTTGGTTTCCGCTCAAGTCGTGATCTCAGGGTCACGAGGTTGAGCCCTGCTAGGGCTTGCACTCAGCACAGAGTCTACTTAAGATTCTCTTTCCCTCTCCCCCTGCCCTTCCCCACCATCTGCCCCCATCCCCTGCTCTCTCTCTCTCAAAAAAAAGGGGGGGGGAGATTTTCACCTCTAAGGAAATAACTGATTAGAGTACAAAACAGTGATAAAATAAGAAAGCTGGCTGGCTTACAAGAAACTTTTTTTTTTAAGATTTTATTTATTTATTTGAGAAAGAGACAGGGAACATGAGCAGGGATAGGGGCAGAGGGAGAAAGAGACTCCCTGCTGAGCAGGGAGCCAGACCTGGGAACCTTGGGACCACGACCTGAGCCGAAGGCAGATGCTAACCGACTGAGGCACCCAGGCGCCCCTACAAGGAACTATTTTTAATTAATTGAAATTTCTGATTAAATAATACCTTCCCTTTTACCAAAATGCAGGACAACAAAGTTCTACTGCTCAGCCTGGTCTAACATAGGGCTGGAAGTCAGGAGACTTTTATTTAATCCTCTCTTTCAATGATAAGTTTTGCATTCAAGGTACCTGGGGATTTTAATAAAAATGCAAATTATGCATAAAATGTAAATTACAGTGGTTTGGGGTAAGGCTTAAGAGTCTGCATTTCTACTGAGCTCCCAAACAATGCCATGGGCCATGCTCTGATTATGGAGACTAGATAATTTGGGTTATCATGTAACCTTCTGTGCATTAGATTTTACATCTGTAAAATGAAGGTAGTAATACTCTCTCCTAAAAACAATAAAAAAAAGAAATATGTAATGGAATTTCAGTGTTCCTGACTGGATCTTGAATGACAGCCCCTCACTGCCTTTACTCCATCTACACTGAATATTACTCTCCCTTGAATGCCAAGCTTGTTTTAATCTCAGAGTCTTGGCAATTGCATTTGCCTGAATCTCGCTCTTCAGATTCTTCATATGGCTGGCTGCTCAACAGTCAAGGTCTCTGTTCAACTGTCACCTCTTTGGAAAGGCCTCTCCTGACCACCTGATTTTAAAGTATATCCTAACCTGTCTTTATCCCCTTATCCTGCTTTACTTTTCTCCACCACTTATAACATTCTTAATTGTATTATTTCTTTACCTGTTTAAGTATTTATTGTCTGCCCCACCTACTACAGTGTAGCTTCACAGGGTAGGAACTATGTGTCTTATTCACTGCTGCATCCATGCTTAGAAGCTGGCACAAAGCAGGAGACCAAGGAATGCCTGCTGAGAATAAAGCCATGAAGGGTCAGAGAAGGGGGAACAGAGTACTTCAGGCAGGTGAATAATACATGCAAATGCTCAGAAGAAGAAACAAGCATGTGTATAAAGGAGACTGAGAAAAGTTCATGGTAGCGCTAATAAAAGAACTGGCAATGAGAATAAAGTTTTGACAAATACTGGACACTTTTAAATGCTAGGCTAACAAGTTTGAACTCTAACCTGTAACCATAGGAACCTAGGAAGATTACTCACTAGGGGATAGGATGAGAAAGGGTGAGGTTATTAAAAAAAAAAAAGAGCAAGGAATAATAATGAAACTAGTGTTTAACAAACACTTGTCTACACGTACTGAATGGAGCACTGGGTGTTAATATGCAAACAATGAATCATGGAACACTACATCAAAAACTAATGATGTACCGTATGGCGACTAACATAACATAAAAAAAAAAACCACTTGTCTAAATAGTATGGAGAACTCACTGGATAGGTAATGGACTTAGAAGGAGGGAAACCAGCTGAGAATCAGAAATCTAGGTGAGAAATCATAAAGTCTGGTTGTGTGATAAAAAAGAACTATTTCTGGGACATCTGGGTGGCTCAGTCGGTTAAGCATCTGCCTTGGGCTCAGGTCATGATCCCAGGGTTCTGGAATCAAGTCCCACATCAGGCTCCTTGCTCAGCGGGGAACCTGTATCTCCCTCTGCCTGCCGCTCCCCCTGCTTGTGCGCGCCCTCTCTGACAAATAAATAAATAAAATCTTCAAAAAAAAAGAACTACTTCTGAAGAAATTTCAAACAAAGACTCCACACAGTTGGTTCCTATTTTATTTTGATGTAATAATATTGGAGTTTTGAACCTGGGAGACTGGAAAACTTGGGAGTGGGGCCTAGAATGGGACTGGGAAGTCAGAGGGCAACAGATTTCTTTCTTGATTTTATTTTTTCTTGGAATTTATAGCACCATCTATTTCTCACGAAGGATCTGATGTTCCTAGGCTCTGGTTTTAATGGTAGAAGGACAGAATTCCCTCTTAATTTTAATTTGTAATATAAACCCTTCCCCACCTGTTTTCCAAAAGATCTAAAGTGCACAGGATTCAGTGAGAAGGTGGAGTGACTGAGGAATAAGGGACATGTCTAGTATACAACAACCCCATAATCAAATGTAAAAATCTTGGGAATGGCTAAAAACAAAGAACGAGTTCTGAAAATGGTAAGTAATTTTGTGTGAACTGTACAAAATTTACTCCTTTTACATTGCAAATCTCTTTACAACTCTTACCTGGGCAGCGGAGATCTTGGCCACTTGAATGATTTTCTCCATAGAAAGGTAGCTCTGCTGCGAGGGAGCAGGGCCAATGGAATACGCTTCATCTGCCTGTTTAAGGAATATTACATGCTTAAAAGATCTCACAGCTAGCACACACTAATACACGACAGAACGGCTTCAGGGTCATTTGATTATTATAAATAAAAAGACTGGCTCCCCAAGAACAATGCAAGAATTAAGAAACAGAAGGACCAGCTCATGCCTGCTATAACAATAAGCCAGTTTGCAATCTTTTGCATGAAGAGGATGCCCAAACTTGATTTTTATGTATAAACCAAACACTAAAGTGAAATGTCTTTAGGAGAGAAAGCAACAGTATCATCACTAGTAACAATAATAACCTTAAATGTATCTAATGCCAAAAGTGTACAATTTGACTAGATAAAATGACGGTTGTATGCAGCAAGAAATAAAATTATGAAGTTTACTAAAGTGTATATAATTATTCAAGTATGACGATAATGCTCTTTCTTTACTTTGGGTGAACTACTTTTTACACTGTCCTTTAAAATGTCCACATTAAGGGCGCCTGGGTGGCTCAGTTGGTTAAGCAACTGCCTTCAGCTCAGGTTATGATCCTGGAGTCCTGGGATCGAGTCCCACATCGGGCTCCCTGCTCAGCGGGGAGTCTGCTTCTCCCTCTGACCCTCCCCCCTCTCATGTGCTCTCTCTCTCATTCTCACTCTCCCAAATAAATAAATAAATAAATAATCTTAAAAAAAAATAAAAGCTCCACATAATCACAGCAGCCCTCGAAGCAGACCAGAGAGAAAACTTCACTCATTCATTCGAAGACTCATTGAATGCCTACTATGTACCGTGCACGCTTTGAGGTAGGAGCTGCCTGCACAACACTAAATACACGTCCCTGCCTGGAGGGAGAGACAGACATCAAACATACATCCACACACGCAGTGACAACTGCAATAAAGGCCATGAAGGAAAAACAAAGGACACGACACAGGTGAAGAGGAAGACCGATGATCAGGCCTGAGGGTGCTCAGGGAAAGGCTGGGAGGGAAGGTCAGGGCCTCCTCCGGGAGGACCAAGACTTGGCCAGGCAAGTGGCTGGAGGATGTGGAGTTGGGAACAGGAATGGAGAAGGGGGCCAGCCTCCCACACAAAGAAAGCAGCATATATGGAGGTCCTGAGCTGGGAAGAAACTTGGTCCATTGGAGGGACTGACACAGGCTTGTGTGGCAGAAGCCCAGTGAGCCAGGGGCTAGGGTCCAGAGATGTGGCTGGACAGACCAGGGAGCACAGGTTTCAGGGGGCCTCCTGGGCCTCCAAAAGCTTTGGATTTTCTCCCAAGGGAACATATAATGAAGTTTTCTGGGTATTGTTTTTTTGTTTTTAAACTTTTAATTCCACAAAAACACAAATCCATTCTTATTCTAAAGAACGTGAACAATGATACCAAGGCAAAGGAGCCTTTTGGTACCGCCCCTCTCCCTCACTTCAAACCTCTTCCAGATAGAACTACTATGATCAATTTGGGACATATTCTTCCATATCCATATTCCTATTTATTTGTATATATTTACATAAACACATACAGTTTTAGTTTTTGTTTTTATATGAACAGGATCAAACTTCTGTAATTGCTTTTTTCACTAACAGTATGTCTTGGGAGCTCTCCTTCCTTGCTAGTGCACATGTGTCTACCTCATTTTTTTATAACAATCGCATAACGTTCCACAGGATGGAGGTCCCACAGTTGATTTAATCATGTAGCTCTGAACAGACATTTAGGTCATAATGGCAAAAAGCTGGATGCTGGCAACATTCCCATAAATGCCTTATTTGCATATACGTGTGAGCATGTACCTGGACTGAGATCTAGAGGCACGTTTGCAGGGCTGGGTGAAGGATATGACATTTTAATAGCTCCCAGTTAATCATCCCTTGAAATGGCATCACCGACATACATTTCATCAACATACTAATTTTTAACCACATTATAACCGACAATACTACCCGTCTCTTAAATTCTTGCTAATCCAGTAGATGATCAAAGGTTTAAGGCATTTAGGGGCGCCTGGGTGGCTCAGTCGGTTAAGCGACTGCCTTCGGCTCAGGTCATGATCCCAGGGTCCTGGGATCGAGCCCCACATCCAGCTCCCTGCTCCGCGGGAGGCCTGCTTCCCCCTCTCCCGCTCCTACTGCTTGTGTTCCTCCTCTTGCTGTGTGTGTGTCTCTCTCTATTAAATAAATAAAATATTTTTAAAAAAAAGGTTTAAGGCGTTTAAAGCAGAGGAGCACGATGAGAATATCTGCTTTTAGGCTATTGGCCTGGCTGCAACGTAGAACATACCATGGAAGTGGTCAAGATGCAAGTAGGGAGACCACTTAGGAGGCTGCGGCACTGGACTGGCAAAGGTGATGGTGGCTATGACTTAAGGTGCCAATGGGAGAGGGCAGAAAGAAGAGGAAAGAAGTGTTCGGGAAACAGAATAAACCGCACCAGGTGACTGCCCAAATGGGGAAGGCAAAGTCATGTAGAGTGGTGGGAAGACAGAAGATGTTCAAAGACGCCCAGATCTCTGGCATTATGGCTTTTATGGGCCACAGTATTGCCATCTGCCGGGTTAGGGAGGTCTGCAGGAAACGCAGCTTCACTACAGAACAAAGTCAGGAGTTCAATTTCAGGCACACTGGTTTGGTAGCTGTGACACATCCACGTGGAGATGTCGTGTGGGCAGCTGGGTGTACTTGCAGCACATTCAAAAGAGTATGGGCTAGAAATAGAAATTTGGAAGGGTTAGCAAAGCCCTAGGAGACGAAATGATCTAGAGTGAGAGCACACAGCAAGAAAAGAAGAAGCTAGAAGATGTCTGAAAAGCTAAGAGGAGGACTCCAGAGCACAGGAAGACACCTAGCCTTAGACGGGATGAGTTACAGATGCTGACGCAGCGAACAGAAGAAGTGCACTTCCTCTTCCTCTGTGCATCAAGATCATCAGTTGAGAATAGGTGGGTAGAGGGAGTCAGAGGCTGGAATGGAGCAAAGCAGGCTTGAGTTGGTCACTACACAGAATGCGGAAGAAAAGTGGCCAGGGAGCCCATGGGCCTGCCAGGCAATGCTGAAAGTCCAGCGGCGGCCAGTTGCCACGAACTTCTGTCACTGCTCAGTCTTGCCACAGGCATAAGGAAGACCGAGAGTTGAATTCATCCATGGTTGGTTCTGGCTGGTGAATAACTGCTAGTAACAAGTGGTAACACTCAGGGGAGTAGGATCCTTTTAGTTATAATCTTATAGCTAAGCCAGGGCTCAGAAACATTAAGTGACTTGTCGAAGATCCCTTGGCCAGTAAGTGGTAGTTCCTAAGACTGGAACCTGGATCCTTCTTGTATGTGGGGGATCCAGATATGTGCCACTTAAAAGTATGATCTGTGGCCACATTCTGTGAACTGTCTTAACCAACCCCTGATGAGATAGGACTTTGCCTGTAAGTCAACTACACAACCCAAACACACTGTTTCGTTCAACTGGTGTTATGTTTGGAAACCGTTCCCAACAGGGATGAGAGAATTTACCCACTTGTGCCCTGTTAACACAACAAACATAAACTGTCAACATAAAGAAGTAAAATACCAACACAATAAAAAAAGCCAATCACTTACAAAATTTGACTTTCAGTTTTTAACAACGTACCATGTTGACATGCATGGAGGTCCTGTCGGCCTCACTATACACAGCCACAGACTGTATACCCATTTTTTTGGCTGTTCGTATCACCCTGCAGGCAATTTCTCCTCTGTTTGCAATGAGGAGTTTGGCAATGTTTCGTCCTGTTTAAAACACCATGAAAATCACACACAAATGTTACCAGAGAGCAAAGAATGAGAAAGCAAAATAAACATCCCATGATATGAACCAGCCGATAAACATTTGTTTTGTTTTGGTAAAATCAACACAGCAGAGCCGCAAATAACCGTTTTAACTAATATTAGTGCCTTTTTTTCCTCTTCACTGAAATTCAAGATGCCCTCATTAACATCAACTCTTAAATCATTCAGCTTTTTCAATTTTAAAATGAAAAGATGCTTTGATAATGCCAAAGGTCAAATTACAATAGCCCCAAGCCCCCATCAGTAATGAATCTTTCATAAGTACTTATGCCTCAGGACCTGTGTTAAAGACTCACTCTGGACTTAAATCTTCACGATAGTCCCATGAAGTAGATACTATTATTATTATATCAATCTTAAAGATAAAGAAATTACAACTCAAAGAGATACAACTTTCCTGAAATAATATAGCTAAAAGAAATGGTGGAGCCAGGATTGGAACCCAGGTCAGCTTCACTCCAGAATCTGAAGTCTCAGTCACTCTGCCCACCGCCTCTGGCCCTTACACATACACAGAGATGCATGGCTCTCTCGCAACGGAAGTGAGGACCGTACCAGTACACCGATACCGGTGCCATAAGGACATTTTGTTGTATCAGTATGTAAAATGCACTTCCATCATCACACATAAAATAAATGTTCCCTGGCAGTTTATAATAACTATTTTTCTCAAAAAGTACAGTTATATAACTTAAGACAAGGTCTTTCTTTGGGGATCTATAGAGCCTGAGTTGTCACAAGAGCTGCTGGGATGACGTATACGTGTATGTGTCTTGTGGGGAGGAAGCTGCATCCAATCAACCACAAGTTACACTTATATATGTTTCAGAGTTGGGAATTCCATGTAACATTTTATTTGAAAAAACATTCTGCTACTTAACAGAACTGTTGTAAAGCACTGATTTAGACCATCATAGTTATGCCTTTGCAGTTCACCTCACTAAAGATGATCAAAGAGGCAGAAATAACAACATATACTTAAATGGTCTCAATTGGGGCGCCTCGGTGGCTCAGGTCATGATCTCAGGGTCCTGGGATCGAGTCCCACATCGGGCTCCCTGCTCGGCAGGAGGCCTGCTTCTCCCTCTCCCACTCCCCCTGCTCGTGTTCCCTCTCTCGCTATGTCTCTCTGTGTCAAATAAATAAAATCTTTAAAAAAAAAAGTTCTCAATTATTTCTGTATATGTTTTAGACTCAAGAACAAGAGAGATCTGACATAAAAAGAGGTAGAAACCATGACTCAATACTCACTATGAAAATGATCATGAAAATCCCAAACTTCAAAAGTATATGAAAACTAATTCTACACACACAAATTAAGGAATTTAACATTTCACAATCTGAAGCAAAGCCAAGTAGAGCAGAGACTGTACCTGTGGTTGTTGCATACTTCATGGTTCTCTGCTTCCAAGTCCAACTCCTATCAAGTGAATCCAGATGGAATTATAATTAAACAGGATACACAAGATCAGTTCCAAAAGAATCAAAATTTTTTAAAACTTGAAACCAAATCCAGATATGACCTTCGTTAAGCCTGAAGCCTACAAAGTAACTTAATAAGATTTTCTTTGTGGGAAGAAAATTCCTCTAGAAACCGGAAGTTACAGTTCTGGCTCTTTTCCCTGGCACCGCGTGTCCTTGAGATGGGGCTGGATCACCTAACCTGCTCATTCCAGAGGCTGGCATATGGCCACAGAGTCACCACAATTAGAAGAAAGTCAAGGTACTTCAAGAACATCCAGTTCAGCTTTTTCAGACCCTTTTGACTAGAATCCAAAGTAAAAACTATATTTGACTTCACAAGTTGGTCCACATGCAAAACAGAAGTTTCATGACAAAAGAGTTTCCCTGCGTTTTGATACTCTCTGTTCTATTCCAGTTTACTAAATAAAATACGCTGGTCAAACTACGGCTTGAAAACTACCGATCTAACTCAACCCCTGAAAACTGGTAAGACAGGTTTGAACAATTAAGTCCAGAAAAGTAAAGAGGAGTTGAGAGTTGATCAAGGGCAGCAGAAAGAATGCTGGCTATGGGGCTGGGAAAGCCCCCACCGACCAGCTGCTGGTGACCCCAGGCAAGTCTCTTTACATCAGTGTTTCTCCAGGCTTTTTTCATTATGGCCCCCTAATGCAAAAACATGAATACTAAGATTTTGTAGGAGGGGTTGAGCCTTGGAGAGTATGGTAACTATGGTAACATCTAAGATTTTTTCCCCTCTCTCAAGACCCAATTTTCACTTTACAACTCAGACTTCAGTGTCCTCACAGAAGATAGGAGACTCCAACAGGTGCTCTTGAAGATACTTTTCAGTTGTCAAAGTATATAATTTAAGCTGAGTCCTTGTATTAATAAGAAATGGAGAACCAGGGAGGCTAAACGACTTGTTTGAGGTATCTTAACTAGGTAGAAGTTCACTAAGGTCTAAGACAATTTTTAAGTTCCATGATACCTATTGATACAGTAAGTTACAAAACTGTAACCAAGAGCTGACAGAAAGCAGGCCACATTCACTTTGGGAACAAAAAGTATAATGCCTATCAGGTGTCAGCTAAAAAGAATACACTGGGAAAACAACAAATTGCAGAAGGAATTCCATTTTCGTCTTTTCCATCCATATCTGGAAGATTTGGCAAAACTATGGTTATAAAGAACTAACCATTTTAGATCATTTACAAAGCAGGTGATAAAAAGCATAATGTACATTAGATACTATGCAACTATGTATGTGTAGCATGTATATGCTGTGTATACATCTAGGTAACTGAACAGGACTAGCATTTCACTGGGGCGGAGGTGCAGGAGGTGGGATTATACAGTGGGGCCGGTAGTCTGGCCTCTGACGCACACTCAATCAGACACTGACATCCATCAAGGTCTGGGGCAGGGGGAAGACCCACAGCTATGGCACTTGAGTTCCACAAGACAGCTTCCTCAGGAGGTTATTGCTTTCCCACATCTTTCCAATTCCACTGACCTCACTCTCTTGATCTTTAAGGAGAAATATCATTTTTCCTTATCTTTAAAAGGTATCTTCTAGTTCATAGCATCCACCCATCACATTCTTCAGATAGGTTTTTCGTGTTTCTTTAATAAGATTCAAGGCCTGTCCTGCACAGATGTATCTATAAAATGGCTGCTTCTTGGTAAATTCAGCTTTAAACTCTGATTAAGTTTCAAGGCCACAGCTGAACTAAAGTTTTCTTCTGCCATTCTAGTCAAGACAGACAATCACATACATACACACCACTTAACATAATCCTCCATCCCAGCCATGTTTTGATTGGGCTATTCCGTTTTTCACCATTATCTAAGCTACAACTTAAATCAACAGCTTAAAAAACAAAATTAAGAAGTTCCTTCCATGAGATAAGTCCACCCTAATTCAAGATAACTTCTGTATCAGTTTATTCTCATTTCTAAAATCCCACCACCAGATTTCTTTTCTCTGAGATACTAGAGAATCATTACAAGACATGTAACCACCCTCTATCATGGTAAGACTTGTAATTCCTTATGCCATTAACAACTCTAACATTTTCCAGGATCACAGGTACTTGAGAACAGTTCTATACACAGTAGGGAAGATTTGAGGAGAGGGAAGAGAAAGAAAATGGGTCTGTGTAATCTCCTGAAGAGCCCTGGAAACCTAAGAAAAGAAAAATGAGGATAAAGGAGCACTAACACTGCTTTTACCAACTGTCTTATTTTATACTCTGGGGCCAGTCCTACAATTAAGTAATTGAAATCTAAATACCTCTCCAGTAACTTGTGGAAAACAAAAGCAAGCAAAAACTTGACCCAAATGGAAATCTGCAAAGGCTGCATTTATGGATTGATTCATATGCACAAGGTTGTTTGAGCCTCTTTGCATGTATTAATTCATTTAACTCACACAATCCTAGGTACTAATATTATCTCCTCTAGGAACAGTATCATCACCTCCTCCTAGGTAAGTAAGCTGAACCACAGAGACATTAACTTGCCCAAGGTTGCTCACACAGCTAGTGAGTAGCAAAGCTGAGATCCCTGGCTTCTGACTGCAGCCCGAGCGCCCTTCAGCCCTAAGCTATGCGTTCTTTCCAGAATGGAGAAGGAGGTGAGGAGGAGGAGGGTGAAGAAGCAAAGCAAGATAGGGAAGCCTGGTACCTGGAAACCTGAGGGTGTCTTCACTGCCAAAGTTATCGTCACTGAAGCTTACAGCTCACAATTTGAAACTGATCTGGAGTCAGGTTAGTTAACTTGCCTCCAAGAACTTTCGACAAAACAGCCTCTCGGCCCTCTGGAAGATAAATTTGCTTTTCTTAACTTGATCCATTCCAACAATGAGAAAGAACTCCAAGAGTCTCTGAACTGGACACTTGACCGGGGCTAGCTGAACGGAAAGGCGCTTAAGGGCGTCCTGGCTCCATTTCTTACTACGTGTAAACTTGGGCAAGTCGTTGACCTCTCCCAGAGCCGGGATTTATCAACACTCCCACGCAGGGAACGCAGTGAAAGCACCACGTTAATGCTAGCAGCTGAGCCGGCGTCGCTCTCGCCGCGATAGTGAGGGGGGCGTGGGTGTGGCCGCCCCAGCTCCATCCCTCCCCCACGCCTCAAAAATGGAAAAACAGGGGCGCCTGGGTGGCTCAGTTGGTTAAGTGACTGCCTTCGGCTCAGGTCATGATCCTGGAGTCCCAGGATCGAGTCCCGCATCGGGCGGGGAGTCTGCTTCTCCCTCTGACCCAACCCCCTCTCATGCCCTCTGTCTCTCATTCTCTCTCAAATAAATAAATAAAATCTTAAAAAATAAATAATAAAAAATAAGTAAATAAATAAATAAATAATAAAAAATAAATAATAATAAAAAATAATAATAAATAAAATCTTTAAAAAAATGGAAAAACAGAGGCAGACGGCTGCGGGGTGGATATGGGAAAAGGGGAGGAAACAGAAGGGCCGGGTGTGAAGAAGTCTCCCTCCTGATGCCAAGACTGAAAGCAGAACACCCCGAAAGGGGCTGGGGTTTTCCTTCCGTCCTCCCTTGGTCCCGCCCCACCCCCTCCACCCTCGGTCCCTGCGCCCCTCTCGCCGAGTGCAGGAGTCCATTTACCGCCAGCCCTGCCCGCCCCCTGCCCCAGACACAGATCCATCGCCCCTCCACCTCACGATACCTAGGCGGCAGCAGCAGGCTCGGGACTCGCAGCCACCGGTTCCTCTCCGCCGCCACTAGCAGCACCGACACCGCAGAGGCTGCGGCCATATCCCCACAGCACGGTCCCTCTCCGACTCCTTGGTATACCAGGAGCTTCCTACTCGCTGCAAAACCTTGCCTCCGCTCCGCAAGCCTGTTGTCCTTCACCGGCCACCGTCCAGCTCTGAGTCAGGCTCTAGGCCTCTCTGGCGTGGGGGGCGTCTCCATCAAAACCAATCAAAGGACAGAGCGGGACGTCGAGGGCGGCGATTGGCCAACCGGCCACGAACCCGCGGGCGTGTGGTCCCCGCTTCTTCGGGCCCCCTGGGTGTGACGCCTGGGGAACGCAGTGTCCGCCCTTACCTTCCTTGGCGCCTGTGGGTTCTGGGTTGCTGCGCCTTCTACTGGCCCGCGGGGTTCCTTCGTTCTCTTCGCGCTGTAAGGAGAACCCGCCTCCTGACCTTTATCATTAAAGGCTGGAGAAGGTGGTGGAGGCCGAGTCCTGGGGGAAAAGTCAAACGGGATGAAGAGCAAAACACATATTTTCTAGTATTCTCAAAAAGGAGAAAATAAAAAAACCTGAAATAAATAACCTAAAATTTAAAAAGTTAAAACTACCCGAGTTTTTTTTTTTTTTAAGTGTTTTAGTTGAGGGGCGCCTAGGTGGCTCAGTGGGTTAAGCTTCCGACTCTTGATTTTGGCTCAGGTCATGATCTCAGGCTCAGCCCGAAGTTTGCTTGAGATTCTCTCTCTCTTCCTTTCCCCCTACCCCCTCCTGTCCTTTGGGAGTGCTCTCTCTCTCTAATAATAATAATCCTGTCCTTTGGGAGTGCTCTCTCTCTCTAATAATAATAATAATATAATAATAATAATAAGTATTTTAGTGAACTATTGGGAAATAGAGGAAGTCAAAACCAAAACTGCAAAATATCTAGAAAATAAAAACACTGAAAACACTACATACAGATGCTTATTTGGACTGATAGTTAAAGCAGGGCTGATAAGCAAATTCATAATGGAAGTAAAATAATCATCCAATTCAAGGGCTAAAAAACGCAAAAATAAACATAAGGAAAGCAGAATAAAGAAATTAGTAACAATAAAAGAAGAAATTAATGAATTAAGGAAACTAATACTAAAGAACTAATAAATCTAGAGGTTTAGAAAAGAAATTAATAATGTAGTTAACTAATTTAATAAAAGTAAATGGAGAAAAATGCACACTTGTCATGATAAAATAAGTGGAGAAAAGTCACAGATACAGAAAACAAATTATAGATTTGTAGGAGACTAATTTTGTTCAACTGTAAGCAAATAAATTTGAAAACTTGGATGAAATGGATGATGTTACAAGAAATGATTCAATGTTCATATAATTAATATCTTATTAATAGTTTAAAACAAAAAATCTTATGTTCATAGATGTTTAACAGGTCATTAGTAAAATTCAACATACATTCTAGATTTTAAGACTCAATAATTCAAGAAGTGGTATTGGGACAAGTAGCTAGCTCTCTGGGGAATGAAGTTGAATCCTTACTTCTCACACCTAAAATCAAAATAAGTTCTAAAAGAATAAGAGATTGATATAAAAGATGGAAGCATAAAAGAGGCTAGAAAACACCATGGGAAATCTTTTTTTTTTTAATTTTGTTTATTTATTTGAGAGAGAGAGAATGAGAGATAGAGAGCCCGAGAGGGAAGAGGGTCAGAGGGAGAAGCAGACTCCCCGCTGAGCAGGGAGCCCGATGTGGGACTCGATCCCAGGACTCCAGGATCATGACCTGAGCCGAAGGCAGTCGCTTAACCAACTGAGCCACCCAGGCGCCCCACCATGGGAAATCTTAAAAGAGGGAAGGTTTTTCTAAGTGTAACATAGTACTCAAACTATAAAAGAAAATTAATCAAATTCAGTTTTTTTAACTCTGCCCAGCAAAACATACATAGGAAAAAACAAACAGTAAACTGGGAATAATTTTATAACTCTTATCACAGATGAAGGGCTATTTTCCTTAATATATAAGTAACTCTCACAAATCAATAAGAAAAATAGAACTGTAATGCAAGAGAAAATTGGGGGCTGAATTTAGATTGCACCTGGGAAGCTTCCAGGAGGGTTACAAACCAACAGGTTGATACATAAAATGTATAAAGAATTCATACAACTCAATAGCAAAAAATAGGGATGCCTGGGTGGCTCAGTCGGTTAGGTGTTTGCTGTGGGCTCAGGTCATGATCCCAGGATCCTGGGATCGAGTCCCACATCGGGCTCCTTGTTCAGCAGGGAGCCTGCTTCTCCCTCTGCCTGCCGCTCCCCCTGCTCGTGCTCTCTCTCTCTCCTTCTCTCTGACAAATAAATAAATGAAATCTTTAAAAAAATAAAATGAAGTGATGCAAGCTGTTCATTAATTATAAAAAATAGCAAAAACCAAATAACCCAACCTAAAATTATCAAAAGACCAGAATAAACATTTTTCCAAAGAAGACATACAAATAGCAAACAGCTATGTGAAAAGGTGCCCAATATCACTAATCATCAGGGAAATACAAATCAAAACCACAATGAGATATCACTTCACACCCGTTGGGATGGCTACCATCAGAAAGACAAAAGATCACAAATGTTGGTGGGCATGTAGACAGAAGGGAGCACTTGTACCCTGTTGGTGGGAATGTAAAATAGCCATTATGGAAACCAGTATGGAGGTGCCTTAGAAAATTAAAAATAGAACTACCATATGATCCAGCAATCCCACTTCTGGGTATATATCTGAAAGAAAGGAAATCAGTACCTTGTAGAGATACCTGCACTTCCACCCTCATTGCAGCATTATTCACAATAGCCAAGATATGGAAACCACCTAGGTGTCCATCGACTGGATGAACCAAGAAGATGCAGTATAAATGTACACAATGAAATAATATTCATCTATGAGAAAGAAATCCTGCCACTTACGACAACATGGATGAACATGGAAAGACATTATGCTAAGTAAAATTAGCCAGATAAAGACAAACACCATTTTGGGAAAACTTTTCAGCAGTTTCTTATAACATTTAACTACCCAGAGGCTTGGCAAATTTTCTGTAAAAGGGAAGAAAGTAAATATTCTAAGTTTTGGGGACCTGTTTCTGTTACAACTAATCAACTCTGCTGTTGTAAAGCAGCCGTAGACAATACATAAACAAATGGGCATGGCTGTACTCCACAAAACTATTTACAAAAACAGGTGGCCAAACCACGAGCTGTAATTTATTGACCTCTGTCCTAGTTACCCATTTTACAACTGACTTCATTACTTAGTGGATTTGACAGAATTCAGCTCAACATGGGCAATTCTGGATATGTGGTAACAATGTCCCGAAGTCAAGTGTTCTGGGACCCAGGAACATGCCACGAGCTGTATCTTAAAGGGCATCTATTTCTCTGCAGCAAATGGCATGGCCTCCAGAATGCTCAGGGCCTGTGTTATGAAATTCCCACTGGAGTCTGCCAAAAATTCCATATTGTACCTTTACCCACCACTGATACCTCCAACATGAGGTTTGCCTGACTGTGTAGCTCAAGCAGCAGAGCTGATTGCATTACAGCCTGGAGTTGCTGTAGGGCCCTCTCCCACTGGGGCCCCACCCAAAACTGATAGTTTTCTATACCACCCGGTAAATGGGCCAGAGGAATTTTCCTAGCTGTGGAATGTCTAGGCCTCTAGACCCTAAAAAGGCCTACCTGGTTCTATGGCTTCTTTGTGGAAAGGATACAAGATGCAAACTATCTGTATTTTATTTTGGAGGGGATATCTGGCATGCCTCTGATCCCCTGGGTCCCTAATCTTCATCGGGTTTGCCTCCTACTTCCTGGAATACACGTGTCTTGGCAAGGCTTCCAACATAATAATTGCTTTGTGCTTGTCCTGTCTAATTAGCATAATGGCATCAAAGTAATGGTTCAGTGTGATATCCTGTGGGATATCTGTGTGGTCCAGATCTCTTTGGATTATATTATGACGAAGAGTTAACAAATCCTTGAGGCAAAGCTATCAGTTAACATTGTAGAGCAATAAGCCAACAACCAGCCTTGGTGAAAAGGCAAGTCGGCCTGAGCAGCAGCTGGTCAATAGACTGTTAGCATGAGGGGCTGAGGGGCTGCTCTCCTGGGGAGGTGCTATACTTGTGGCAGAGTTGGTAGCAGGCTAGAAAGTGCCCCATCCTATTGCCTTTTGTATAGTTTCCTATTAAGCCACTTTTCTTAGTGTACATACTGGAATTTACTTACCTGAATTGCCCGCAAAAAGTAAACCAGTAATTCAACCTTGACAATGGACCCGGAGTAGCCAGCATCCAAGATGGCCCCCATTGATTTCCACCTCTTCTGGTCTTCATTCCCACATTGTACCAGAGATGGTTGGTGTGACCAATAGAATTCAACACAAGTGATGGTATATAACTTTTGTGAGTAGGTGGTCAGTCTCTCTCTCTCGAATCACTCACCTGGAGAAAGTCAGCTGTCATGTTGTGAGCATTCCTATAGATATGCCACATGATGTGAACTTGGAAGCAGATCCTTCAGCTCCAGTTGCACTTTCAGATGACTACAGCTCTTGCCAACAGCTTAACTGCCTCCTAGTAAGAGAGCCTGAACCAGAACCACCCAGCAAATTGCTCCAGGATCTCCGACCCTCAGAAACTGCGTGAGATCATAAATGTGTGTTGTTTTAAGCTGCTAAGTTTTCAGTTAACTTGTTATATAGCTGTACAGGACTAATACAGTGAATATAGGACTTCTTATTTATCTGAGCCCCTACCAGAGTATCTGGCATTTAGTAAGTCCTTAATTGATGTTGGTTGAATGAATGAATAAATGGATGAATAAACTGGCAGCACTTAAGTAAACCAGTAATCTAGTCAGTTAGTCTGGTCTAAGAGTTGGGAGATTTAATTTATAACTTTAATGTGGTTTCCTTCTCAAAAATTCAGATTCTCTCAAATAGGTCTTTCTAGCTAGTAATAAAGTGGCAGTAGAGAATAGAACAAAATGAACTATAGAAAGATGATTTAACATATTGATTCAAGCAACAACCTCCACTACGTTGGTAAACAAAAATTTTTATAGCACAAAAATCAAATTATAAGACACGAATGACATAAATTCCCCTGCAAAATAAGGTTTTTTATTACAAAAACTTTTATTACAATTCAATACTCTATTAAGACTAAACTGAGGACCTTGCTAACCCTATTGACTCATAAGAGAACAAGCCAGGAAAGTCAACATGTCCTCTAGGGTGACCTGAATTATTCCTTTCCTAAAGAATGCTAGGGGTATGTGGTCTTTTCTGTTAGAAGACTCAGCTCCTTCCTTTAGTTGTAAAAACAAGCAGGAGTACAATTCTTGGCAGGTTGCTCTACAGAATAAAGTGAATTAGAATAGAAAATGTGGCTGTAACAGTGCAGAAGAAGCAAGTTACCACAAGGGGGGGATCTACATTCAAGAAAGAAAAGTTGGTTGGAGGTTGGAAGATGTCTCTCTTTTCAAAGAAATAAAAAATGACTTGAGAAGTTTCCTCCATTCCTTCATCTTTAGAGCCACAGCCGCACAATCCCATACGAATGAAAAACCCTTGTTTTATAGAGCCCCTCAGTCTCCTTCAAGGAGCTAGAGAACTTTATGAAAGATCAGCTCTTTCACTACCCACCAAGTCCTCCTTTCGTGTCTCCTAATCGCTCATAATTCTGGAGAAATTCATTTTCTCTGTGAAAAAGGAGCTTGTGCTGGTGTGAGGCTTCAGGCAGCACTTAGTGCACCGGTGCTGTGAAAAGGCCAGAGATCTTGCCATCAGACCAACTGGCAGTCAAATTCTGGCTCTGCCACTTGTGAGCTGGTTGACATGGAGGTGATTAATTTCCTCAAGTCTGACTTTACTCATCTATAAGTTGTGAGAATTATATGGGATGGATCTAAACTTAGCCTAGTGTCTGGCATAGATGCGTACAAAAATTAAGGGCTATTGTTTCTTGCTGATTAGTGAATTCTGTTGTCCATAGCCATTGAATTCTTAGTCTCTAGTGATTCTGCAGGAGTCATCAATAGTATAAGTTGATTTGTTCCTCTTGTTGGTGTCACATCAAACCTAGACAACCTGTGATATGGTGGGTTTTTTGATGATTTTTTTCTAACTAAAGTGGAAGAAGAGGTAAGTAGGTCATCAGACATATGTATATCATAGAAAACATGGAAAATAAAAGCGCTAGGAGTCCATTTTATAGACAAAGCTGAGGCATTTTTTTAATGGGAAAGATGAAGGATAAAATAACATCCCCAATGTACACAGGTAGCATTAATTACAAATGATATTTTAGTTTATATTTTGGAAGCATATACCACTTTGCATACATTATGTTAATTTAACATATCTCAAATGTTGACTTAGAATGGTTAAAATATTTTGAAGGAAATTTTCTCTGTGAAACAGGAATTCACTCTGAAACAGCTCACTAGGCCTTTCATAAAATGAACAAAAAATATGCAGAAATTGATTTGCTGCTTGAACTTCAATCAGAAATGACTTGGGTTTTGTGAAAGATGGTGGTTTACGTCGTTGAAAGGACTAATTCTAAGGGACGTCCCAACATCCTGGAACCGATGAAAGAATTCTCTAAACCCCATTGTTTTCTTTTCCCCAGGGCACCAATTAGATTCTCTGGTATCCAGATGATTCGTGTCTTAGGCGGAGTCCATAGACAATCAAACCCACAGCGCAGAGACCAAGCACAATGGCCCCAATCACAGGAAGCACAATTGTGTAGTCAGATGAACACTCGTCCACTGAGAGAGAGAGAGAGAGAGAGAGAAAATACAATATAGCGGGTAACGTTTGGTGAGGACAGACCAGAAAGCAGACTAGAGTGGGAAGGATATGACTGGTTTCTTTAAGTTGGAGTATACTTGACACACAATGCACCTTGACTTTTAATCCCACCACTAACTGTGAACTGGGATGAGTTCTTGAATCTTGCAATTTCCTCATTCATAAAGTAAGCAAATAATATGTAAAACTGTTGAAGAATTAAATAAGATAAACTTATCTTCTCGGCAATTATTAGATATTTAATAATTGTTAGACCCGTTTTCTTCCAGGTGTGCTCTCTGCAAAGTAGACCGTGTTTACATAAGAGACTGTTGTTAGATTACACATGATCTCTTGAAAACATGTGATGTTTATCCATGTTTTAAAAAATGTAAAACATTTTTGCTACACTTAACGTGCTTTTAATGAGCTAAAAATATTAGAAAACAGACCTAAATATTCATGAGAGCTTAAGAATGAAAGTTTATAAATTTGTCAAAACTTTTTATTTCATTAGAGTGCTTATTCAGTTCATTTAAAATATAATCAGTCTCAATTGGAGAAAGATGGAGAGCCCTGAGGAAACGAGGGAATGTGATTGAACACAAATAAGTAGAGAACTATATCTATATCTTATTCAAGGATAGATAAGGGCCAATAGATGAATGGATAAAGAAGATGCACTATACACACATGATGGAATATTATGCAGCCATAAAAAGGATGAGATCTTGCCGTTTGCAGCAACATGGATGGACCTAGAGGGTATTAATGCTAAGTGAAATAAGTCAGACTGAGAAAGACAAATACCATATGATTTCCATTCATATGTGGAATCTAAAAAAAACCCAAATGAATAAACAAATAAAAAGCAGAATCAGACCTATAAATAAGGAGAACAAACTGATGGTTGTCAGAGGGAAGGGGGCTGGGGGGCTGGACAAAAGAGGTGAAGAGGAGTGGGAGATACAGGTTTCTAGGTACGGAATGAATAAGTCACAGGGATGAAAGGCACAGCACAGGGAATAGTCTATGATATTATAATAGCATTGTCTGGTGACAGATGGGAGCTATCCCTGCAGTGAGCACAGCATAGCATAGGAGATGGTGAATCACTATGATGTACACCTGAAACTACTGTAACACTGTGCATCAATTCGAATAAAAAAGAAAAAAAGAAAAATCTCCAGTATATGTCAAGGGGGAAAAAGCAATGCAAAGAAAAATGAATATAGTACTACAATGTTTTGTGTAAATAAAGAAGAAATGAAGATATATTTGCTTGCATTTACTTAAAGAAAACCTGGAAGGATAAGAATGCATGATAAACCAATAAAAGTAATTGCCTATGGGTGGCAAGGTGAGGGCAAGGATTTGTAAGGTAAAGCTTCATATCATCTTAGTTTTAAACCATATGCAAAGAAAATTTTTAATCAAAATTTCAAATATTTGAATAACATTTTATAAGAAAAAGAAAAAGGATAAATAAGAGAATATATCCATGAGATCCTTGCATAAACCAATATCAAAATGAACCAAGGATCAATTTTCACCTGAGGTCAGAGAAAAAAGAACCAGGAAGGACCAGGGGAAAGGGAATGATAGAGACTCCAGGAAACAACAAATCTGTACAAGACAGGAACTGTGCTTGTCCTACACTATTTGACATGGCAGTGGACAATATTTTCATAATTATAATACTATATACCTTATTAATTTAGCAAAAACCAGTGATATAACCATAAAAGGAATGGTGTAAGAATGAAATCCTTATCTGCCGTAATAAGTAGTTTAAAGCTAATATATTAAGAGATAAGAAAGCTTTTTAACATTTTTAAAAAGAATTTTTGAGATAGTTACCATAAGAAATTATTAAAATTAGTTAAAAGTACTTTGTCTCTTAGAGGAAGGACAGGGAAATGTTGCTTTTCATGATAAGCCCTTTTGGAGTATACAATTTTGTTACATATATATTTTTTAAAGATTTATTTACTTAGAGAGAGAAAGAGCACGCACATATGAGGTGGGGGCAGGGCAGAGAGAGAGAGAGAGAATCTCAAGCAGACTTCCCGCTGAACACAGAGCCCCACACAGGGCTCAATCCCACGACCCTGAGTTCATGACCTGAGCTGAAATCAAGAGTTGGACCCTTAACTGACTGAGGCACCCAGGCGCCCCTGTTACAGATACATATTAATAAATGTGTATTTCTTGGATAAAAAAGAATATTGACAAATTAAGAAGTTAATTTGATTAAAATGATTTGAAAAAAATACAAAAATATTAAAACAAAATGTAAAACACATACCCTAAAGTAATTCCACCAGGAACTTACACTAACGACATATTCATGTAATTACACAAAGAAATGTTACAATAATCTCATTTTATGAGAATGAAGTGGACAACCTTGATATCCATCCAGGATTTTAAATGGCATATCCATACAGTAGAATATAAAGTAGACACTTCAAAGAAGGTGGTAGATCTCAGTGTGCTGACGCAGAGGTTCGCTAAGATCTGCGGAGGTTTGCATGAACCCAAACAAATGTGCGTGTGTGCCTGAAGGGAAAAGAGGCAAGATGCTGGGCAAGGGGTGGGGTGGGCATAGAGAGCAACTTTTACTCTCCGTAAAGTTTTATACTATTTAATGTCACATTGCTTAAATGTTTTTAAAATGTAGAAAAAAGTACACAAAGAAAATAATTATCTAATCACCGCAGTCCTTCCACTTGAATGAATCACTGCAAACCTTGAAGGCATTTGCTTCCTCTGTACATATGCGTGCTCAGGTGTATGCGTAAAGAAACATTATTCCATTTTTTTTAAAATGGTATTTTCTCGTTATAGATAATTAAGATGATTTACAAAAGCTCACAAAAAAGTAAAAACTGTAGGAGAGGAAGAAATTTCTTCTTTCCTCCAAGATTCCTCCAACTGGTTTAAGAATTACTGATTAATAGGAGAAAAAACCTAAGTTTTATTATGTGTGCACAGAGGGCCAATAATGAAATTGACACCCAAAGAAATGACCAAGGCAGGCAGTTTTGATACATTTTAGACAAAAGAGATAACACATTTGTGAGGAATTGACAGGATAAAGAAAACAGATGTTGGGAGTTTCAATTAATAAGAATTCTAAGTGGAATTTGTGTTGATATGGCAGATCAGTAAAAAGTAACAGGGTTTGTTTCTATAGCTTTCTTGGTTTTAAAGATCCTTTCTCGGGTGATAAGGATGTCTTTTTACTTCTTAGTACAGGGAGGGTAGCTTTCATATGGGAGATTTATTTCCTGCTTTCAGGTGACAGAGGAGGATCTATGAATGTCCTTGTTTCCCAAGAAGCTTCAATTCAAAATAATCAATATACCATTGTGGTACCTTTTGGGCCACCCTCCCCTGGGCTCCTTACAAAACCAATCACCTGAAAACCACCTACCCAGAAATTATCCTTGCTAAAACATGAACCAATATAACTTCAGGCATCTTTCTTTACAACTACAAGGACAGATGGGTAGAAAAATAAATACAAGTACTTGTATTAATACAGGATCATGCAAGTGCTATTTTACCAAAATTGCTGATTTTCATTTAACTTGATTTCATAGAAGAAAAAAAGCTAAAACAAAACTGGGACAGCTACCAAACTTCAAATAAATGTATCTTTATCACAAGAAGTATTGTTTCATAAAAGATCCCTTTAAGGTTCAAAAAAGAGATTATAAATACACACTAAAGGATTATGAAATGCATTAAGAGGGTTATGAAGTAAATGACAGACATTCTGTGTTTTCTATCTTGTGTTTCCAATTTAGACATTATCTATTGACAGTGTTTTGAAAGATGAGCACGAGTAGTTTCCCTTCTATCTCTCTTCTTCCCAACTCAAATTTTGAATAGATAAGTTATTTTTTTAATCATTGTTTGGGTTTACATTATTTCAATTCTATTTGATAACTGTCATTCCTATGATTAAAAAATATTGTTTCAAACATATAACACATTCACAATTCAAAGTCAAAATACTACAAAGTGCTGTACATTGGGAAGTTCTACTTTCACCCTTGTCCCATCTCAGTCGCCCCTGTCATAACCATTTGGCTTTTTATATGTATTTCCAATGTTTCAGATATAAGCAAAATGAAAATATATTTTTCCCTCCTTTTCTCACTATTATTGTACATTATGCTTTTTTTTCATTTAACAATACATTTTGAAGATATTATTAATTTTAGAGAGAGTGCAAGTGGAGGGAGGGGTAGAGGGGGAGGGAGAGGGAGAGGGAGAGAGAATCTTGAACAGACTCTGAGCTGAGGGTGGAGTCAGAGGCCAGGCTCAATCACCACACTTAGATCATGACCTGAGCTGAAACCAAGAGTCTGATGCTTAACCGACTGAGCCATCCAGGTGCCCCAGTAATATATTTTGGGTAACTTTCCTATACATACATAAATATGTATGTTTTCAATCTTACTTATAACTGTATCCTGTTGTGGGATGTATCTGTCCCAGACTGATGGACACTTCATTTGTTTTCAGTCTTTTGCTATTACAAACGATACTGTTGTGAGTAACCATGCACATATATCATTTCATATACAAGAAGGTGTAACTGTATGATAGATTTATAGACCCATAATTGTTTAATGCTTTTTATATTTAACTATTTAAATAGATAAAATGCCTTTTTTAAGTGTGGCTTCTCTATTCCTGAGAAAGATTTGTTTATATCCTTGTTTATAATGTGGCTTCTCTCTGATCTTACCCAATTTCACGGTCAAGCACTATCTTGAAGAAGAGCTCATTGGGGGGTGTTGTATCCTTTGAATTATTTCATGTTTGAGGTTATCTGCCTATTACCTTAATAAATAATATTTTGGGGTCACATTTTCTATCCCTTAGGACTTTATAGATATTGGTCTATTATTTGCTGGCTTTAGATGTTATTGTAAAGAAATCTGAGACCAACTTTAACTTTCCCCTTTATAGCTGATTTGCTCTTTTGAGAGGGGAGGGAGAATTCATATGTCCAAAGAGTTCTTTATCTTTAAAGTTCTATAGCTCAGTTTGGCTGTGTCTTAATGCTAAACTTTCTGTGTCAGTTTTTTTCCTGGTACACACTATGCTCTTTCAATGTGCAACTTCAGTTATTCATCTTAAGGAAAATCTCTGAAACCATCAAATTTATCTTCCTTCTGTTTTTGAACTCTCTACGTCAGAGGCGCCAATTATCCTTACGTTAGCTGATCTGAATATCTTCCATACCTAACAGCTGCCCTATAATGTCATAATCTTAATTTTTATCTGCATTAACTGCTTATTTCAGTTATTCTCTCCATGAAGATAATTCACCTTTCAGCTCTATCAATTCTGCCTCTTACTATTTCTATATATTATTGGGTGTTGCTTTGATACTCAATTTGTTCACTTGCAGGAGTTCACTCCCATTCACCTCACTCTTTCATTACAGCATTAAACAACTATGGGTCTATAAATCTATCATACAGTTACACCTTCTTGTATATGAAATGATTTATGTGCATGGTTACTCACAACAGCATCATTTGTAATAGCAAAACACTGAAAACAAATGAAGTGTCCATCAGTTCACTCCCATTCACCTCACTCTTTCATTATAACATTTCATCCATGAACTCTGGTTATATGGAATTCACACTCTTATTGATTCTCAGCAAAGACCAGTTGGCAGGGATTTCTCTCTGTTCCTTAAGTTATGTTTTCTTTGTATTTTGTCAACTATATTCCTTTCTAACTCTCCCTCCTTTAATTGAGGTAAAAGGTAACATAACATAAAATTTACCATTTTAACTATTTTTAAGTGTATACTTCAGTGACATTAAGTACATTCACATTTTTGTGCAACCATCACCACTATCCATTTCCAGAACATTTTTCATCTTGCAAAACTAAAACTCTAGAGCCATATTTTGCTCTAATATTATTCTTATGTTATTTTGCTGCAGTAATTTTGCATAGTGGTCATAGAGCTTATTTTCATCTTGCCTATTCTTCTTTTTTTAAGACTTTTTATTTTTAAGTAATCTCTACACCCAATGTAGGCCTCGAACTTACAAACCCAAGATCAAGAGTTGCACGCTCCACGGACTGAACCAGCCAGGCGCAACCCTCATCTTGCTCGTTCTTGAGCATCTCATCCATGACATTCTGTTTCCTTTAATAGCATTTGGGTAAATTAGGGCCTTTCTTCCCACCATGTCTGAGATCAGTTAAAAATTAAGAATCAGTACTGCAGAATAAATTATAACCATTTTAACAGTTTATGAGGCAAAACCAAAATTCAGGCACACATTTATACACATTTGTTAATCAATGTCTTGTCTGTTTTGTAATTCATATGTAATTCTTTAATCACAACATATTTGTGAAAACCTAAAAACAATAAAAACTCTCAACCACACAATAATTAAGTAAATTATTATATAATGTTGATAGCGTATTCATAGCAGCGGTAATAATGACACTTTGCACCTTTAATAGCATGGAGAAATGCTTATGATGCGCAGGTAACAAAGGATTCCAAATTGTGTACTCTGTATGCTCCAGTTTTGTAAAACAATATTCATGCCAGGGAAATACATCAAAATTAACAATGGATAGGTTATCTCCAGGTGGGCGTTCGTGAAGGTTTCTATTATCTCTGGGTGGGTTGTAGAGAGAGGGGTGAATTCAGGATGCTCTACCCTCGGCAGAAGAGAAAAATGGAGTTGAAACCCGCTGGACGGGCAAGCAGCAGGTGCACTAAAGGCAAGGGGCAAGCACTGCCCGCCGCTGAGGCCCCCCGAAGGGCTGCCCGGGGCGGGGAGGGAGAGGTGGCCCCGGAAAGCGACCTGCAGCACTCTGCAGTAAGCCTGGGACCCCAGGAACTGCAGCCGTGAGACTAGGACTCGGAGGCAGCACCAGAGGAACCCAGGGGCGGAGGAGGCTACTTCCCGACCAGCAGCTAGTGGTAGTCGCAATCCGGGACCCTCCCCGGAAGTCATTGCAGAAGGTGGTCAGAACTGCGGGGCAGGAACGCAGTCGGGCTTTAGGTACTGGTTTTCCAAATGAAACCTTTGCTCTTTTTGCTTACTAGAATGTTAATTCACGGTAATTTAAAAGATAATTGGCGGCGGGGATGGGTGGGGGGTGGGGGTAGATAACAGGACTCTAAGCAGCAGCTGTCACTCCAAAGAACTCACCGAAGATGGTAGAAAGGAAAATTGAACTTATGTGAACTGCCTTATCCCCCCTCTTCTTGATTCTTAACTCCACGTCTTTTCCCATGGAAATTCCCCCACACTAGAAGAGTAACCTTTCTTTAGTCCATTCTACAGGCTGGTCAGTGGCACGGTGAATAAACAACTCATGCTCTGCCGTATAGAAGCTCTTGAGTACACTTGAGGCGGAGCTGGAAACGGGAGGGGGAGCGGGGTATTTGTGGATGCCTGCTGGAGGGACCTGCTGGAGGGACCTGCTGGAGATGGAGAGAGAGGGCATCTCTCCAAAGCAAACCCTCGCTGGCAAACCTGAGTCCCTCTGGGGAACATCGGGTCCTCACAGCCTAGATTATCGTCAAAATCTCTTGTACGGGGCAAACAGGAATGTCCTGACACTCCAAACGTCTTAGGGGTTCTTGAAGCTCTCTTGAAGCTGCTGTGTGCCCTCCCCACCCCCTCACTTCTGAGAAAGTGGAGAGAGCTAAAATCTTTCCAGGGAGAGCCAGAACATGCCCTAGATAAGCAGTGGTTATAGAGCTGTTGCCAAGTTTCATAAACTTCCTGTTAAAAACAAAAACAAAAACAAAAAAACCCACCAAAAAACAATGAATGGCACCTCTGGCAAATACAGAAAAACAAGAACACTTCTGTTAGTAAAAGCAATTAAAAACACCCAGAAGCCCATTACCCTCCCTTTCCTCCGAAATAAAAACCTCAATTCTCCTATTTACTTTTTTTTTAATGTAGGCTCTGCACCCAGTGAGGAGCCCAAGGCCGGGCTTGAACTCAGGACCCTGAGGTCAAGATCTGAGGTGAGATCTAGAGTCACGGGCTCAACAGACTGAGCCATCCAGGTGTCTCAATTCTCCTCTTTAAACAATGTAATAGAAAAGCATGAATAACATCCCAAGCCATATTTGATAGAATTTTTCCTCCACATATCACTCTTTCCCAATCAGGAATCTCCTGGTTTATGATTTTTTTGTAATGTTTGCTTAAGAGGAAAGTGGTAATAATCTGGGGTAGATCTACCTGTTCTGTTTGCGATTCCTGATTGTTTTGATGCTTTGCCTTCATCCCCTCCCCACAATGGCCCAAATTAGCGAATTTACAAGGATAGACTAAGGATCAAAGAAAAACAGAGACAAAGCAGAAAAAAAATGTTAAGGAGACAGAGAACAAATGAAGGTGAAGAAATTGGAGAACTAACATTTATGGAACCTCTTTTGTTTGCCAAGATCTTTGGTGTGTGCTTTACATTTTAAAAAATGAAATGTTGGGAAGTTATCTAGTTTTTTTTACTAGTAATGCATTATAATAGCATATAATGTCTTTTTAAAAATAATAGTCTATTAACACCATTCTGTAATTCAAGTAAATCAGGAATTGGGCAAAATCCGAGAGTTTAGAATCACTTTAGATTCTATTTCGAAATGGATTGTTTTTTTAAAACTAAAATTTTTTTAAAAACTGGATACTGAGACTCTTAAAAATGTGTAAGAAAAATCAGTGCAGTTTGAAAATGTCTCTCTTACAATTCTCCCTTTAGGTGTTTGCTTTCTCCTTCCCCCAAGCACCTTCCTCATGTCCCCGCCTCTTGTCCCTAATTCTCGAAGCCAGCCCTGTATTATCAGGTGTGGAGAGTGGAATTCAAGCCCATACGGCACAGTCTCCCTGTGCAACAGGAGAAAGTGCCGTGGGGGCTACCTTTTTGTAGCCTTCCGTTGGCCCCTCGGTAGAAAGCCAGGTTTGCTAATCGGATTAGGAGGGTGGGATAGGCAACTAGAAAAATTGATCCCTTTACTTCAGGCTGAATATGAAGCCAGAATTCCCAAGGCCTTAACCTAGCACATTTTGAAGAAGGTGGGGCTTTACATGCGTTCATATCCTGTACTGGGCCTCTTGTTGGCCACCAGACATGCTGTTAGCAAAACGACAAGCAGTATTGCGATACTCAGGCCCACGGCCACAGGGTTTTCTCTCCTGTTTCTGTCAGTGAAGCATTCATCCGCTGCAATTGAAGTCAGAGTAACAGGTGTTACAAGCTGGCCGCAATGCTGGGAATTGATTCTGCCTGCCTGCCTCAGCCGCGCAGAGAAGGAAACCCAGTGAGAGGTGGAGTGCAGCTGCTGGGCTTCGCACCTGCTGCCTCAGACACACGGATAGGTGAAAACGAGGGAAGGTGAATGCGATGATCTGAAGCGTGCAGTGCTTGTGATCACTTAAGGGCTATCTTAAATTGCAGATACCCTGTCCCCACACCCAGGAAATTACGATTCAGTGCATTGGAGGTGGGGCCCAGATGATTCTGTTGTAGCTGGGAGGCAGATCCAACTTTGGGAAACATCAGTTTGGTCTAGAGAGTCAGGATCAGAACCGTAAGCCCGTGGAAGTTCTGGGGCCATGTTTTCCCAACTCTGGCAACAGAGACCTGTGCCAAATTGCATGGCCAAAGTTTTCTAGCCAGACTCTGCTTCTTAAAGGTTGCTACTAGACAGCCTGGGGCTCCAGGTACTGGAGAAACATTTTACAGACTCTGGGATTTTAGCTCCCTGAAATGGGTTGAGAATGTGGAAGTTTGATAATTATATGAAAAGGGGAGGAAGGGCAGGGAAAAAATGAAAAGATAAATTTTCTACATGTCCCTATGGGCACTGCTAAGAGAGGCCAGTGTATGTTGCTGAAAGGTTTTATTTCTCACCTCTGCCACTACAAGGTTTCCCACCTGCTCACTTCCTGTTTCACAGAGGTTCAGAGGGGGAGGAAGAGCAAGCGTATACCTTATTTTTTTAGATCACATGATGAATTACAGATGCTTTTCAAACCTTCATCATGAATTTTTAAGTTTCCCCAAATTGGAAGTTTTGAGACCAGATGACAAAGTGGGGGCCACACCTACTAAGAAATTTTAGTATTTTTGTCTTAGCACTGTGGTAAAGGTCCAAAACGGAGGCAGAGATTTGAAGACTCAGACAAAATCTACAGAAATCAGGGGATCCGAGGCCAGCAACACTTTAATCCTTCCTCTGCTCAATGCTTCCCAGCAAGTATATCAGAAGGTTTTTGTAGGCACATCTTCGACTTTATAATGGAACTCAAAGAGAAGTTGGATTCACATTACAGAAATTTAATTTACAGCTAAACTTCTAGCTAAATCTATTTATGAAAATTGAGAGATATACATAATGTTCTTAGTTATTATGAGAAGAATGTTTTAGAAACTGAAATTCAATTCCTGGACATATCTAGCTTTTTCAGAAAGTCACCCTGGTCTGTCCCTGGCCTTCTGCCTAGGACCTGCTTCCCTCTGCAGTGGTTAGAACTCAAAGCAGAAGTTGCATAGAAACTAACACCAACTACAAAGAAGCTCTAGCCAGGGGAATTGAGCTCATAATCGAGAAGAGGGGGCCCAACAGAGTACATTTCTGTCTTGAATTATTGCAACTTTCTTTTTTCCCTCTGCACGTGGGAAAAAATCTATTCTGAAATCTTGAATTTTAGATATTACTACTATTCAGGATCTTTAAAGTCTCCAAATATTCCTGAGGAGTCAGAATATTACATACCAGGAGAATGTATCCTACTGTGGGAGAGTCGTGGACATGAACGGGTTAGTGTCCGATTTTGAGGTTGGTATTGACTCAAAGGAATGGCAGGAGGGAAAGTTGGCCAGAGAAACTTGGCCCTAAAAACTTTGTGGAACCATACTGTTGTAGGAAGCTCATGTGATTCTTGTCCCTTTTGACAGCTGCACACACAAAAAACAACTTGAAACTACCCTTGGGTCTCTGAAGTTTTTGTTTGTGACATGATGAAGACTTGACTTACCATTTCCAAAGTGGTCATCTTCGAAATCAAAGGCTTGATATTGGACATTCATTGTTTTCAGTTGAAGGTGGGTTGACAGCTGGATGCTCTGTTCACTCACACATTTGAAGGAATGCCCAACCACAGTCTCAAACATCACCACAGAACTTTTCATTCCTTGGTAAATTTTCTCTGAAAACACAAGGATGAAATATAGACACTTGGCATATATCCACTGAGTATCAACTGTTACTGGGTGGCCCATGTGCAGTTAAATGGCCTTCATTGAGATGTGGCTTTCAGGCGGTTCTGCCTTCTCTTCATGAAGACCCACTCTGGTGCTCTTTAGGGACTTTTTTCTGGTATTATGTAGTATATGGGGGCAAACTTACATAAATTAGAATGTGATAACTTTGAAGTGAGAACTTTTAGGAAGTTTTTCTTCAGTTGTCTTGAGTCATTGGGGGCAGAGTTGGTGGGTACTATTGTCAGTGCTTGGGAACTACAGAGACGTGCCCACAAAAACCTCAGAAATAAGAGAAGTAAGATTGCTCTCTGTGACAGTCACATGAACCCTTATTGGATCAGAATAGACATACGCAGTCACCAAGTGGAACATCTGCATGTTACCAGACTGTATTAATATAGCAAAAGGACAGGCTGATCCCATCATTAGGAGGGGTTGTTACATCCATCCATAGGGACACAGAGAAGGGAGAGGCCCATCTCTGTCCACCAGAGTGCTGTTGGGGAGTGAAAGACCTGCTCAAGGACTGGTGCTATTTTATGACAGGTACACCCTTTTCAAGGAAGCATATGCTTCAAGGCAGATGGGGTAAACATTTTAATCATATAATTAACTCCATTTGCTCTAATTCTACATTCACCCCACACCTTTCTGATTATACCTTGGCTTTTTGAATGGGAGAAAGTTCACTGGCCAGAGGACCCAACTGTCTAGTCCCCTTGGCAGTTACTGTAAGAAATAGTTGCACAATAAATGTACATGTTTACATTTTGATTTTATACATCAGTTTCATGACCTTGGTTTAAATGTCTCCTTGAAGAGACAGACAATATGTAAGGGAGTGCTGACAGCTCCTGCGATTGAGGACCAGACTATGGACCTTCATGAATTCACCAAAGTTGTGCCTGAAAGGAATACCCATGGGCTATTAATGAGGGAGCTTGAAAGTCTCCCTCCTTTCCTGTCTCTGTGGGTGTGTTTGCTTGTATCTAAGGTAGCCTCCCTCCCACATTAAGTGTCTGCTTGCTATGTGCCAGGAAGCAAGCAAGTACTCTGTAGGCACTGTCCTGTTTAATTCTTTTTTAAAAAATTTTATTTATTTATCGGAGAGAGAGAGAGAGAGAGAGAGAGCACAAGAAGGGGGAGGGTCAGAGGGAGAAGCGGACTCCCCGCTGAGCAGGGAGCCGGATGTGGGACTCCAATCCAGGACCTGGCGATCATGACCTGAGCTGAAGGCAGACCCTTAACTAACTGAGCCACCCAGGCACCCCTGTCCTGTTTAATTCTCATACAATCTTTTGAGATCTGTTCTGCTGTTTCCATTTTACAGAGAAGAAAATGGAGAGTCAGAGAATTCAAAACATCTGCCTAAGAGCCTACAGCTAGTAAGTGGTATTGGGACTCAAGCAGTCTGGCTCTAGAGCCTGCTATCTTAACCAATACACTATTGTGTTTCCCACCCATCACTGTACTATTTACTGTAGACTCTTGCATATGTACGTGCAAATGTCCTACATGATGCATTGAATTATCCATCTACACCACTATATCATGTGTTATATCCCAGGGTGGCCTACTATAATCACTCCCGCTAACATTACAACAGTCATTACCACTGTAATTACAACTAACTACTGTTACTAATGCCGCCCCCGCCACCACTGACGTGCAAATTATCATCATTGTGATTCCTATAGCTCCTACTGCTACTGCTGAGCCTGGATTTTTAGGACCTAGAATTGTCTTATCCCCTTTCTCAGCCTCTAACTTAGCTGGTCTGACCTTCCCTTCCCCTCCTCTTGAGACATTACTACCCTACTCCTGGCTAAAATTTAGGCCATGTCTTGTGATAACATTAGCTAATTTATGTTAGCATTCACAATATTTTATTCCCCAGCCTCTATGAGTACACTTGTCTAAGTGAGGTACTATATATGAAAATAAGTTGTCAACTATGACATCTTACTTACTTTTAACCAATAATCATGGGCAGCATCCTCTTGAACAATATCAATAAAATATATCTTGTATTTTAAATAGACATTTCTCCACGTTTTCATTTCTTGGCAAGTTTCTTTAGTATAGGCTCCTTAATAAGATAAGCTTAAGCCAGTCAAAAGAGAATTTTAAGAAGGAGAAAACAGACATGAAAATTCTTTGTACAGTACCTGGCACAGAGAAGGTGCCCGGCAATGGTTTGTTATCAAAGGCTGGGCTTTCCAGAGAAACATTTGAGCCCTCTGAGAAATTCCCCCAACTTGACTGGGAGCATTACTTTCCTAGATGGAAACCTTAACAGGAGTTCTCTCAACTAGCCCCACTGTGGACCATTCTCTATACAGCAACCAAACTAAATCTTTATCAATGTAAATCTGATATACCATTTCCCTACACCAAACCCTCCAATGGCATCCTTTCATACTTTAAACTCAAATCCAAAGTCCTCACCTTGCCTTACCCAGAAGCCCTACATGCTCTGGCCTGGATGCCCTTCAAACCTGATCTGCTACTCTGCTCACTCTCTCGGGCACACGTGGCACTAGCCGCTCCCCGAACACACGCGCATGTTCGCTTCTAAGGACTTGTATATCTGTTGTTCCTGCCACCTGAAAAAAGCATCCCCAGACCCAGATGCCCCCAAATGGGGCTATCTCTCTGCTCAAACTTCACCTCTTCAGAGAGGCCTTCCTCTCCTCAGGGCTTCCCAAAGGCCCTACCTAAAAATATCTTTCCAGTCCTCCCCGACCCCCAAACCTGCTTGTGTTTGCTCATTGAACTTAACACTACTTAACTGTCTATTATAATTTAATGTGCCTGTCTGTGGTCCTCTCCCCACTTCTAGAATGTAAGCTCCATGACAGCAGGGACCATATGTTTGGATAATATGGATTTCTACTGCCTCTTACAGGGCTTGGCACATAGCTGGCACTATCCACATTTTTGTAGAATGAATGCATGATTCCAGGAGCTCAGAAGAGACTGCACCATCACTAGCAAATCTGTCCCAAAGTCACAAAACTCTCTAGAGTTGCTGATAATGATCTCTGACATAATGTAGTCCAGCCTCCTTCATGAGCAGATGAGCAAACGGAAGCATACAAAGATAGAGTGCATTTTCCTGGTTCCTCTCTCAGTCTGTTTCTCCAAAGCAGCATCAAAGATTAGCAAATTCAGTGGGCTGAAAAATGAGCTAACCCGAGGTACAGAGTCATTGCTGGTGGAATGGCCTTCTCTAACGACTTACCTGGATTTGAGACTGTCAAATAGGCTCTCACTTCATTGATATAATACGAATTTTCATCCTGTAAAACAGCAGCGTGTTAACCTTTGGGCAATCTTTTTTTACATTTATGATTCTGGTTTACAAACTTTGTTTAGGCAGGATTCTAGCTATTCAATCCTTGATATGGGGCTTTGGGGGTGTGTTGGTATGGAACCATAATTGTGTCTGAAAACTTCAAAAAAGTAAATATACCACACAATAAATAAATAATAAGTAATGGCTTGCTCTTGGTCCCAAATTTTTCTCCTGCATACTTGTTGCTAGAGCTTAAAAATCACATTCCACCAGTCCAAAGTCTCTTCAGTTAGGCCAAGTTTCTTCCTGTTAAAATGCATATACATCTGGAAGGTGGAGAGGTTGGAGGGGTATACATTAAGCTTTTACTAGTAATGAATATCTTAGGGTAGAGATTAAAACCGAGACCACTCATCTTTTTTTTTTAAAGAAAGAACTTCAGGCGCCTGGGCGGCTCAGATGGTTGAGCGTCTGCCTTCGGCTCAGGTCATGATCCCAGGTCAGATCAAGCCCCACATCGGGCTCCTGGCTTGGCAAGGAGCCTGCTTCTCCTTCTCCCTCTGCCTCTCTCCCTGCTCATGCTCTCTCTCTCTCTCTATCTCTGTGTCTCAAATGAATAAATAAAATCTTTAAAAAAAAAAAAAGGAAGAACTTCAGCATTTAAAGATTTATTTATTTATTTTAGAGAGAGAGAGCAGGGGGGGGCAGAGGGAGAGAGAGTCCCAAGCAGACTCCAAGATAAGCTCGGTCTCATAACCCTGAGATCAGCCTGAGTTGAAACCAAGAGTCAGTTCTTAGCTAACTGAGCCACCCAGGCACCCTGAGACCACTCATCTTTAAGGCTACCATAGGTGGACTTCATGGGGCTCATAAACTCTCTGGGAAAAACAGTGCATGCAAAATTTTTCATGCATTTTCCTGGGGAGGGTATCAATTGCTTTAAATAGATTAAAGGGTTCATGTCTCCAAAATGGTTAGATGGGGCCACCATAAGGGATTCTGGAAAAAAATGGTTTACTCTGAGATCACTGGGTGTTCTCTAGAAGTGGACCCCAGGAGGTGTGTTCAGAAATATTATGCAGTGTTCCCCATTTTATTCAGGGATTGCCCTTTCGGAAAAACAAAACAAACCATTACAAAACAGCCCTATAACCTCCTGAGAGACTAAGGGTGTGAAATATTAAAGGAAATTGAATTGAGATATAGAAGGGTAAGTTGAAAAAGGAGATTTTGGGGTTTTTAAAAGTAGGTGATTTAGTTATTATTTGTAAACATTCATTAGAAAACTAACCACAAGTAAAAGGTGCAAAAAAATGATAGAGCAACAAAAATCAGAATCTGAAATTCAATTACCTTTAGAAGTTCCAGGTCTAGCCGTAAAGAAATTTAACAATAATAATCTTGACTATATTCAAGTACATTTGTGTATTATTTATAGGTAAAATGATGATTCCCTACACAATATAAGGGTTCTAAAAATACAAACTGCTTTAGTAAGGTAACTGCTACTGACACACTCAACTCTAGATCCTATAATTTGTTGAATAGCACCTACCACATACTGGCTCCTTACCTCATGCCAGGCACTGGAGCAGACACTTCTTTGCCATGCCTTACGTAATCCTCACAGCAACTTGGAGAAGAATTAGAGGCTCACTGACTTGCCCAAGGTCCCAGCCCTAATAGGTGGCAGGGGAAGATATGACCCCAAGCTTCTTGTTTCCACGTCTAGCATTTAACTTCTCTTATATCCAGTCTAGACCAGGCATTGCTCTAGGTCCTAGATGAGGAATAAGACCTGGCTCCTTCCTTCTTGGGTCTCAAAGGCAAGGTGAACAATATGCTTGGACCATCCATTTGATTTAGAGAGAACATCTGTGACCCAGGCCCTTCTTCGGTTGTTTTCACAAACCATTTATTCAGGTTATTCTTTATTTGGGGTCCTTTTTAGCATATAAGAGACCTAGACTTCAGGGCCCCAGGTCACTGATACAAGACCCCTGCCCTATCCTAAGAGCAGAAAGGATCCACTGATGGGATTTAAGCAGGACAGTGACATGAGCATGACTTGGTTTTTTGAAATTGCATGGGTTGCAGTGTGAGATTACTTTAAGGAACAGCAGGAGAACAGTGATAAGGTCAGCTCTGAGCTCCATAGGGTACCTCCTGGAATCTTCCCCTTCCTGTGGCATCTCCTTGATCTATCCTCACATAAGGAAAGGCTTTGTATTTCTACAAAGGCTTCACAGTTTACTAAGTGCATGCTGTCACCTACATTGCCTCCTTTGATCCTCAGAACAGCCCCCTGAGACAGAATAAATATTATCACCCCATTTTGCAGCTGAGAACAAAGAGGCTCAGAGGAGTTAGGCATCTACCTCTAATTCACATTGTTTGTAGGTGACACAAAGCAAAATCTGGTCTACAGGATCCTGCCCTACATTTACCTCCATGGGATATGTGGGTATGGACAAAAAATTTGTTGTGCAAGAACTTTCTTTCACATTTCCCTAAATGCAGTTGTCCGTATTTAACCATCTATTGGAAACAGAACCCGCTACACAATTTGTGGGGCCTGATATAAAACCCAAATGTAGGATTTCTTTTCTTTTTTTAAAGATTTTATTTATTTATTTGCCAGAGAGAGAGAGTGAGCGGGAACACAAGCAGGGGGAGCGGGAGAGGGAGAAGCAGTCTCCCTGCTGAGCAAGGAGCCCGATGCGGGACTCGATCCCAGGACCCTGACATCATGACCTGAGCCGAAGGCAGATGTTTAACCGACTGAGCCACCCAGTCGTCCCCCAAATGTAGAATTTCTTGTTCAAAAATCATTGAAGAATTTCAAGAGGTGACAGCAAAGCTTAAACCAAGTATGGGCCTGGCTGACTGCACAAGTCACATGCTCATGAAGCCAGCCCTGATAGGAAGGGCCATTCCTACTTCCCAAGAACTAGTACTGTCTAGGGTAATGCCAAAAGTGAGTCCTTCCAAAGCAGATGGCAGAGTGCTCACATTCACTGTGAGTTCACCTTTTTAAAGATTTTAAAAATTTATTTATTTGAGAGAGAGAGGAGGAGAGAATGAACAGGGGGAGTGGCAGAGGGAGAGGGAGAAGCGGGCTCCCCATTGAGCAGGGAGCCCGACTCGGGGCTCCATCCCAGGACACTGGGATCATGACCGGAGCCGAAGGCAGACACTTAACCGACTGAGTCACCCAGGTGCCCTGCTGTGAGTTCACCTTAATGTCATAACAGGACAGAGTCCGGAGCTCGTATCTAGGTTTCCTTCTATTAGCCAAATGTTTCCTGGGCCTGAGCTTATGTCCATGGTTAGGATAAAGGAAAAGCATTTGTTAGGTGAACTCAAGTAAACAAAAGCACAGACAGATGTTTAGTTTCCTTGAGATTCCAAATTTTATATAATTTATGCTACTGATACCAAATGAGTCTTATCTAGACAATTGTGCCCACTTTTTCTGTAGAGTTTTGGAATAGAAATGGAAATAGGAGAATAGAAATAAAAATGTCTTTTTCTTTTTAAGTAATCTCTACACCCAATGTGGGGCTTGAACTCACAACCCCAAGATCAAGAGTCACACACTCCACGGACTGAGCCAGCCAGGCACTCTGAAATTGTCTTTTATTTAAACTAGAACAAAGCATTTCTTTTTCGACTCAGGAGTTCAGAATTTGGCATAATTTGAATGGTAGTAGGTCTGAAGTTTATTCTATAAAGGGGGTTGGCAAGCTTGTTTATGTGAAGAGCCAGATGGTAAATATTTTAGGCTTCATGGCTCTGTGTAGCTGACACTCAATTCTGTCATTATAGCACAGAAGCAGCCATAGACCAACACATACACAAGAGAGTGTGGCCACCTTCCAGAAAGCTTCATTTATGGACACTGAAATTTGAATTTCATCTGATTTCCAGGCTCCACACAATTTCCTCCACCCCCTACCAGCCATTTAAAAAGGTAAAAGCCATTCTTAGGCTGAAGACTGTACATTTTTTGGTGGCAGCCTGAATTTGGTCTGGGGGCCACAGCTTGTCAATTCCTGGTCCTCACCATCAATGAAAAACCAAGTTGCAGAACAAATCACTTGGTTAAAACAAAAGCAAAAATAAACTCCTGGGACTTCATCAAGATAAAAACTTCTGAACAGCAAAGGAAACAGTCAACAAAACTACAAGGCAATCTACAGACTGGAAGAAGATATTTGCAAATGACATATCAGATAAGGAGCTAGTATCTAAAATCTATAAAAAACTTATCAAACCCAACACCCAAAATAACAAAAAATCCAGTCAAGAAATGGACAGAAGACATGAACAGACATTTCTCCAAAGAAGACATCCAAATGGCCAACAGACACATGAGCACTTTTGCTCAACATCACTTCTCATCAGGGAAATACAAATCAAAACCACAATGAGATACCATCTCACACTGGTCAGAAAGGCTAAAATTAACATAAGGAAACAACAGGTGTTGGAGAGGATGTGGAGAAAGGGGAACCCTCTTACGCTGTTGGTGGGAATGCAAGCTGGTGTAGCCACTCTGGAAAACAGTATTGAGGTTCCTCAAAAAGTTGAAAATAGAGCTACCCTACGAGCCAGCAATTGTACTACTAGGTATTTATCCAAAGGATATAAACATAGTGATCCGAAGGGCACCCGCATCCCAATGTTTATAGCAGCAAATGTCCACAATAGCCAAACTGTGGAAAGAGCCCAGATGTCCACTGACAGATGAATGGATAAAGAAGATGTGGTATATATACACGATGGAATACTACTCAGCCATCAAAAAGAATGAAATCTTGCCATTTGCAATGGCATGGATGGAACTAGAGGGTATTATGCTGAGCGAAATAAGTCAGTCAGAAAAAGACAAATACCATATGCTTTCACTCATATGTGGAATTTAAGAAATAAAACATGAACATAGGGGAAGGGAAGGAAAAATAAAATAAGATGAAAATCGGGAGGTAAAACATAAGAGACACTAAGCTCTAGGAAACAAACTTCGGGTTGCTGGAGGGGAGATGGGGGGCGGGGGATGGGTTAATTGGGTGACAGGCATCAAGGAGGGCACTTGATGTAATGAGCACTGTTATATGCAACTGATGAATCACTAAATTCTACCTCTGAACTAATAATACAGTATATGTTAGCTAAATTGAATTTAATTTAAAAAATTTTGAAAAAAGAAATGTTATAAAGAGAGCGGTTAACCTCCTATTTGGGAGAACAAAGCTTTGCTAAGACTTTTTAAATACCAATTTAAAAAATACCTTTTTGTTCCCGTGTAACCTAGTTTGAGTTGTCAAATCATTGTGAACATTCCAAAAATTTTATTTTTTTCCTTATTCAGTAGGATGGGGAAAATTATAACAGGACTTACCTCTTAGTTTAATGTGAAGATTAAATGAAGGAATCCATGTAAAAAACTTAAGAGTCTTCACTCAAATTTTAACCGGTGTTATTCACAATGGTGACAATAAATTAGATTGCCCCTTCCCAGTAAACCTCTCTCACTGAGCTCAAATGATCCTTTTTTGTCTATTTCTTAGAGCTCAGATCTACCACAAATAGAAAGAGAGAGCAAGCAAGTTAAGCTTCAACAGCCTACTCATCAAAGAAACAGAGCTGAAACCTCAGCTCTGGGGGATGGGAGACAGGTGGGTACAGAGGAAGGGGTGGAGGGTTTGGGAACTTCAAGCAGATTCACAGTGAACCCAAAGCGCAAGGGAGATTACATGCTACACATTATATAGTTTATAGTATCTGCTTTCTCCTTTGATACCCATAAAGTGATTCTCTGCCAGATGTTTTCTGCATTTGGGGTTCAGGTTGGAAAGTGAGAAAGATCTACCCTGCCAGATTCTTGAAAACAAAGTGAAAATCCTTTGTGTACCCATCAGCATTGCCAAAAGGGGCTAAGGACTCTGAACAGCTAGCTGTGGTACTTCAGCTTTTACGGTGTGTCCATGGGAATGGACCTCTTGCACAAGTCCCATTCCCCCATTCAACCGATTGGGTGCTGGACACAGTGGCTCCTCATCACCAGTATCTAAGAGTTCAGCAGTATCTCCTCAGAGGGGACCTAATTCCCCAAGGGACCTAAACATCCTTCTTAGCAAAGGACCAGGTCCAGAGCAAACCAGCCAATCAATCTGCCCTGGAAGGCATACCAATGACCTTGAAGTCCAGGGTCCTCTCCCTAACTTTAGCAAAATGCATTGTGGGAGTTTCATAGTCACAGATGTTCAGGATGTGGATTTTTGTCTTCAACATCAATCAGGCCTTTTTTTGCTCAGCATTGTTGTGACTATGTCAAGAAACCTTTGCTCTTTATATAGCAAAGGGAAGCCAAAGAGGCTATTTCTTTGGAGCTGCTGATCTACTTCTTGGCAGCTTGGCCAAGAGTCTGTGAAATTTAGATTCATTCCTTTATTGATTCATTTCCTCACCAAATAATTTGCTAAAGATATACTTATGTACAAAGTCAGGGCTGGGCACTCTGAATAAATCACAGACACGCCTTCAAGACAGCAAAATGTGTGATAAGTACATTAATGGAGGTCGGGAAAAATCAATGGAGTGTCAGGAAACCAAAAGAAGAAAGCCTCCCAGTTTTATCGGGGATGGAGGTGGGGGCTGGGGCAGTGGGGAGACTTCACAGGGTGAAGATATATGAGTCATCTTAAAGCATGAGTGCAAAAGGGGTGAGGGGTGGGAGGGGCATTCCAGGCAGAGAGGAAAGCATAGGGGAAAATGGGACATGAAATAATAGAGCATACTGGGGAAGCTCTAAATAGTGCACTCTGAGGGTGTTTGCATTTGAACCCTGGTAACAGTTCTCAGGAGTCTCTCAGTTAACAGGGCTCCAAATACCCCTGCAAGGCTCTGGGTAAACAGCAGGGCAGTGGGCAGCATTAGCTTTCCAGACCTTGGCTGGCCAGAACACCACCTGGCCTGGTACTGCACCCCCTTGCCCCGCCAACCCCACCCCCACCCCACTGATTTCTCCTATGTCCCATCTCTGAGTTAGGGTTGGAAGCCTTGAACTGCCCTGACACCCAGGTGGATGAGAAAGGGGTAGTGTTGAGCATGGAAAAATAAACTCTACACAAAGTTACTAAAAGATGTTCTAAAACAAGGAAGGAAGTTGTGGGGAGTGGGGGAAGGAGGTCTATTTATCTTGCACCTGGAGAGCCTGAACAACTTTTAGTTTGTCACCTTAATCAAACGAGACACTGACATGGAAAGGTTCTCAGTTCTTTAAAAAATGAAATGAGGGTGCCTGAGTGGCTCAGTTGGTTAAGCGACTGCCTTCGGCTCAGGTCATGATCCTGGAGTCCCGGGATCAAGTCCCACATCGGGCTCCCTGCTCAGCAGGGAGTCTGCTTCTCCCTCTGACCCTCTTCCCTCTCGTGCTCTCTATCTCTCATTCTCTCTCTCTCTCAAATAAATAAATTAAATCTTAAAAAAAAATTAAAAAAAGTAAAAAATAAAAAACGAAATGAGAGAAATGAGAAAAGAAACCCACCTCTCCTAACCACGCTACGGGCCAGACACCATGCTCAGCATTGCCAGATACGCTAACCTGGCTCACCTTCACAGCAGCCCAACAAAATAGGTGGTGGTTGGCCCCATCTCATAGAGGGGGAAACAGGCTCAGAAAGAGAGCTGGTGACTTGTCCATGGTCACATATAAATGACATGGATAATTTAAGTCTTGATTGAACAACATCAAGGGACAGTTTGGGAGGCAGAATTTTCTTTACATTTCTGTCATTGGCAGTATTTCAATTTAAAAAATTACGTATTATGGTGCATGTTTTGAAACCTGGAACTATAGCCTATATTTCTTTTATTTTCTCCCATAATGTCTGGCTCAGTGTTCAGGACGCAGTAGGTGCTCAGTAAACTCCTATTAATAAATTGTTAATTCAAGCTTGCTTACCAGCATCCATTTACCATTCTCCAACTTGGTTCTCATTTATAACACTTATGATGTCATAACTAACATAAACTATTTTCCAAGACTTTCTTTTTCTCTAGAGCGGTGGTTCTTGACCAGAGGTGATTTTTGCCCCCCAGGGGACATCTGGCAATGTTTGGAGACATTTGGGGTTGTCACCAATGGGGCTGAGTGTTGTTACTGGCATCCAGTAAGGAGAAGCCAGGGATACTGTTCAGCATCCCACAAGGCACAAGACAATCCCCATCACAGACTTATCTGGCCCCAAATGTTAATACTATTGCTGTTGAGAAATGTGGTCTAGAGGTTAACCACATTTGGAAAAGTTGCTGACAGAATTGCTGAGGCCATTTCTCCTGTGGAAGAAACAAGATGGCTTCCCTGTTTAAATACATTTTGCACAAACCACCTGTTAGGGCAGAGCGTCCACAGGCCAAATCTGGCTTACAACTGTGTTCTGTTTGGCCAGCTTTGTTCAAGTTTTCAAAAAAAATGTGTTGCCAGCATTTAAAAATAAAAAGATCTGGATTTCTGTCTTGTCTTGAATAGTCAGAAGATCTGACAACACTGGTTTCTTGTGACCACCTGAGAGAGGTGATATCTAAAATATCTAACAACTGACATGGTAGGGCCATAGCCACTCAGAATGTGTACCCGGTCATCCAGAATGAATGTCCACCATAAAGGACAGTGATAGTCCCCAGGGAGGGAGGCCAGCCCAGCCACTGGCACCTACCAGCCGGAGCTGAGGAGTGGCTGCCCCTCTGGGGAGGACAGACACTTCCTACCCCTCCCTTGTGTTTCCTCACTTCTGAGGCTTGCCTCTGTCATCTCATTCCTCTAGGGTTTTTCCTACACAGACTTAATGGGAAGATGAAGTCTTCAGCAAAAGTGGGACAATAAAAAAGAAAGATGGCGTGTTTCAAGGGGAAAAAAATTTTACTAGCCTACTTCTCTCCTTAAGTTCTATACTTAGCCCTTGTGATCTTCAAATTTGTGGTCACTATTTTAGCTTAAACAAGTTCTCTTTTAAAATGTGGAAATTCTCCTGAAGGACTAAGTCTGGTGGGAACTTTTGCTTTCTATAAGCTTTTTTGCTTCCCTCTTGTTGTAGAGCTAAGGTCAGCTGCTTGAGGAATTGGTGCTGGGGAATGAAATGAATAAAGTGAATTTGGTTGGCAGGACTCAGGCAAAGCAGCTAATGCAAACTTGGGGCCACGGATAGTGGCTCTCCTTGCTTCTTCCAGAAGAGGGGTGGAGGGGAGAGAGGCCCTGCTGGTCCTTCTAGCTCTATCTCAGTACTCATTTCCTACCCATACCTTTGGAGGCACAGAGAATTCCAGAAAGGTAGGGGTTCGACTGTTGGGTGGAGTTTAATCAAACAGAATCCAGTCTGAAGGCATTGGAAAGGCAGGCAGAGAGGGCATCCAGAGACAGAGGAAAGGAGCAAAAAGAGACATTGAAAGGTGCCAAAGAAACTCCTGCAGGCCTGCCTAAGGCAGTGGCCACTGTGTGCTACAGAAAAACGCTGGGGTTTTCTGATGCCTTCCTTCAGACAGTTACTCACACAGGCAGGAGTCTGGGTGGAATCAAGCCCTGAACTAAAGCAGAGATGCTTATGCCTGTACCCTCTGCCCTTTTGCTGAAGTGACTTTAAAAGAATTCCTGACCCCTCTGTAGGTTTAACCCCAGTTGTCCAGAAGTAGAGCACATATTCTTCCTAGAATGTTCTTCTGGTGTGAAAGAATATGTTTTTCCCATTTGATACTGAAAGGAAACCCCTGACTTCTCCAGTGCATCTCCACCTTAAGGAGAACCATATGCACAAGGAGGATAAAGCTTTTGACACCAAGTTAAGAATGTCAACACCCTTTATTGAACATTGTTATATACCAAGCACTGTGCAAGACAGTTTACATATACCATTTCTGATTCTCCCAAGGGTCCCACTAAGGAGGTGTCATTATTTCCATTTTATAGACGAGAAAACATGCCCCAACTAGTCCAAGATCATGTGGCTAATCAGTGTCATGGCTGAGAGCCAATCTTAACTTGTTTCATGCCTATGTTTATGCTCATTCCTCTCCAAGCTCTGCCACCCAAGACCCCTCTAACTTCAGGGGTCACATTCAACAGGTAAGAAGGAGGCCCATACCAAGTCCCAGCTGCAAGTGTACTCTCGGCAACACCCCCCCCCCCGCCCCGCCCCACCCCGGCCAGCTCTTACTTGGCCTATTTGAACGGCACTTTGGGAGAAGCAGGGATAAGTCTCTCCTTTGAGAGTGGGATGACCAACATTTTATCGCCAAGACATTTACCCACTTGAGCCACTGTAATCATAGCTACTGGCTCTTGAACATCTATTTTCCAAGTACTGGACAATGCTCTTTATAGAGGTGATCTTTAATTCCCTTCCCCCACTTCTTAAGTGTTCAAATAAAGCTCAGACAGGTTAGGTTGCCTGCCTGATGTCACAAGAATAGTGACAAAGTCAGATTTCAGCCAAGACTCTCTGACCTCATGTCCATCGTCTTTCTGCTCCACTCTGTTGTCCATCCCTTTTATAATATGGTCTGGAAAACCCAGTGCCCGGTTAGTCCCTGAATCTTACCTGCCACAGTTGGAAAGAACCCATGGTGACATTTGATTTTGGTCTGAGAATAATCCTATTTCTGTGTGCCCACTGGGAATTTCAACGGGTCTGTTGATCTGTACAACTTCCTCCTTTGGGTGGTTTGCAAAGGGCACCTGTGGCTGGGTTCCCCAAGGCCAAGTCTCCCCTCAGAGGCACTAAAGGCCTTCTTGGGTTGCACGGAGGAGGCTTAAGGGGTTAGGAGGCAAACATAAGATGTCGACACTTCCCTCTTCTCCATCTCCATGCCCCTCATTCTTATCGGGGAATATCTCAAAAGGCTCTGAGATCTACTTCCTTTGGAACTTAAAGTGAAGTGTGGGATTGCACCACCGGACCCCAGGGTGAGGGAAAGGGAAAGTGATGCTAGAGCCAGTTAGTATGAAGGAGCTCAGCCCTCACCTTCGTAAATGTGAAATTCACAAAACCGCCCTGGAAATTCAAGAGAAGGTTGGATTTTCGGTAGCCACAGTTCCCAGAAGCTTGAGTTGCGTTAGGGTCGATGTTGAAGTATCTCTGAGGTGAAAACACCTAAACCAAATAAAATAGATCAGATCAATGAGATATCAAAGAAAACTCTAGCTAGGGAACCAGAAGCACGGGCTAGTAAGTGAGCCCGAAACTCAAGTCTAGTGCATGTTCGCTCAAAAACTTCAAAGTCCCCAGAAAACACCTCTCATTCCCAAACTGCTACGTTCAAAGATTGTTTATTTTTTTTAATTTTTTTATTAACATATAATGTATTATTTGTTTCAGAGGTATAGGTCTGTGATTCATCAGTCTTACACAATTCACAGCGCTCACCATAGCACATACCCCCCCAATGTCCATCACCCAGCCACCCCATCCCTCCCACCCTCCTCCACTCCAGCAACCCTCAGTTTGTTTCCTGAGATTAAGAGTCTCTTATGGTTTGTCTCCCTCAAAGATTTTTTAAAGGAGTTCTCCCATAGTAAGAGTCCTCAATAGATCATTTATAGCCAGTCTTTTCCTGACATACTGCATAGAATTTAATTTTTGTTAAACATGTTACAAGGTACTACAGGAAAGATCTTGCTATGTAATGTACTTCTGCTTCAGATGAAAACCTGAATGTGGAAGTTTCATAAAACCTGTGCAGAAAAAGAAAGTATTATTTTTATGGTGATTCCTTTAGTAAATCGAATAATCTTAACCCCACCGCCACCCCTTCTAATCTTCTTGTTAACCTGGATTTTTGATACTAATGTCGCAGCTGGCTGGAACCATGGAGACCATGTAAGCCAAACCCCTCACTTCACAGGAGACTTGCTGAGGCTTGAAGTCATCAGAGTTGCTGAGGCTTGAGGTCAACACGGAGGACACCTCAACACTCTGTCCGTGTTGGCTAAAAGTGAGAGGTGTGCATAGTTACAGTTTTGGTGTGTGCCTTCCTCTAGCCAGTCTATATCAGTTTTTATTTTTGCATGTTTTCTAAAACAGATTCATCTTTTAATGGAGCACTTTGGAGAAAGACGAGCTTGCAGCCCTTTATTTCCTTAAAAGACACAAGATGCAGGGGAATGCCTATTCTCAGCAAGACACACTGTACTAACACTTTTTGAAGACAGTGTTACAGTCCTATGGCCCCAACTTACCGACTCTGTGTCTTGAACCGTTAGCTCTATCCCCATCTCTGCTTTGATACAGAGCCTGCTTCCATTTAGAACTTGATAAATTCCAGTCTTGGCTGACGAAGCCCGAGGTGCAAGAGTGGGTCCGGAAGCCGTGGTACCAGGTGAGGTCGTTTGGGTGGTATTGTGTGCAGCTGTGGTTGGGCCTGGGGCATGACTGGGTTGAGCAGACTTGTGACTGGTTGTGCTGTTTTGTGGTGGGGTGAACAAAGTTGCTGGAAGGGCAGTCTGGTGACTGGTTTGGGTGGTTTTCCTAGTTGTGTGGCTGATAGTTGGTGGGCTGGTTCCTGTCATATGCGCCGCTGGAGGGATGGTGGTTGGCGGTGAACCTGGGGCTGTGCTGGGGCCAATTGTAACCTCAGTGACTGGAGCAGGTGTGTGTGAGTTATTGGGTGTGGCCAAGGTTGTGACTAGGGTGTGGGTTGTTGGGCTGGTAGTTGGGGTGCTGTTTGTAGTTATCAAGGAAGTTGTTACCAGAGTTTTTACTGTTGTATGTGTGGTTGGGGGCTCAGAGCTGGAGGTTGGGGCAGCTCTTTGAGAGGGGACGTGACCATCCATTGATCTGGCTGCTGAAGTTTGGCCAGGGACTTGGTGAGTTAGTTGCAGGAAAGGCTTTGCTGTGGCCTCTGCTGTTGCTGCTACTGTAGATTGATAGTCGGAGGTTTCTGGAAACATTTTTGCTCTTATTTGACTGCCATAATGCAAAATCCCTGTAAATTAGGAAATAAAAGTGTTACCACACTAAGAATTCACATTGGCGCCTCCTTCCCCCACCCCCATTTTGATGTTTCTGCACAACAAATTAACATGCATTTATTTACTTTTCTCTTTGACGTAGTGACTTTATTGCCTTCACATAAACATACACACTCAGAAATGTGATTGCTGGATTACATGGTAGTTCTACTTTTAATTCTTTTGAAGATAAACATGATTTATTTTATTATTTCCAAACATGCTCATTTACTTTTCATGAGGAATATGCATATATTTAGATTTGGGTGAAATTTATAAGGATATAACAATGAAGTGAAGATCACCAAAGATTCTACCACAAGGCCACAACTTAAAAGTTTGGGTTGCACCCATGTTTTTTACAGGGTTGTGATCATACTGCAGATATTCTTCTGTGTCCAGCCACTTTGTCTGTACAGGGTGTGGTACTAACACCGCAAAGTGGTCATGCTTAATCTAAGTGTGGATGCCCCCTCATTCCCCATCTTCTAGTGTGAATCCAGACAGCTCCCAATGGAGAGTGGTCCTGGGTGGAGTACTGCTGTGATGCCCTGATAGAGCTGGACAGCATGAATGGTGGTAATAAAGACTTACACAGAGCTGTGTAGTTTGCATACACTCATACAATCCCAGGTTTGAAAGGGGTCTTAATGATCATCTAGTCCAAACCCTAATCTGGTGTGTGAATTGTACCTACGAATATTTGTCACGTGTTCATCCAATCGATGCATAAATACCTCCAATGATGGGAGATTTGTTTCCCTTCTATTTTTTATTTTGCTGTCAGTTTTTGTAAAGACAGACCAGTTCTTGTCATTTCTTACTTCACCTTTTTTTTAAGATTTTATTTATTTATTTGAGAGAGAGAGAGAATGAGAGATAGAGAGCACGAGAGGGAAGTGGGTCAGAGGGAGAAGCAGACTCCCTGCCGAGCAGGGAGCCGGATGTGGGACTCGATCCCGGGACTCCAGGAACATGACCTGAGCCGAAGGCAGTCGCCTAACCAACTGAGCCACCCAGGCGCCCCCTTACTTCACCTTTTGAATGGCCCAGGCTTTCTCAAGTAGAAAAGAAAATTAAGCCATAATTGCTCTGATGCATCTGGTGGGCTGTCCTTCATAGTCCTTCATCTGGCTCAAATGCCAGATCTTTAGAGAGTCTTCCCTGACATCCTTATATAAAATAGCTCCCCACCCCACAATTCCCCATCATGTGTTATATTCATTGCCAGCACTGCACTAATCACAACTTGTAATGATATGAGGGGATGGTATTAACATATTTAATAGTAAGCCTGCCCACACAGTGTGTTCCAGCAGAATAATAGCTCTGATTATATGTTTATTTATTGGTTTATTTATTTAGACTGTGCATCTCTCCCACTAGATTAAAAGCAACCTCAAGGTGGAGATTGTATTTTTTATTGTATTTTTTTTCACTACCAGTACTTATGCACAGAAAGTGTTCAGTGCATATGAATTGGATGAATAGATAAGTGGATGCGTAAATGAGGATAATAACATTGTAGACCTTCTAGGATTATTGTAAGGCTCAAACAAGTTGGTTTAAGTGAAGTCTTCCTGGACCATCAAGCGTACCTATAGTGTGTGTTACTGTCACAGGTTCTCTCCTGGGACATTCCTTAAGGGTGGAAGGGTTCTGCCTCTTTTTCAACCAGAATAGTTCTATCCTTGCCTTGTCCCAAGCACATAGCAAATCTGAAAACTGAGCAAAATGCAGATGATATTCCTTGAGAGTTTGGAATCAGGCACACTGAGAGATGGCTCTGTCTCTTCGATGCTTTGGTTTCATTGTATTTGCCCATTGTATTTACACTCACTGGAGTTGGAGCTCCCCAATGCTGGCCAGTGACTTGGGAAAACATGGGTAAAAGGGAAAGGAGATCATTCTATGCTGGTGTTTAGAATCCTGAAATTCACATCTAATCAAAATCATCCATAAACTCCCTTACTATCTCCCTCTTTCATTCATTATATTTCTAAGTGGTTACTTTTACTATAATAATAGCAATAAAATGTCCAAGTTATTGGACACTTACTACATGGCAGGCCTCAGGTCAAGGGTCATCTTTCACCGACTCCTCTCAAAAACCCTCTGATGGGTTCTATCTTTATCAACCTTTCAGATGAGGAAACTCAGGCTTAGAAAAATCCCATCAACTTGACCATAATCCCACAACTAGTATATTCTGGAAGTGAGACACCTAGTAAATTTTGGAGGTGAGACTTGAGCCCCTGTCTGAACCAAAGCCTGCCCTTGGATTTGGTGTGGGTGGAGGTGGTGTGCATCACTGGGAAGAATGGTGAGAGAAGAGACAAAAACAGAGAAGAGAAGAAGAGCAGGGTGCCTTTCCAGGGACGCCAAATCACCAGACCCTCATAATGATGGTCTTTGGTGAGGGTTTCAAAAGCTTATACGATAAAATAGTGATTATTTTCCAGAAGAAAAGTTCTAACTTCAAGCCCAGTAGTAATGCTTATAAATTATTTCTGCACAGCTGGCTTGAAAAATGAGAAAGACAAAAGCACCAGTTCAAATTCCCTTGAATAACCTTTAAAAGGGCTTATTAGGGGTGCCTGGGTGGCTTAGTCGTTAAGTGTCTGCCTTCAGCTCAGGTCATGATCCCAGGGTCCTGGGATCGAGCCCCGCATTGGGCTCCCCGCTCCACAGGAAGCCTGCTTCTCCCTCTCCCACTCCCCCTGCTTGTGTTCCCTCTCTCGCTGTCTCTCTCTCTCTCTTTCTGTCAAATAAATAAATAAATAAAATCTTAAAAAAAAAGAAAGGCTTATTAATGACATTAAGTTACGTGAAACTATTACTAAATGGGTTTTTTTTGTATCTAAAATGTTCATTTGGAGAATTTGAAATGTATGATACTTGAGAGTTGTGGATTTTTATGGACTGTAGGTTTTCCTTGTAAGCCTTCATAAAATCACTATATGTGGACACTTTATGCCTGCATGGTAGGACTTGGAGCAAGATTTTTCCTTTCAAGATTGTTATGAAGGTTGACAGTTGTGAAAGATTTATTTTCACAATTCATTTGGGCTAAACCTGAGTTGCTGGTTCCTCAGTCATGACCCTAATAGAAACCCCATTAAGTTTACACTGTTACTATGGAGAAAGAGAATTCACTCCCAGAGGGACTCTTGAGGAATATCTTGTAGTGGTAAGCAAAGATTGCTGCAGAGAACTCTGGGAGACTGGAAACCACTTGCCTTTTGTTCTCTTGGGGGGTGGGGATCATTAGATCCTTCAAAAAAATCTCACAGTGCATGGTATATGCTTATGAACTAAAGCAAACCTTTCTCAGCTGAGTAGAATATCCTCAACTGGGTAGCACACAGCCTCCAAAACAGGACAAGATGACTCATGGTACCCATCAAGATGTATTTGGTGTGCAGGAAGTATTTATGGGGTGGCTGAAGGTGATGGCAATCATGCTGTCTTGATATAGTGTGTGGCTTTGTGGTAGGCAGAAAGCTGGGCCAGCAGGTGGCTGGACCAAGTGTCAGAGTGTGTTACAGATTGAACCAGAGTGTGTTCCCAGATAGAACTGGGAAATATTGTTCTAATAGTCCTCTCCTTCCCCTCTGTGGCTTCTCTCCTCCCCTTCCCATCTCCCTGTAGAAGTGTGGGGTATAAAAGATGGGCAGGTAATTAGATGGAAAACTGATAGGAGTAGGTACGCTGTGCATTATAATACATTCTAGAAAGTTCATATGTTAGGTAGTTAATAGAAATAAGGCTCTGAAAAATACTCTATTTTATAAAGTCTATGTATATGACCACACAGTATATGACCAATCTTTGTCAAAATTGGGTCACAGTCCTTAAACAGGACCTTTGACTCTGTAAAGGTTTAGTTAAGTTCACCAGTCTGTCTGACACCCACAAAGAGGGCAGGGGGCAGGACATAGCTCAGACTCTGTCTCAACCCTTCCTCTACTCAAAAGGACACAGCCCTGGAGTTCACATGCTGATTTGTCAAACCCACAACCCAAATCCCCTAGCATCTTCTCTCCAGGATTCAGGAGACTCAGCAAACAAGTACCCTAGAACATAGACCCATTGCTTGGACTCCTCTAGATGATGCGCTGCAGGAAGAGGTGCGAGAGGGTTTGGATTCGCCTACAACCTATAGAAGGAGCTGAGAGATGACTCATCAGCCCAGCCCTGGGAAACTCAGTGACCATGCAAGGGTTTTTTTCTCTAGGTACTTCCCGGATGGCTGGTCCTTCCCAGATAGCCTTTGTTTAGTTACCCTGCCACACCCAATTCAACAGATATGTAGGAGCTTCTTCTGAGCCTGGCTCCTTGCCAGGGACTGGGTCTTTGTTTTCAGGGGCTCAAAGCCTTGTGAGGCAGACACATAAGTGGACCCCATTCCTCAGTGTGACAAGCGTTATTATAGAAGGAAGCCCTGAGTGCTATGAGGTGGGGTGGGGAATCCAACACCAAGACAAATTCTTTAGGCGGACAAGAAATTAAGTGGTATCCCAGACAGGGGAAAAGTATGTACAAAGACACAGGGTCTTCAGAGTCTGGTAGGTCTAGAGAATAGCAAGGGGGTAAAGCATGATGGGAACATGAGGAGGGAGGTGAGGTAAGGGGCCAGCTGGGAACTGGCCTGGCAGGTCTTGGAGGCTACTCTTTGCAGTTGGGAACACATTGGGGAAGTAAATGTAGCCCCGTCGCCACACCCAGGGGCAGAGAACTGAATTTTAGCCCCCAAATACTTTCTCTGGCACCTCCCCAGGGAGCAGAAGCAGCCCCAGCTGGGTGCAGCAGGAAGACGGTTTCTGGATGTGTGAAGCAACAGGGGTGGGCCCTTAGTTAAGATTCTGTTTACAGTTTCACAATTTAACCTTCAATCTTTTAGTAAAAAGATATAAATCTTACCTGTTACTTTCTGTGGGACTTTAGATTCAAAGAGAACCCTCATACAGAAGTGGCTCCAGTCCCGTGGCACAGACTGCTGGTTAACTACTCCCAAATCCAGCCTCCCCTTTTTCCTTAGTAACAGAACCACAAATTTAAGCTGTGTACTTGCTGCCCGGAATAAAGAACCCTACCTCCAAGATTCCTTTCCATCTGGGTGAGAATGTGTGACTGCATTTGAGCCAAACCCCATAACATAGGGTTATGTGGGCCTTCTGGGAATGCTGCTTGAAGGGGACTCCATCACCTACGTGACCACCCTATTGCTTTTATGTTTTCCTTTTCAAACCAGCCTGCAAATTGCATGTGATGGCTGGAGCTCCAGCAGACATTTAGAACCATGAAAAGAACTTGCAGGTGGGAGTCACACATAGGAGGGAGAGTCCACGATAATGAGCTCCCACACCGGACCTGGGATGGATTCTTCTGGACTTGTTTTCACATGAAAGAGAAACACACATTTATCTTGTTTATTTTGCTCCTATTTGTCTATTAGGAGCAGCTGAAGCTAGACGTAACTGATACAAATTTAAATCCCCTCATTTTGTGGGGGAGGAATTTGAGACCAGGGCAGCAAAGTGAGTGGATAAAGATTACAGAGCTAGTTCACCTAGAAGCTATGTCTCTCCTACCAAAATGTCCAATGGTTTTTGCTCATCTCCAATTCAAGTATGTCTTGAACCTATGCGTGCAAGGCCCTGAAACCAGGCTTCCTGGATGCAAATCTCAGGGCTGCCCCCTGCTAGTTGAGGGACCACGAGCAATTCCTTAATCTGGAAAATGGGGACCCTTCACACACTTTGTTCACTCTGTTCACCCTGGAGAATCTGCAGCTCAGAGGAGGGCAGCAGGGTATTTCCTTTCTACCTCCCTGGGAATTACTGAGCACTCATTGCATTTCTGAATCTGCTAGTCATCTGCTCACAGGTCACTGAGGGTGACCGCTAGACTGAGATCTTTTGCCTTTTTATTAGCTTAGATTTCACCTTTTGCCTCCAGAAGAATGTGAAATTCTATTTCTGAAAATGTGGCAGAAGTAAAACAGCCACAGATTAGGACACTGGCCTGACCCTTCACCCAACTTTCTGACAATTCATGTCACAATCAAGTGCCTCTGCATCCCCTGCATGGAGCATGTTAGTGGGGCCGTGTAGTTCCCTCACATGTTCAACTCAGTGCTTCTGGAAGGAATTGTGAATTAACTAGCAACTAGGTAATGACACACAAGAGGACTCAATGTCCTACCGAGAAAATGCTCTTTGTGAAAGCAGGGGGTGGGCACATAAAAGAATCACTAAAAGCCCAGTTTCCCAGACAGCTTCTCTGACCTGAAGTGTAATAGTTGACTCCTTAGCTTATACCTCTCTGAAATGGCACAGCTTGCCAGACCGCATCTCATTCATCTTCACAATTCACTGTTCATATAATGCAAACATAGCGCTTCCATTCGAGAAAAACAGGAAAAGCAAGACGTAATGCGCTTAGCAAGAGTCCCATTTCTGAAGTCTGGCTCAGTTCTCCATCTCTTAAATCTACGTGATTTCCCAAACTCTCCCTGATAAGGTGCCCAGAACCCATCCGGGAACCAGGTATAGTGTCACTGCCTTCTGGAGTTGATACCTACTCTGCCTGACTCAAGTCTAAACTGTGAAAGCCCTTGGGAGAAACAGGAAAGGGTGCTCCCTGCATTTAAGGTAATAAGGAGGAGGTCTCCCCAAGCCAAATACCCACACTAGCTGAAGCCACATGGCTATTCTCCAGGCTGTCCTGTCTTCCCTTGGTCCGTGGCACTAGAATGCATTTGAATCAAATCGGACCAGAGTTGGCAGGGTCACCATGGAAAGCCACGGGTGTCACTCACCAGCCAGGGACACGAAAAGCACCACCACTGCAGACAGCTGCCAGGACATGACTGGGGAACCAAGATAGCCGCTGCCTCACCAGGGGCCGGCTCTGCTCCCACTGCACTGGTGCGCTCAGCACCCCTCGGTCTTCTGAGGAGCACGAGGTCAATTCCAGGGCAGGCTCCAGGAACAAAGAAGATACCTCTCTTCGCCCCTTATTCACTCGTGGCAGAGAAACCAACGTCACTTTCATTATGACGAGTAGCTGAAACGCCCTCCCAAGGGGTAGGCTGAGTGGGGAGGGAAACCAGAAACCAGAAGTGGCCCTTGTGTGAAAGCAGCCACATTCATCTCCGCCTTTAGTGTTTGTGAGGGGTGGGCAATTCCCCCCCCCCCACTCCAGCCAACGGGAAGGGCATCTGAGACCATTTCTCCACAAGAGATGGAGGATCTGTGGTGGTGCCAGCTTCTTTGAGAAGCTGGGTCTCCATTTTTCTTTAAGATCTTGAGTACCTTTCTGCTCAGCCAGGAGAAAAGCAACCCCTGAGTAAAGAAGGTGAGCAGGAGTCTGAAAACTCAGTGGCGAGAGCACTGTCTCGAAAAGTCTGAGGTAACCCTGCTTTATGCCCGTGGCCACCTCACCTTGTAGGGACCAGAAGGAGTCCGAGCTTAGGAGTCAGGGAGAGCTGGGTTTGAATCTGGTCACCAGTTGTATGACCTTGGGTAATGTCTCTGAGCCTCAGTTTCTTCTGTTGTATAACAGGGATGATATTGCCTACTCCCAGGTTGTTTATCTGGAACACAAAAAAATACTCAATATCCTGGAAAGGCAACCTTTCCATGTCCTTTCTCCTTCCTCTACTAATCAGACCAAACAACGATGGTCTATCTCTTAGGACTGTGAGTCCCAGTGAGGAATACACATTTAGGAAGTGTATTAGGATACTCTCCTGATTACTAGGTTTAGGGCTTTCAGCTTGGTCTCAAAACAATTTCCTGAAAAACAACTTTGGCTACAGTGATTTGATCTTACTATGTTGCCCTAAACACTCTAATCAAGCACATTTACCACAGTGAGTAGTGTAATTCCAAACTGGATTTTTATGGTGGAAGGTGAAGATTAATGTGTGTGGGTTGATCTAATTTTAGCAACTACCTGCCTAATATTCTGGACTTTGAGTCAATTTATTCTACAGACAATAATTAAGCAGATACCATATGCCAGACACTTTTCTTACTCCATTTAAGTCCTACAGCCACCCTATGTGGGCACTGTTATCATTGCTGTCTCATTTCACAGATGGGGAAACTGAGCACTGAGAGGTTAGGTGACCTGCCCAGTCACTTAGGTAATAAATGAAGAAATTGGGTTGTGAATCCAGTTTGGCTTGAGAGTCTAGGATTTTAAGCACTATGCTGTACTACTGCTGACGAGGTGTTCTAAACTAGAATATAATATAAACTTTCAAGTTGCTTGATGCCTAGATGAGAAACAATATTTATTAATATACAATAATAGCTAGACTCATCAATTGTTTGTTGCTTAGAACTACATTAATGAGGAAAGGTACAGTAAGAGATGACTTGGTGGTTTTTGGATCTTGGAGAGACTTTGAAGGTCATAGAGGATGTGGATCATTGGAGAATAGCAATATTATTGTTATGATTATTATGGCTATTATTATTATTATTTCCACATAAGGAATCTTTACTATGTGCCTGGCACTGTGTAACACATATGGCACTCTTCAAGGTAGGTTTTTTTTTTTTTTAAGTAGGCTGCAACGCGGGGCTTGAACTCACAACCCTAAGATCAAGACCTGAGCTGAGATCAAGAGTCGGACACTTAACCAACTAAGCCATCCAGGCGCCCCTCAAGGTAGATTTTTTTAAATTCCAATTTTATTGATGTGGAAACTGAACCACCCAGCATCATACAATAGGCTAAGATTTGCATCATGGCCTACCTAGCCCTGAAGTCTGTGTCCTTTCTCCTAGCACACAGGGAGCAAAATCTCTTGACTGGTTATGGCCCTGACTGGAGAATATTGGAGAAAAAGAGGGGAATATGGTTGAAAGGTCAAGTTAGTGTCATTTTGGAAAGGCCAAAAAGCCAGACTGAGGAGTTCAGCCTCAACCCTAGAGGACATGGGGCCACTGAACATTTTGAAGGAAGTTGTACATGGAAGCAGGAGTTAACCTGACACATGGTAAGGGCCCTTACCTTGGGAGAAGGGGAGAAGACTTAACCATTGATCTAGTCAACATTTACAGGAGGATGTCTGAAACCAGTCTCCTGAGTAGGTCTGAGGATCAGAGTATTGGGGTTATCCGGATTCCTGCCTTTGACTAGAGAAGAGATGCCCCAGCTGAGTGTTTCAGAAGCCACCGGAAACTCTAAGCACTGTGTCAGATGTACTCCATAATTTTGGGTATGTTATAATTTCATTTTAATTCATCCCAAATTATTTTCTAATTTCTAATTTCCATTGTGATTTCTTCTTTGACCCATTATCAGGGTTATTTAGGAGTTTGTTTTTTAATTTCCACACATTTGTAAATTTCCTTCTGTTATTGATTTCTAGTTTCATTCCATTAGGATTGGAGAACCTACTTATGATTTCAATTGCTTCGTATTTATTGAGGCAACAAGTTAATCTGTTATGGCCTAACATACAATCTATCCTGAAGAATGGTGTATGAGCATTTGAGACAAATGCATGTTTTGCTTTTGTTAAAATTGGAGCATTCTATAGTTGTTGGTTAGTTCTAGTTAGTCTGTAGTGTTCGAGACTATTTCCTGTTTGGTCTTTTGTCTAATTGTTTTATCCATTATTGAAAGTAGGGTATTGAAAACTCCAATTGCTGTTGTTGTATTGTCTATTTCTCCCTTCAATTTTGTCAGTGTTTGCTTAATGTATTTTGGGGCTCTGTTGTTAGGCTTCTCTGTGTTAATGACTTTTATATATTCTTGATAGAATGACCCTTTTATAATTAGAAAATGTCCTTCTTTGTCTCTAGTAACAATTTTTGTTTTAAAATCTCTTTTGTCTACTATTATTATGGGTACTCCAGTTCTCATTTGGTTACTCTGTACATGGTATATCTTTTTCCACCTTTTTATTTTCAATCTATTTGTGTCCTTGAGTCTGAAGTGTGTCTTTGTAGATAGCATATAGTGGGATCATGTTTTTTTATTCATTCTGCCAGTACCTGCACTTTAATTGGTGTGTATAATCCATTTATATTTAATGTGATTACATTAAATGTAAGATTTATGCCTGTCATTTTGCTCTTTGTTTTCTTTTTAAAGATTTCACTTATTTATTTGACAGAGAGAGAGAGAGCGAAAGAGCGAGCACGAGCAGGGGCAGCAGCAGAGGGAGAGGGAGAAGCAGGCTCCCCACTGAGCAGGGAACCCGATGCTGGGCTTGATCCCAGGACCCTAGGATCATGACCTGAGCTGAAGGCAGATGCTTAACTGACTGAGCCACCCAGGTGCCCCTGCTCTTTGTTTTCTATGTCTTTTTTTGTTCCTCCACTCCTTCATTATTGTCTTCTTATGGATTAAATAGATATTTTCTGGTGTACAATTGTAATTCCCTTGTCCTATTTACCATATTTTTAAAGTTACTTTCTTAGTAGTTGCCCTGAAGACCACTGTGAACATCTCAGCCTGTAGTACGAATACCACCTTAATTTCAACAGCATGTAAAAACTTTACTTCTATATAGCTCCACTGCCTGCCCCCCACACTTTTTGCTGTTATTGCCATATGAATTATTTCTTTATACATTGTACATCTGTCATCATGGGTTTATAATAACTGCTTTATGCAGTTGTCTTTTGCATCAGATGAAAGAATTGCGAACAATGGTATAAACTGAATGTTTGCGTTCCCCCCAAATTCATATACTGAAGGCCTGATGTGATGGTATTTGGAGGGGGGGCCTTTGAGAAGTAATTATAGCTCACAGTGGTGGGAACCTCCATGATAGGATTAGAGTCCTTATAAGAAGAGGGAGAAGGCTAGCCCTCTCACTGCTCTTTACCATGTGAAGACTGAACAAGAAGGCAGCTAGCTGTTTTTACAAGTCAGGAAGCAGGCCCCCACCAGAACCCAATCATGCTGGCTGCCTGATCTCAGACTCCCCAGCCTTCAAAACTGATAAATAAATCTGTTGTTTAAGCCATCCAGTCTATGGTAATTTGTTATAGCAGCCAGAGCTAAGACAAACAAAAAAGTATATTTATTATGTCTTTTATATTTACTTATGGAGTTACATTTACTGGTACTTCCTTCATGTGGTTTTGAGTTACTGTCTAGTAATCTTTCATTTCTGCCCAAAGGACTCCTTTTCCTATTTCTTGTAGGGCAGGTTTGCCAGTGATAAGTTATTTCATTTTTCATTTATCTGGAATGTCTTAATTTCTCCTTTGGGTTTGAAGAATAGTTTTGTGGCTATAGAATTTTTAGTTGACAGACTTTTTCTTTTAGCACTTTAAATATATCATCTCACTACCTTATGGCCTCAGTGATTCCTGATGAGAAAACTATTAATCTTATTGAGGGTTGCATATGGTTTGAGATGTGGATGCAAGTTCATTGCTTTGCATATAGAAAACTGGTTGTTCCAGCACCAATTATTGAAAAGATTATCCTTTCTTCACTCTATTGCCTGTGTAGTTTTGTTGAATATTAGTTGTCCATATGTATCTGTTCCATTGATATGATTTTCTGTCTTTATGTCAAGATCAAATTGCCTTGATTTCTGTAGCTTTATGATAAACCTTGAAATCAGGTATTGTTAGCCCTCCAACTTTGGTTCTTCTTCAACATTCTTTTGCTTTCTCCCTTCCTGTTCCCTAGTTATCTCTCTTATGCTTAAAATTAGCTAATAAAGAGTGAATCTAGACACTCTAGCCTTGGACCCTAATCAAAGCAGAGCCCCAGATTTGTGCTCTCTGCCTCTCTCTACCCATTACCTCACTTTGTGGCTCTCAGATATGCCATGTAACCTCCAGGACTTGTGAGTAATAAATCTTGTTCCTCAAAGTTCCCTAATGGTTTCTTGCCAAAGTACTTAAAGTCATAATAAGAATCAGAAAGGCCTGTCCAGTCACAACATTGACCCTATGGAGAGAAATGTCTGTGGGGGCTCTCTATGAGTAATATGGCCCAGGTGGGTGCCTCAGGCATTTCTAGCCCATAGCATCACTATCAATAGGCTAAGGCCAACACAACATGGAGGGGGTGGGGTAGAGAGGAGACGACACAGTTCAGCCCATAACAATGTTCTGTCTGGGTGCACTTAAGAGCAATGTTTATATTCTTTTGTTGTTGGATTCAGTGTTCTATAAATGTTAATAGGTTAAGTTGGTGATAGTGTTAAAATATTCTATATTCTTCCATTTTTCTATTGTTTTATCAATTCTTGCAAGAGAGGAGTTGAAATATCAAACTATAATTATGGATTTGTTCTCTTTGCAGTTCTGTTTTTGCTTTGTGTATTCTGAAGCTCTGTTATTGATGTGTAAACAGTTAGGATTGCTATATCCTCTTGATGGATTAGCTACTTTATCATTTTTTAATGATCTTCTTTATTTTGGTCATATTTTTTATTCTGAGACCCACTTTGTTTTATATTAACATAGTTATTCTAGCTTTTTTTTTTGATTAGTGTTAGCATGGTATATCTTTTTCCATTCTTTTGCGTTTAATCTATTTCTGTCTTTATATAATAGATAAACTGAGGCATATTAAAATTTTTGTTTATTTGAGTAAAAATCAATTCAAATAGGACAGTGCCAAACCAGAAGTGATTAGGAACACTCCACTTTCAGGAGGTAGTGGAAAGACTTTTATAGAGAAGAGGTGGAAACAAAGCAAGGAAATTATTTGATTGGCTATAGCCTAAGTGGTTGCATTCTTTGAGAAAATCTAGCTGGCTGTTTGTGATTGGTTGTACTTAGGTTTCAGTTTCCTAACCTTGAAGCATTATAGGCATAGGTTTTGGTTTCCTTGCTTAAGCTACTCAGGCACTAAAGCCACCCCAGGCTGATGGCCTCCTTGTTTAATTAATCTAACAATACTTAAAGTGGGTTTGTTAAAGCAGGTCACAGTGTTGGTCTTTTTTTTTAATATCCATTTGACAATCTCTCCTTTTTCATTGAGGTGTTTATATCATATGATTGGTTATAATTCTATCTACCATCTTGGCAATTGTTTTCTATTTTTCCTATCTGTTCTGGGTTTCATTTCTCCTTTCTCTACCAACTCTTGAATTAGTTGCATTTTTAAAATTCCATTGTATCTCATTTGTTGGCTTATTTGTTATAACTCTGCGTGTTATTTTAGTGTTTGCTCTAGAGTTTATAGTATATAACTTTAAGGTATCACAATGTACCTTAAGTGATTCAATATCACTTCACATATAATACAGGAACCTTACAACAGTGTACTTCAATGTCTTCCATCTTGGCTTCAGTTCTGTTGTTGTCATACATTTTAATTCTGCACTTATTATACATTCCACAACATACTGTTATTATTTTCTATTTAAACAATCCATTATCTTTTTAGAGATATAAATAATAGGGGAAAAAAGCTTTTGCACTTACTCATGTGATTATGATTTCTTGCAGTCTTCATTCCTTGTAGATCTTTGGTTTCTTGTTGCTATACTTACCCTTGGGTACACCACACACTTCCAACTCCTCAAGTGTTACCTGTGTTTAGGGTATGGACTTGTTTGCCCAAATGTTTTCCTCAGTGTCTGCTCCATCCTCAATATAGGTCTTCCCTGGTGTCTGTCAGACAACCTCTCAGCATGCACCGTGGCTCTCCCCACAGTAGCTCACTGTTGCTTGTTGCCCAATGCTTGTCAGTTGGCCTGGGGCTGAAGGGTGAGTGCTCAGTTCTGACTGAGTCTCAGTCATGCAGGCACTATGCCCCCAGGTCTTGGGGTGGGAGGTTGTGTGTGGTCTTCACAGTACCTCCTCCCCCAGCAGCTCTGGGCCTGGCACATATTCCTGCCCCTCCCTCAGCATCAGAGATTTGGTTTTTACTCTGTTGTCTTTCCTGAGCTGCAGTTGGATTTACCAGCCCCCTAAAGGTGTTTAAGTGTTTATTGTGTGACATTTGTAGGCTAGGCCTTAAAACATTGCAATCTTCCAAGTTCTTTCTCCTTCCTGCAAGCTGGAAATTGGGCATTCCTGAGACATGCTTTCAGTCATATACAAGGACAAAGTTCTAGAGGATGGTGGAAAAACCAGGACCTGGGACACCCAATGACTGTGGAGCAGAGCAGGCTGCATACACAATCCAGGCTGTTCTGTGAGACAGAAATATTCTTTAAGGCACTATACGGATGGATCTCTGTTACAGCAGCTTTCCCCTTACTAATATACAAGGAATGTTACATTCCACAAAGAAAAGGATTCTGTGGTCAAACAGGTTTGGGAAATCATGAGTTTAACAAAAAAATACAGACTTCATGAAAGAGTTCTCAGATCCTTTAATTCACTAACTGGGATCAACCAAATAAGAAATAGAATACATAGTATTTAAAAAATAAAAAATAAATTATTAACATATAATGTATTATTTGTTTCAGGGGTACAGGTCTGTGATTCATCAGTCTTACACAATTCACAGTACTCACCATAGTACTCACCCTCCCCAATGTCCGTCACCCAGCCACCCCATCCCTCCCACCCCCCTCCATTCCAGCAACCCTCAGTTTGTTTCCTGAGATTAAGAGTCTCTTATGGTTGGTCTCCCTCTCTGGTTTCATCTTGTTTCATTTTTCCCTCCCTTCCCCTATGATCCTGTCTTGTTTCTCAAATTCCTCATATCAGTGAGATCATATGATACCTGTCTTTCTCTGATTGACTTATTTTGCATAATACCCTCTAGTTCCATCCACGTCGTTGCAAATGGCAAGATTTCGGGTTTTTTATGGCTGCATAATATTCCATTGTGTATATATACCACATCTTCTTTATCCATTCATCTGTCGATGAACATCTTGGCTCTTTCCATAGTTTGGCTATTGTGGACATTGCTGCTATAAACATTGGAGTGCACATGCCCCTTTGGATCACTACATTTGTATCTTTGGGGTAAATACCCAGTTGTGCAGTTGCTGGGTCATAGGGTAGCTCTATTTTCAACTTTTTGAGGAACCTGCATACTGTTTTCCAGAGTGGCTGCACCAGCTTGCATTCCCACCAACAGTGTAGGAGGGTTCTCCTTTTTCTGCATCCTCGCCAACATCTGTCGTTTCCTGACTTGTTAATTTTAGCCATTCTGACTGGTGAGAGGGGCTATCTCATTGAGGTTTTGATTTGGATTTCCCTGATGCCAAGTGATGTTGAGCCCTTTATCATGTGTCTGTTAGCCATTTGGATGTCTTCTTTGGAAAAATGTCTGTTCATGTCTTCTGCCCATTTCTTGATTGGATCATTTGTTCTTTGGGTGTTGAATTTAAGAAGTTCTTTATAGATTTTGGATACTAGCCCTTTATCTGATATGTCATCTGCAAATATCTTCTCCCATTCTGTCGGTTGTCTTTTGGTTCTGTTGACTGTTTCCTTTGCTGTGCAAAAGCTTTTTATCTTGATGAAGTCCCAATAGTTTTTTGCCCTTGCTTCCCTTGCCTTCGGTGATGTTTCTAGGAAGAAGTTGCTGCGGCTGAGGTCGAAGAGTTTGCTGCCTGTGTTCTCCTCAAGGATTTTGATGGATTCCTGTCTCACATTTAGGTCTTTCATACATTTTGAGTTTATTTTTGTGTGTGGTGTAAGGAAATGGTCCAGTTTCATCCTTCTGCATGTGCCCCTCCAATTTTCCCAACACCATTTGTTGAAGAGACTGTCTTTTTTCCATTGGACATTCTTTCCTGCTTTGTCGAAGATTAGTTGACCATAGAGTTGAGGGTCCATTTCTGGGCTCTCTATTCTGTTCCATTGATCTACATGTCTGTTTTTGTGCCAGTACCATACTGTCTTGATGATGACAGCTTTGTAATAGAGCTTGAAGTCTGGAATCGTGGTGCCACCAGTTTTGCTTTTCTTTTTCAACATTCCTCTGGCTATTCGGGGTCTTTTCTGGTTCCATACAAATTTTAGGATTATTCCATTTCTTTGAAAAAGTTGATGGTATTTTGATAGGAATTGCATAATGTGTAGATCGCTCTAGGTAGCATAGACATGTTCACAATATTTGTTCTTCCAATCCAGGAGCATGGAACGTTTTTCCATTTCTTTGTGTCTTCCTCAATTTCTTTCATGAGTATTCTACAATTTTCTGAGTACAGATCCTTTGCCTCTTTGGTTAGATTTATTCCTAGGTATCTTATGGTTTTGGGTGCAACTGTAAATGGGATCGACTCCTTAATTTCTCTTTCTTCTGTCTTGTTGTTGGTGTATATAAATGCAACTGATTTCTGTGCATTGATTTTATATCCTGCCACTTTACTGAATTCCTGTATGAGTTCTAGCAGTTTTGGGGTGCAGTCTTTTGGGTTTTCCACATAAAGTATCATATCCTCTGCAAAGAGTGAGAGTTTCACTCCTTTGCAAATTTGGATGCCTTTTATTTCTTTCTGTTGTCTAATTGCTGAGGCTACGACTTCTAGTACTATGTTGAATAGCAGTGGTGATAGTGGACATCCCTGCCGTGTTCCTGACTTTAGGGGGAAAGCTCTCAGTCTTTCCCCATTGAGTATGATATTCATTGTGGGTTTTTCATAGATGGCTTTTATGATATTGAGGTAGGTACCTCCTATCCCTACACTCTGAAGAGTTTTGATCAAGAAAGGATGCTGTACTTTGTCAAATGCTTATTCTGCATCTATTGAGAGGATCATATGGTTCTTGTTCTTTCTTTTATTAATGTATTATATCACATTGATTGATTTGTGGATGTTGAACCAACCTTGCAGCCCAGAATAAATCCCACTTGATCGTGGTGAATAATCTTTTTAATGTGCTGTTGGATCCTATTGGCTAGTATTTTGGTGAGAATTTTTGCATCCATGTTCATCAGGGATATTCGTCTGTAGTACTCCTTTTTGATGGGGTCTTTGTCTGGTTTTGGGATCAAGGTAATGCTGGCCTCGTAAAATGAGCTTGGAAGTTTTCCTTTCATTCCTATTCTTTGAAACAGCTTCAGAAGAACAGGTATTAATTCTTCTTTAAATGTTTGGTAGAATTCCCCTGGGAAGCCATCTGGCCCTGGGCTCTTGTTTGTTGGGAGATTTTTGATGACTGCTTCAATTTCCTTAGTGGTTATAGGTCTATTCAGGTTTTCTATTTAGGAAAAGCATTGACTCTTGAGGTTGCTTCCTACTCTCATGCAGACTGGCTGTGAGGACCAAATGACGTCTTATCTGTCAAGCACCAGGGCCAGCACTTGGCCAGCCCTAACGCTAGTACTTTTCTGAACCCTGTGGCCCAGTGGCCTCTGTCAATGCATCCTCCCTGCCATACATAGCTCCTCCACGCCTCTGTGCCTGTGCACGACCAGGATGTCCTTCTCCTCCACCTGAAGAAAACGCCTGCTCCAGGAGACCCAGCCCTGATGTCACGCCCTCCCTGATGACATCAGGAAGTCAGTGGCAGGATTTCGTGCCCCCATAGTATTTGTCACACTGTGTTGTGATGATCTGTTTCCTCATCTGTCTCCCCCAACTGTACTGAGAGTTTCTCACTCATCATCATGCCTTCCTGTTCTCTCCTGATGCCAGCACCTTCCTGAGGACAGGAGTGGTCAGGAAATAGGTATTGATTAGAATGAACAAATAAACAAGTAAATGTTTTATGGCCAAAATGGAATAATATGTGTTGGAAAAAAATGCAAGTAGAAGGAGATAAGATTTCCTATGGATTTGGAAATAACTTTATTTTAGTGTTCAAATAATCAATATTGTAGTCTACAAATGTGAAACACACTCCATTGAGAAAGATACTTTGTTGTTAGGAAAGGGGCACAAGAGGGTAGCTCCACAACATAGCTTTCTGAAAATCTTCAAAGAACACCCTGTTGGACAATTGTGCTGAAGAGCCTCTCCCTAATGGTCTGTCCCTTAGTCTCTGCCCTTTTTTGGCCACAAAGTCAAAGGGCTTCTTTATGAACAAAGTGAGATACTTATTTTTGTTTTCTTGATTCTGAAGTAATTTTCTTGAGTCACATGGGAGACAGTCCTCAGGTGTTTAAGAAGTTCCCACTGCGTTCCAGAAACAAATCTGGGAATCAAAAACTTAGCCAGATCCCACGTTCTGTGAAAAGTTAAAATCAAATCACGCTAACAATTCCAAAACTAACTCTAAAAGTAAACAACTCCAGAGGTCAGTGTGCTGGTTATTAGCCATGATTTCTCAGCTTTCAGCCCACCCTTCTAATCTCTGCTTTGGGGCCTGGGGCCACTCACCTCCTTTGCCAGCTACTGTCTGTCAGGCTCGGCCAATAGAGCAGACTGACCAGAGGCTGTAAGAGGGGAACGGGGGACCTCTGTGTGCCTAAGCACCCTAGCAACTGGTCTGCACCCTGACAGCAGACTGACCAGAGGCAGTAAGAGGGCAGCGGACTGACCAGAGGCAGTAAGAAGGAAGCGGGGGACCTCTGTGTGCCTCAGCACCCTAGCAACTGGTCTGCACCCTGACAGCAGACTGACCAGAGGCTGTAAGAGGGGAGAGGGGGACCTCTGTGTGCCTGAGTTCCTGTCAGCATCCTCCTAGCAACTGGTCTGCACCCTGAGAGCAACAGCTGATTCCAGTAGCTGCAGTTGGCCATCTTCCCAACACTTCCATAACCAGCCTCATCACCCACCCCCCCCCTTTCAAAGATACCAGCACCAAGCTGGCAGCTCCCAGACCAACTTCCAGCTCCTGGGACACCTGTCCGATGAAGCAGCACTTCCTCCTCAAGAGGGCTAAGCCCAGCTCTGCGGGGCCACCTCCAACCTCCTCCCTTTGCTCCCTCAGCCCTTGGTAGCTGCGCCTTGCAGTTACCGTCTCCATGATATCACCTTATCACTTTTTTTCTTTTTAAAATCTCCAATAGCTGCATAACAATTCTTTATACTAAATTCTCTCCATTAAAATTACCGATGTCATGTCTCTCTCTTGTTTGGATCCCCTAGACTAAGTAATTCTAATACTAAATAATTCTGAAAATAAATCTGAAAATGAAATAAGTAAAAATACAGAACAGAAAAAAATTTTAAGTGGCAAAGATGTAAATGAAAAGTAATAATTGAGAATAACTGAAAATAACTCAAAACTAAATCTCTCAAAAACTGAAAATAAAAAATTCAGGAAATACAATGCTCAAAAATGCAACAATTGAAAATAACTTAAAACCAAAAAACTAAAAGATAATAAATGAATATAAACAAGCCCAAATCTAAAATAACTAAAAATAAGTAACTGTGACTATAAGTAACTCTAAAATTAACAAGGGGAAAAAACTCTAAAATAACTAAAAACACTTTATCCTGAAAATAATTCTAAAATAGTTTTAAAACTTCCAGTGAATTTTTAGTAGTCAAATAAGTAACTGTAAAAATAAATAACTCAAAAAACTCCAATAACTAAAAAACAGAATAACTATAAAAGTAAATAACTCAGATATTAATAATTGTGAAGATAATTTAAAATAATTCTAAAGCTAATTTGTAAATGTATAACTTAAAATAGCTGTAAATAAGAGACTGAAAATGAATAATTCAAAAACGAAATAACCTTGAAAACAAAATATTTATAAACAAAGTAACTTTAAAGCTATAAAATTAAATAACTAGAAAACTAAAAATAGAAATTAACTAAAAATTAACAAAACGAAAAATAAATAGCTGAAGATAACAAACCAATTTTAAAACAAATAAATCTAAAACGAAATACCTCAGACATTAACTTGTAACCAACCCTCTCTGAAAGGACACAATCCTGGAACAAAGTAACACAAACACCACAGGAACATTTTTGTGGGGATTCAAGAGGAGCACAGGGCTGCCCCTGTAGAGTTTCGGCTCCTCCGAGGCTCGGATAGGAGATTCTCAACAGATCTCCCCAATCCCACCCGAGGAAAAATTTGGCAATGTCTGAAGGCATTTTTAAAAAGATTGTCATAATTTGGGTGAGCGGGTGGGAGAGGGATTTTACTGGCATCTTGTGGGAGGAGGCCAGGGATGCTGCCAAATAGCCTACAATGCACTAGACAGCCCTCCCCTCCCCAACAAAGAATTATCCAGCCCCCAAAGTCAGAGCGCCAACGCTGGGAAACCTTGGGCAAAACCTTCCAGGGCTGGGCTCCACTAACCTCTGCAGACACGCGTACAGCAGCCCGGGGATTCACGGGCGTCTGCAAGGCCCGGCGCTGGCGCAGGCGCGTGTGGAGCAGCCCGGGAGTTGGCGGACGCCTGCTCCCAGTGCCCGGAGCTCGCGCAGGCGCGTGGGGAGCAGCTCCCAGGTTCGTCGCCGCCGCCGGCATCCGGAGGGTGGGCTCCGCCGGTAGGCGGTGGACCCTTCCTCAGGCCTCTGGAAGGTGGTCCTGGCCCTTCCCCCCGCGCCAGTGCGGCAGATTCGGAGGGTCCGAGGCCCCTTGCCCGCGTTCTATTTAAGGGTGGGCCCGGCCCCCGGCGCCCGCCGCAGCCTGTGCCCGGAACGAAGGCGGCCTGGGGCGGCTCGGCCGAGCCGGGAGCCGCTGTGGTCTGGAACCAGTGTCAGTTCTCTGGGGAAGAGGGTCCTCCGGCATCCTTCCCTCGCCCGCACTGCTTCTGCCCGCAGATTAGTCGTCTCCCCCGCCGGGGCGAGCAAGCCGGTGCACACTGGCTTAGTTTTGTTTGTCGTCTGAAATTCCAAGAAGAGTCAGGGGAGCAATGGCTAACCAATTCCCTCACTGTTCTTTCCTCTTTCACACTCACATGTCCTCATCGCCACCTTCTTTCTTACCCTGGATGCTTTCTCTCGTTTGCAGGACAGATTTGGAGGAACACGTTTCATAACTGTCGTCCAACTGGAAAAGTCCGGATAGCTGTAAGGGAGAGGACAGTGGTGCACCCTCAGAGTTGGCAGTGCCGAGGAGTGCCCGAGCCCGGGCCAGGCGCAACCGGTGATTCCCGCCGGGCAGGTTGGGGCCCACCCTAGCTCTCAAACAGGGTCACTCGGGATCCCAGCAGGAGCTCCATATTTATAACCAGAAACCCAGTGCATTGCTAAGGAGACAGGGGCCATGCTAGGCTGAGAGGGTCTGAGGCACTTTGCAGACCCAGTGACCTCAGCTTCCTGGGTTAGGCCTGGTCCTTCTGGGTGAGAATCATGAAAAGGGGGGAGAGAGAAAGGGGAGAGGAAACGGGGAGAGGAAGAGGCAGGAGAAGCTGATGAATAGGAATGAGGGAAAAAATGAAAGAGGTAAGAAGAAAATAAATTACACTCAGAGCACTGCTCTCCTTTTCCATTTCTTCTGCACCTTCAGGCTCCTCAAAGGTTGCCATGGAGATAAACTCTCTGCTGGAGCAGCCTTGGAGAAAGAAAGGGAAGAATTTGGCCTACTGTGCTGGATAGGGGATGGCCAGATGTCCCAGGCAGTGCCTGTCCCCAAGAACCCATTTTCCCCCATCTTTAACTCATACTTTCCCAGGACCTGTACTGCCTCACCTGGGGGGAGGTGGAGGTCTATGATCTCCAGGTTCCCTTTTCCAGCTCAAAATTCTGTAACTGTGACTGAGAAGACATGTCTACATGGTGTTCATAGCTCTCTTCCTTGTCCTCCAAGAAAATGGTTGTCTTGTTGTGCTTGACGACCTTCCTGCCCTCCACCCTTCTTCCCTCCCTTCTTTTCCCCTTGCCCTCTTTTCTCTCCCCTGATTACAGCGCATTTCCCATTCCCTTGGTAGCCTCTGTCACCGCTCTCCCCATGGGAAATCAGAGGAGCAAGTACATCCTGCCTCTCTCTCCAGTGAATTGATTTCATTAACTGGCCAGTCATGCCAGCAACCTCCACCAGACACTGGGCCCTGCTTTGTGCCTGCTGGGGTGTCAGTTGGCCAAAAGTTACGCTTCAGAGAACCCTGTAAGAGCTTTAGCTCCAGTATACAGATGAGAAACTGAGACGAGAGAGGAATAATCAGTTGACCAAGTTCCGTTGGCTGAGTGGCTGAGCGGCAGCCGAGTAATCAGTCCCGCAAGACTCTGAGTGCAGGACGAAGTTTCTGTTCAGGTGACAATTCAAGGGCAGGGTTGGGGTGAGGCCTTGAAGGGCATAAGCAGGGCATGGGGGGCGAGGACTTTCTGGACACAGGAATCCCAGAGGAGCCTACATTTGGGGGTGATGGCACAGTTATAGCAGTGAGCAGGAATCACACATGTGGGAACTCTCGTGACCTGCTGCCCAGAGGCCTCCCAAGCTGCCTTCTGGGGCCGAGGGCTCTCCCCAGAGCAGATCAGTGGGGGCTGTGCCAGCAAAACAGGGAGCGGCCAGGCAGCCCCTTCCCAGAGGCCTCCAGGGACCCCGCCTGATGTTGGACAGTTGTAAGGCAGCTGGACACAGTGCTCTCAGATTGCAGCAAACCTGGTTTAATTTCCAGTCACAGCACGTGGTAGGGTGAGGGGTGGAGGGCGTAGGAGAAACTGGCTCAGAGAGGTGCCTCCCACTGCCCCCCTCCCGATGGGACTCGGGGACATCCGCAGTAACACCCAGAGACTCGTCTCTAGGGCAGTCATCCAACCCAGACCCCCTTACACCGGGGACCAGACAGTGAGGATGTGGATTGGCTGTCTTGCTGCAAGGCTATAAGGCAGGAAACAGAGACCTTGCCCTGCAAGGTCAGGCTCCCTGCTCAGCAGGGAGTCTGCTTCTCCCTCTCCCCCGCCCCTCCCCCTCCTTTGCTCTCTCTTAATCTCTCAAATAAATAAAATCTTTAAAAAAAAAAGAACACAATAGAATAAAGCAGAATAGAACAGATCAGATCAGATGAGGACAGCATACTTATAAGGGGACTATTGTTCCATAAACTTGTTTTCATTTTAGAGATGTATTATGTGTGCACACTATGTTGGAGGTAAAGTCTACCCCCTCCCCACCCCCCCGCACCCCCAACAGCACTGTGTGAACGGAAGGGCTGCTCCTCCGGGGGCCATGGCCTCAGTGGCCCAGAGACAGTGGGGGGGGGGCAGGGGTCCCAGAGCCACCTGCTGGGAGGCCAGGGGTGGGGCCTGACCCTGAGGCCTCTGGCAGCTGTGGAGCACTCAGGGCCCCGGGGCGGCAGGGCTGGGGAGCAGTGCAGGAACTGAGAGACCTGACAGCCATTTGCAGCCGCTCTGCAAGGAAGTGGCACCTGGGATAAAATGATGCCCAGGCACTGGTGGCGGCTTGCCCCTCTCCTGTGGGCCCAGCCGGAGGGGGAGGGGGCCCTCAGCCCGGCACAGGGCTGCCACACAGGACCTCACACACCTGGCCACAGGTTGACTGCATTATTTCGAGGTCATCTGGGCCTTTCCCTGCCTTCAGGGAGGATCGGCCTGAGCCTGGGAAGAGAAATGATCTTCCCAGCGCTGACAATACCCAAATGCCACCTCCCTGCTGGGGACTGTCACCACACATGGCCTCCTTCATTCCCGGTACCACAGGTGAGGGTGGGGGATGCCTGGGGTCCCCCAGGCCCCCAGTTAGCCTAGACCAAAGTTGTCTATATTCCTTGGGGTGCAGCCACAGAGAGATGCCCATTTTACACCCAACACAGCGTGCACACATAACACATCTCTAAAATGAAAACAAGTTTATGGAACAATAGTCCCCTTAACAGGGTGTGATGTGCTCACCTGATCTGTACTATTCTAGTCTTTTATTCTGTTCTACTTTATTCTGTTGGGTTCTATTCTATTCTGTCCCATTCTATTCTGGGAGACAGAGGAGGAGAGGGGCTGTGGAGGTGGTGGGCTCACCCACAATCACCTCATAAGACCCTTGAAGGGACACAAACTGCAGCTGCCCCGGGTGAGCCCTCCTATGTCTCCCCCGAGGGCCCTGGGGCTCTTGGCAGCAGAGACTATACCCTATTCACCCAGTATCCCACCACCCCCACCTCCCCGCCCCCTGGAAGAGACTCTGAATTCGCAGAACCAGCAAACCTTGGAGAACGGCCGTCAGTCCAAGCTGGAAGTGCAGGGGACGAAAGCACAGCTCCCAGTCTGAGTCGGCTGCATCTTTGTCATTTGCATATTGAATCCCTTCCTCCTGGATTCACTGGCCATGGGCCCTTAGGGGCCTTAGGGACTAAGTCTTAGGTCCTATAGGGGTGACAGCACTCAGGAGACCCCAGAATCTTGGGCTCAGGGTCTGGCAGATGCCATGAGTGAATAAATGAAAGGCCCATTGTCCAAGGGTAGGAGCAGAGGCTTTGGGGTCAGTGAGACCTGAGTACAGTTCTGAGTTTGTCACGCATTCGCTAGCTGTGTGGTCCTGGGTAAGCCACTTAGCCTCTCGGAGCACCAGTTTTCTTGTCTATAACAATGGGGATATTAATATCTATTGCAGTTTTGATATAAAGATTAGCAAAAGGGCTTATAAAGTAAAATGGTACATTTTAGGAATTTAATAAATAATACCTATTATTATTGTTAATAGTGATTACAATAATACTAAAGAGAAGGTTTCAGAACAGCTGTGTGTACTCCAAGTATGCTATTATTACTCACATTTGGGGGAGATTTGTTTGCCATTGTCTTCACCCTCATAAATATCTGGAGGAGGAAACAAATTATAAAGGTAATAAACGGCTGTAAAAGGAAACAGTGTGCATGTGTGCGCACACACACATATACACACACAAATACATAGGTCCTTGAAAAATATTCAATTTGATTACAACAAAATTTTAAGTGATAGTTGCATTCTTTTTTTTTTTTTAAGATTTTATTTATTTATTTGACAGAGAGACAGCGAGAGAGGGAACACAAGCAGGGGGAGCAGGAGAGGGAGAAGCAGGCTTCCTGCAGAGCAGGGAGCACCGATGCGGGGCTCGATCCCAGGACCCTGAGATCATGACCTGAGCCGAAGGCAGACGCTTAATGAATGAGCCACCCAGGCGCCCCGTGTGATAGTTGCATACTTGGAAAATGAGCAGAATGGCTCTGGTACCAGTGAAGGTCTAGTGGTGTGTTGGGAAGGTATACTTTGAGTCTCTGGGGCACTCCCAGTCCATGTACCAGAATAAGCATAAAAATGTTGGTGGAGAAGGATAAGAAGAATGGGAAAGGTGGGTTGTGAAAATTCATGCTAGTTAAGAACTGGTGTATATTCTCTTTTCCTTCAGTGGATGATCTTTCTAGCATACATCACATAAATCCTAAATGTTTTTGGGAATTTAGTTTCCAAACTTAGTGTTGGAATTCTGATCTTTCATTTTGGTTTAAAAACTGAATGAAACTTATTAACAAGTGAACCCGTGAGTTTTTATCAGGATACATGTTTTTGGTAAATTACAACCTTTGAAGATAAAATCATGCCTTTTCCGTGCTGTCCACTAGATGGAATAACAGGACCACTCCACTGTAGAGCTCACTTGTTCGGAGGCCACCCACTCCTTACCGCTCAGATTTCAAATGGTCAAACTATTTTTTTCTTTCAAACTAGATTTTTCTCTATTGTTACAATATGCAAAACTTCAAAAAAGATTTATTATTTTTTGAGAGAGAGAGGGCGTGGGCTTGCGCGCACAAGCGGGGGCGGGGTAGTGGGGTGGAGACATGCCTTTAAATTATGGGTAAGCCTTTCTTTTCCTTCTCTGGAGGAACAAATGTGGGTAACTAGCTGCTAATGATAATATGCAAACAGCCATCTAGGCCCTAATCTGAAAGCTTCATCTCATTTAATTCTCATCGTGAGGAGTCTCACCACTGCATCCTCATGGTGAGGGGTCCCACCAAGGCATCCTCATGGTGAGGGGTCCCACCACTGCATCCTCATGGTGAGGGGTCCCACCACTGCATCCTCATGGTGAGGGGTCCCACCACTCCATCCTCATTGTGAGGAGTCCCAACACTGCATCCTCATCATAGGGAGTCCCACCACTCCATCCTCATGCCACTAGACATACAGGCAAAAAAAGCGGTTGCCACACTGGAGGAAGCAATTGATCCTAATCCTCATGAGGAGTTCAGGCTGTTATCTAACAGCGTCAGAGAGGAATGTGCTTGATGCTCAGGTGACCCACTGGAACATCCCCCAACACCTCCACACCCAGCTGTAACTGTAAATGGGCAAGTAAAAGAAGTAGCCAGACAAGAGTCCGGGACACCCCCTGGGCACACCACCAGCAGAAGATGAGAAGGAGGGGTATCTAGAATGGGAGGGAGATGATAACAACGGTATAATCTAAAAACCAATTGCAGCAGCAGGGGGTATAGATTCAAGTTAAGTAGGACTCTTACTATGTCCCCTGGTGGAAACTCCCCCCTTGGGAACCAAGACCTCTAAACTCACTGAGACTAACGAACGTTGCAGGGATGGGAAAGACAAATGCCCTGTGCAAATCACTAGAGCATGATAATGAATAAGGTCACAACTCATTCAACCTCTTGCCTCCCAGATTCATATATTCTGCTTACTGAGGGCACAGTACCATGACATGGCCTTGGTTTAAGGTATATACTGCATCCTGAAGGCTAGCACCCCACCCCACAGTGCCATGTCTAAACTGTTGCACATCCTCGCTTTCAGGAGGCTATTCCACAGCTCTATCAGGCTGGCAGCTTCTAAATGGGGTGATGTGTGGTAGGACTGTAGGTCAGTCCTGTGGTGATATGCCGACGGCCAAGTCTCTCCATTAAAGCAATGCTTTATGGTTGATCAGATGCTACATGAGTCCTCGAACAGTGGAGGCCCTGTGAGCAGGAAAGGCACACATGTCACTCCTGCTCAGAGTGAATTACTGTACTTTCCAGCCTGGAGGGGGTCTGATGACATCGACCGTTCTCCTCAAAGGATAGTATCCAACTGGGAGCTCAGTGTCCATCTGTGCCGGCCAGTTGATTGTCAGCAGTGACAGAAGCTATGTTGGTCTTGACAACAGGAAGCCCATGCTGCTGGGCCCATGCATAGCCTCCCACTCTGCTGTGAAGGTGTCTCTATGAGCCCACTGTGCAGGCACTGGGGTACCAAGGCAAAAGCCAGCTGACACCTGCTGGCCAAGTCATCCAGTCGGTTTAGCTGTTAGGCACCTTTTCTGCAATGGATCTTCTCTGATGGGCATGAACACAGTACAAAGAGCCTCACATTTTGAGCTTAAGTCTCTAGGTCTCCGTGCCTCTTCCCCAGTCAGATCATTGTTATATTTAGATGCTAATTATTATTCTGGAAGGAAGGTGGGGACACATCCTAAGAAGGGCAAGCATTGTCATGTACATCTCATTTGAGGCTTCTGCATAATTTTGTGGGGAGAAGAGTCTCTCTCCCAACAAGGGGTGGGGGTAGGCCACTACGCCAGCCCAGGGGGATAGAGGGGCTAGACCTAGATGTTCTCATCTCAAGCTTTACAGTCCCACATCTTCCCTATCAGGGCATGACCTGCCTGCTCTTCTACTAGCACTAGGAGCCCCAAATGATCAGGCAGCACATTTGCCTAGGCTGAGAATTCATCCTTCTCTCACATAGTGCCATGCTGTAGAAGATGAGGGGCTGAACACTGGCAAGGAAGCCCTCTGATTCTCACATGGGGCTTTAAGTTGGTGGTTAATCTGAGGCTGTCACTTTCTTCACTCTCTTCAGTGCATCCATGGTGCTTAGCAATAGCCTCCCAATTCTGTGGTCCTGATACTTAATATTTTCCCCAAACTTCTCAAATCCTAGAGACATTGCACCAACTGGTGCATCCCTGTCCCCTTGTGTCTGACCCCAGGTATCACCACAGGTGAAGATCTTAGCAACTGAACTGCTACCACAAACCAGGGCCTAGGGCTTTCCACACGCCACCTAACCAGCAGCAATGGAATCCTCATTGCCACCTGGCCAGCAAGTGACCTAATAACGCCAGAATCCCATTCTTTCTAGGACCTTTCCTGGTACTGTCTTGGGTCAGGTTTCCCAGAAGCAGGTTGCACAAGTGAGTGGTGGAGAAAGGGCTTTCAGAGGAAACCTGTAAGAGCACTGAGGACAGAAGACAGGGCAGGGAAGAGGTGGGCTCTGCTCAAGTCTAGCGCCAGCCTGATCTCCTGGGAAACCCTGGACCATAGATGGTACTACAGGTGTCCCATTTTGTACCCCGAATCAGTCAGCCATTGGCTGGCTGGCCATAAGCTGCCCTTGAGGGAGGCCATAACCTGTCAGGCATTTCCTGGCTAGACAGCTCTGGTCAGCTGAGGGCACTCCTCCGAAGGGCACAACTGAGAGCTGTTAGCAGCTAACCTCATAGCAACTGGGCAGTGGGTGCATGCACCTGACAAAAACGATGTAGGCAAGGTGTCTAAAGCCCCTGTGACACTACTGTGTGATTTTTTTTATTAAAAAATGAACAGATTTTATTTTTAGATCAGTTTTAGGTTTACAGAAAAATTGAGCAGAAAATACAGAGTTCCCATATAGCCCCTCTCCATTGGCTCCCTACACAATATCTCCTATTATTAACATCTTGCATTAGTGTGGTACGTTCATTACAATTAGTGAACCAGTACTGATGCATTATTATTAACTAAAGTCCATAGTTTACATCAGGGTTTACTCTTTGTGTTGGACAGTTCTGTGGGTTTTGACAAGTGCACAATGTCCTATATCCACCATTACGATACCATACAGAATAGTTTCACTGCCCTAAAAATCTCTTGTGTGCAGCCTGCTCATCCCCTCTTCCCCCATATCCCTGGTAACCACTGATCTTTCTACTGTCTTTATAGTTTTGTCTTCTCCAGAGTGTCAAACAGTTGGAATCATGCAGTATGTATTTTCAGATGGGATTCTTTTGTTTAGCAATTTGCCACTTCGGTTTCCTTATGTCTTTTTGTGGTTTGATAGCTCATTTCTTTTTATTCCTGAGTAATATCCCATCATATGGATATGTCATAGTTTGCAGTTCATTTGGGTAAATACTAAGGAATATGATGGCTGGTCTGTATGGTAAAACAATTTTTAGCTTTTGTAAGAAGCTATCAAACTATACCATTTTGCATGGCCACCAGCAGTGAATGAGAATTCCTGTTGCTTCCTATCATCACCAGCATTTGGTGCTGTCAGTGCACTATATACTACTTTTCACAATGTAACTCTTGAGTTTTGCTTCTTGTTTTGGGGTCTTTTTTGCTTTGTTTTGTTTTGTTTTGAGGTGTCAGCCAATCTTCTGAAGAGCTGACTGGTTTTTGTGAAACTAACTTGTGAAAAAGTTGTAAGTTCACAAGGACATCAGTTTTTCCCTTGTATCTTTCTGACTTCTGAAACCACCCTGCTTTCCTAGCACTGAAGTGCATACATGCACGCGCCAGATAACACCAGATAACATAAACATAAACAGTCTACAGCCAACTCTAGACTAAGACACAACTAAATGTTATCCATTCTTCTGCTCATCTCACACTTTTGAGTCTGATCACTTTGAATTAGCAGGATAGATAGAAGGAAAAAAAAGAAGGGCACCTGGACAATTCACAGACTTATGCTTTGGGTGAAGGAGTTATAACTCTATCAAATGGCTCATGTCTGTAAATTTATAGATTATGCCACTGTGTTGACCAATGTATGCCAATATCTTCAAGCAAAGGGGCTTTTAAAGATCTCTTTAAGAGATTCTTGGCACATGAAAAAAGGAGTTAAAGGCTTCAAGAATAAAATAAACTTTAGGACCAGATAAGGTTGATAGGCTCAATTTTCTAATAGTCCTTGAAAATCTGAAGAGTTGACTGTTAAATAAATAACCTGGAATGGAATTCTCAACACACATTTTACTCATCTGTACGGCCCCAGCTGAAAGGGGGTCCAATATCAGGGGTCTTCCTTCATTTTGAACTTTTCAAAGTAGAAAAGGAAGCCAGGATGTGACTTGATTAGAGACAATATTGGGGGATAAAACCGATTATTTAGGATAGAAAAATCTGATTTTATCTTTTCTTAAAAAATGTTTTTTTTACAAGCCATTACAAAATACCCATGGAAAACAAAACATAAAAATTTCACACCTCCTAGAGATTCTGCTATATCCCATAGAGGGATAGGCCTTATCATGCAAAGCAAATTTAGGGACTATATTATAGTCTATGAACTTTCACCAGCCAAGATTTTTCTCAAGCCTCACTTTTCCTGGTCTGTATTTTCCAAATACAAAATTTTAGAATGCACATATATACCCTAGTTGAAAATCACTCTTTTATTTTTATTTATTTATTTTAGGGAGGGGAGGGGCAGAGGGAGAGAATCCCAAGCAGACTCAACACCCAGCATGGGGCCCAATGCAGGGTTTGATCTTATAACCCTGAGATTATGATCTGAACTGAAATCAAGAGTCAGAAACTTAACCGACTAAGCCACTCAGGTGCCCTGACAATCACTGCTTTATTAAATGGCATTGCCATTAATATTTGTCGACCAAGACTGCACATCCAGTTACTTATTATGTAACCATCTTCCTGTTAATTTGCCATTTCATGCTCATTAGCATCCAAAGGTCTAGAAGTCTGACCAAGAAACATAAGTTAGCTTTGCCCCTGAGTGGGGGTGTGGGATCTGTGTGTGTTTCTTCAATGAATTTTGTACTTTGTAGACACTCAATAAATGTGTTTTGAACTAAAATTCCTTCCAAAGGCCTTTTCTAAATAAATCGTAGGCCTGAATACATACCTCATGTCCCATCAAATTAATTACATGATAGTCCAAAACCAAAATCTCAAATACTGAATTCCCAAGACTTTGATTATGGCAGTGGTAAAAGCATAAAGTAGAAGGTCTTTTGGAAAAGGTTATCTCCAATTTAAACAGGCAGGGAAAGACAAGATGACGACAAAAGCAGCACATTTGGAACCCCATAAACCATAATCTATTATGTCATTAAATATAAAGTATAAAAAGCTTCCACACGTGTTTTTCTTTGTGATCCCATACCAAATTCTGGCCACCAGAAAACTGACCCACGAAGAAGTCAGGGCTGAAGTCTTATGGGGAAGCACCTGGATCAAGTGCTCCTAGCCTTTCCATGGAAAGCTTGGAGAGGAGGTGAAATCCATAAATCTTGGATAGAGCAAGAAGTAAAGTTGCCACAAGCTGGTGTCTTTATTCCCAAGCACAGACATTCTGGCAACGAATGCTCGTATCTCTACAACCATTTCCTTAAAAGGACAGCTTTTCCAAAGACGGAGTCACTTTCAATGTGAAACATTTGCCCTTCATTTTAATTCAAGCCTAGTTAAATCTACACAAATGAATAGCAGAAAACTGATATATCTTTCTTCTCACTCACATAATTCAGGAAAGGCTAAGGCAATGTCTTCTTCAGCTTCTCAGCAGCTGGTATCACCCATTGCTACCCCACTCTCCCACTGGATCCTACCTTTAATCCCATGTATGCTGGGGACTGGGTCTTCCTTACTGCTGGTAGCTCTTTCCATATTTTCAATCCAGGGTACAAATTCCACTCCAATGCCTTTGCTTTAGAGAAATATACATGAACATTGGACCATAGGAAAGAATGGCATGTGCATTCCTCCCTATACCGGGTGGAGTTGTGCTGGCTCACCTGGGTTCTCCTAAAGTCTCAAGGACCTGCTTTATCTTCCTCCTCACTTTAGTCTAAGACCTGGCCCGGCTCTGTGCATGATATTCAACAAGGGAAGGGTCAGTGGACACCACTTGCTGGATTATACAGTTAACATCTAACTGGCTGCAAGTCTTTTTTTTTTTCTTAAAATTTTATTCTTAGGTAATCTGTACACCCAGCGTGGGGATTGAACTCACAACCCTGAGGTCAAGAGTTGTGTGTTCTACTGACTGAGCCAGCCAGGTGCCCCTGGGTACAAGTCTTAAAGTGGGAGAGGTGAGGGGGAGGAATGCCCTTTCATCCTCTCATAAGCTTTTTTATTGGCTCACTCTAGCTCCCTCCTTCCCTCTTCCCTGTCCTGAAATGCCGACTATTAATAGTAACTCTTTTGTGTTAGTCTAGCTCAACAAATAAACACTTGCTAGGCCCTGGAGGTCTGAGATGAATGAGATGTGTCCTGAGCTAAACCTCATCACCCCTGACTCTGCTTGCAGAGTAGTTTGCCAGCCTGATGTGATTATTCAATGAGTTTTTTTTATTTGTTTATTCACTAAACATTTACTGAGCACCTATGAGTGCCAGGCCCTTGTCTAATATGAGGCCCAAAGGAAGCTAAAACTACTAAGACAAACTTCATGCTCTAGAGGAATTCATGGCCTAGTGGGGAGAAAAACATAAACACATCATAAAATTCTAATATTAGATGCTGTGATAGAGTACTCTGCGAGAGTGTGGGTGCCTTGCCCAGAGCGCACAAGGTTATTAGGCTCAGCAATCCCAAGGGTTCAAGGTGGTATAGGAATGGACTGGGATGATAATCTGGTATCTGTCAGAGCTTTGAAAAATGCTAGACAGATATAAGGTCCTGATATTCCTGATCCTGAAACCTCCCACCCCCATTGCCTAAAGTGTTCTGTCTGGGAAGTCTCTGTGTTCTGTCTGGGAAGTCTCACCTTCTCTCAGGGACGAGCCTAAGGCCCTGCTCTGGTCTGCTGCCTAAAATTTGTGTGAAATTGACCCTCTGTTTGCCAGTCTGTAAAAGGAAGGTGCTGGACAATGCCTCTGGGCCTGTCTTTGAGTTCAGTAGGGCTTTTCTTTTTATCTACAAGCTAGGACCTGGTTCTGCTTATTTTTTTGTACTTTTCATTCCAGTGACTCACTTATTTTCTAACTGGAAGTTTGTACCTCTTAATCCCCTTCACCTATAATTCCCATTCCCCACCCCCACACCCTGGCAATCACTAGTTTGTTCTCTATATTTACCAGTTATTTCTTTTTTGTTATTTTTGATTCGTTTGTTGGTTTTTTAGATTCCATATGTAAGTGAAATAATAGAATATTTGTCTTTCTTTGACTTATTTCACTCAGCACAATACCCTCTAGGTCCATCCCATGTTGTTGCAAATGGCCGGACTTCATTCTTTTTTATGGCTAAGAAGTATTCCATTGTGTACATATACCACATCTTCTTTATTTACTCATCTATCTATGGACACTTAGGTTGCTTTCATATCTTGGCTATTGTAAATAATGCTACATTAAACATAAGGGTGCATATATCTTTTTGAATTAGTGTTTTCATTTTCTTTGGGTAAATACCCAGAAGTGGAATTACTGGATAGTATGGCACTTTTATTTTTAGTTTTTTGAGGAATCTCTGTACTGTTTTCCATAATGGCTGCACCATTTAACAACCCCACTATTCTCAAGGGTTCCCTTTTCTCCACATTCTCAGCAACATTTCTTATCTGTCTTTTTGATGCTAGCCATTCTGACTGGCGTGAGGTGGTATCTCATTGTGGTATTGACTTGCATTTCCCTGATGATCAGTGATGTTGAGCATCTTTTCATGTGTCTGTTGGCCATCTGTATGTCTTCTTTGGAAAAATGTCTATTCGGGTCCTCTGTTCATTTTTTAGTCAGATTGGGGTTTTTTGGCATTGAGTTGTATGAGTTCTTTATATATTTTGGATAATGCTTTATTGGATATATCATTTGCAAATGTTTTCTCCCATTCAATAGGTTGCCTTTTTTGGTTTGCTGATGGCTTCCTTTGCTGTGTAAAACTTTTTGGTTTGATGCAGTCCCAATAGTTTACATTTTTGCTCTTGCTTCCTTTGCCTGGGGAGACTTGCCCAGAAAAATATTACTAAGGCTGATTTCCAAGAGATTATTGCCTATGTTATCTTTTAGGAATTTTGTGGTTTTGGGTCTTACACTTAAGTCTTTAATCCACTTTGAATTTATTTTTGTGTATGGTATAAGAAAGTGGTCCAGTTTCATTCTTTTGCATGTAGCTGTCCAGTTTTCCCAACAACATTTATGAAAGGTACTGTCTTTTCCCCATTGTGTATTCTTGCCTCCTTTGTTATAGATTAATTAACTATATAAGCATGGATTTATTTCTGGGCTATCAATCATGTTCCATTGATCTGTGTCTATTTTGTGCCAGTACCATATTGTTTTGATTACAATAGCTTTGTAGTAAATCTTTAAATCTGGAATTGTGATAGCTCCAACTTTGTTCTTTTTTCTCAATATTGCTTTGGCTATTTGGGGGTCTTCTGTGGTTCCATACAAATTTTAGGATCATTTGTTCTAGTTCTGTGAAAAATGCTATTGATATTTTGATAGGGATTGCATTAAATCTATAGGTTGGTTTGGGTAGTATGGACAGTTTAACAATATTTGTTCTTCCAGTCCATGAACTTCATATATTTTTCCATTTATTTGTGTCATCTCTGATTTCTTTCATCAATGTCTTATAATTTTCAAAGTACAGGTCTCTCATCTCTGGTTAAATTTATTCCTAGATATTCTTTTTGATACAATTGTAAATGGGACTGTTTTCTTAATTTCTTTTTTTTTAAGATTTTATTTATTTATTTGAGAGAGAGAGAATGAGAGATAGAGAGCATGAGAGGGAAGAGGGTCAGAGGGAGAAGCAGACTCCCCGCTGAGCAGGGAGCCCGATGCGGGACTCGATCCCGGGACTCCAGGATCATGACCTGAGCCGAAGGCAGTCGCTTAACCAACTGAGCCACCCAGGTGCCCCTATTTTCTTAATTTCTCTTTTTGCTATCTCATTAGTAGTGTATAGAAACACAACAGATTTCTGTATGTTGATTTTGTATCCTGCAACTTTACTGAATTCATTTATTAGTTCTAATAGTTTTTTTGTTTTTTTTGGGGGGGGTGGAGTCCTTAGAGTTTCCTATATATAGTATCATGTCATCTGCAAATAGTGAAAATTTTACTTCCTGCTTGCCATATTGAATGCCTTTTATTTCTTTTTCTTGCCTGATGACTAGGAACTCCAGTACTATGTTGATTAAAAGTGGTGAGAGTGGACATCCTTGTCTTTTTCCTGATCTTAGAGGAAAAGCTCTCAGTTTTTCACTGTTGAGTATGAGGTTAACTATGGGTTTTTCATATATGGCCTTTATTATGTTGAAGTATGTTTCCTCTAAATATACTTTGTTGAGATTTTTATCATAAATGGATGTTGAATATTGTCAAATGTTTTTTTCTGCATCTATTGAGATGACTATATGATGTTTATCCTTCATTTTGTTAATATGATGCATCACATTGATTTGCACATATTAAACCATCTTTGTATCCCTGGAATAAATTCCACTTGATTGTGATGAATGACCCTTTTAATGTATTTTTGAATTCAGTTTGCTAATATTTTGTTGAGGATTTTTGCATCTATGCTCATCAGGGATATTGGTTTGTAATTTTCTTTTTTTATAGTATCTTTGGGTTTGGTATCAGAGTAATACTGGCCTCATAGCATGAATCTGGAAGCATTCCTTCCTCTTCTGTTTTTTGGAATAGTTTGAGAAGAATAGGTATTAGCTCTTTTTTAAATGTTTGGTAGAATTCACCTGTGAAGCCGTCTGGTCCCGGACTTTTGTTTGTTGGGAGTTTTTTTAAGTACTGATTCAATTTTGTTACTAGTAATTGGTCTGTTCAGAAATTCTATTTCTTCCTGATTCAGCCTTGGAAGATAGTATGTTTCTAGGAATTTATCCATTTCTTCTAGCTTGTCCAATTTGTTGGCATATAATTTTTCATAATTTTTATAATCCTTTGTATTTCTCTGGTGTCACTTGTAACTTCTCTTTCATTTCTGATTTTATTGGAGTCCTCTCTCTTTTTCTCTTGATGAGCCTAGCTAAAGGTTTATCAGTTTTGTTTAACTTTTCAAAGAGCCAACTCTTAGTTTTACTGTTCCTTTCTAGTTTTTTAGTCTCTATTTCATTTATTTCCAGTCTGATCTGTATTACCTCCTTCCTTCTACTAACTTTAGGTTTTATTTTATTTTTCTAGTTCCTTTTTTTTAAGATTTTATTTATTCATTTAGAGAGACAGCACATGCATGCACAAGTGGGAGCAGGAGCAGAGGGGGAGGGAGAAGGACAAGCAGACTCTGTATTGAGTATGGAGCCCCATGCAGGGCTCAATCTCATGACCCTGAGATCATGACCTGAGCTGAAACCAAGAGTGGGATGCTTAACCAACTGAGCCACCCAGGTGCCCTCTAGTTCCTTTATGTATGAGGTTAAATTGTTCATTTGAGATTTTTCTTCTTTCTTGAGGTACATCTGTATCACTATAAACTTCCCTCTTAAAAGAGCTTTAGTTGTGTTGCAAAAATTTTGAACTATAGTGTTTCCATTTTCATTTGTCTGCAGGTATTTTTTTCATTTTCACTATGATTTCTCCATTGACCCATTGGTTGTTTAGAAAAATGTTGTTTAGCTTCCATGTTTTTGTGTTTCTTCTAGTTTTTTCCTGAAACTGACTTTTAAAGATTTTTATTTATTATTTATTATTTTTTTTTTGAGAGAGTGCATGCACACATGCATGAGCTGGGAGATGGGGAGGCCAGAGAGAGAATCTCAAGCAGGCTCCACATCCATCATGGAGCCCAATGTGGGGCTCGATCTCCTGACCCCAAGATCATGACCTGAGCCAAAACCAAGAGTTGGACGCTTAACCAACTGAGCCACCCAGGCACCCAATTTTTTTCATTTTTAAGTAATCTCTACACTGCACATGGGGCTCAAACTTACAACCATGAGATCAAGACTTGCATGCTCTACTGACTAGCCAGCCAGGTGTCCTTCCTGTAACTGATTTTTTTAGGGAGGGGAGGGGCAGAGGAATAAGAGAGAGAGAATCCCAAGCAGGCTCCACGCCCAGCATGGAGCCCAATGCAGGGCTCAATCTTACAACCCTGAGATCATGACCTGAGTGAGATTAAGAGTCGGATGCTTAACTGACTAAGCCACCCAGGCACCACTTGAGTTTTTAATTTCATATTGCTGTGGCTGGAAAGATGCTTGATATGATTTCAATCTTCTTAAATTCATTGAGACTTGTTTTTTGGCCTATCATGTGATCTGTTCTGGAGAATATTCCATGTGGGGTTCTGCTTCTTATCTAGATTTTACATTCCTGTCACAACCTAGGGAGCATAGTGCTAGGACTTGAGAAGGGCTTAAGAATGTATTTCTGAATTGTTAACTGAATAAATGTCATGTCCTCATAACAAACACATGTCTTTTTTTGTGTGAGGCAGAGCAGGGTAGGGTGATTCAGTTAAAATCTAAATTGTCAATTAGGAACAATTTTGGTAAGATGCCCTTTCTTACCAAGTTGATCTATAGATTTTACACAATACCAAGCAAAATCTCAGCAAGCTTTTTTGTAGAAATTGAAAAGATGATTCTAAAATACATACAGAAATGTTAAGGATGTAGAATAGCCAAAACAACTTTAAAAAGGAAGAACAGAAGATGGAGGTGGAGTAGGAGGACCCTAGGCTCACCTCATCTCACAAATACAGATAGATAACTGTCAAATCACCCTAAATACTCCAGAAATTGACCTGAAGACTGACAGAACAAACTCCGCAACTAAAGGGAGAGAAATGGCCACATCGAAAAAGAAAGTGCAGAGATGTGGCTTAGGGGAGAAAGAGATCACAGCTGCTGCAGGGGGAAGGGAGTTGTGATCGAAGAGAAGGGTGTGAGAGAGAGGAGCACAAGGGGAATGCACAAGGAGAACATTTTCCCATAGCCACTGGCTTGTAAATGAGAGGGGCTGAATTTTCATGAGTTCTTGCAACCAGCAGGGCTTAAAGCCTGGAATTTTAAAGATCAGCAGGCTTGTCTGGGATAGAGCCTGGAGGGCCCTGAGCTACTCCTGGAGAGAAGGCAGGCAAACAACACCAGACCATACAGCATGGCAACAATGATCTGAAGAGTGCCTGGGGCACACAGTGGGGAGATTATTTGCTCTTCTTGGAGTGTGTTCCTGAGAGGCAACATTCATGGAGATACCTCTCTGGGAACAAAGGAGATAGTTGGTGTCATTTCCCTCCTCTGCCCCTCAGCATAAACATAGAACCACCTGCAGGAAGCAATTCCAACACTGGCTGCCTAACTTGCTTACACCAAGCCCCAACCCCTGCACTCCAGTGGAACTACTCTTCTCAGGCACACCTGCCTCAGTCTCAGCTCGCTGGGCCCCTCTCCCAGACCAGTACAAACCCTTGCCCACACCACATCTCCCAATCAGAGAGTTTTGCAGGACCTTAGTTCTGGTGGAGGTGGTGACAGGTCTCATTTCACAAGCAGACCAGAGCACACTTAGTTAACACTTGCTATATTCAGGCTAGGGACCAAACACTGTTCACAGAAGGCAAGGAGAGCCTCTGTAGATGACTGGCCTGAAGGATAGAGCAGCCAGAACACAATAGCAGAATGCATGTGGCACACACTGAAGATACTACCTGAAGCACCAGGCCCAGGGCACTACATGACCTCTTCTTTATAAGGCCATTACTTTCAGAAGCAGAAGATATAACTGTTTTTTCTAACATAGAGAAGAAGACAGAGCACCTAGACAAAATGCCAAGATGGAGGAATTCATCCCAAATGAAAGAACAAGATAAGGCCATGGCCAGAGATCTAAGCAAAACAGATATAGGTAACATGCCTGATAGAAAATTTAAAGAAATGATCATAAGGATACTCACTGGCCTTGAGAAAAGAACAGAAGACATCAGTGAGACCCTTACCACAGAGATAAAAGAGCTAAGAAAGAATCAGAGATGAAGAGTGCAGTAAGTGAGATTAGAAACATGCTTGATGCAGTGAAAGCAGGCTGAAAGAAGCAGAGAAATGAACTAATGAGCTAGAAGACAAACTAATGGAAAGCAAGGAAGATGAACAAATGAGGGGGAAAAAATTATGCAAAATGAGAATAGACTTAGGGAACTTAGTGACTCCATCAAATGTAATAACATTAATATTATAGGAGTCCCAGAAGAAGAAGAGAGAAGAAAGGGGGCAGAAAATTTATTTGAATAATAGCTGAAAACTTAACCTAATCTAGGGAAGGGAACAGACATCCAGATTGAGGAGACACAGAGAACTCCCATTAAAATCAACAAAACCAGGCCAACACCAAGACAGTTGGTAATGAAATTTGCAAAATATAGTGATAAAGGAAAAATCTTAAAAGCAGCAAAAGAAGTAATTAATTTATAAGGAAAAACCCATAAGGCTAGCTGGACATTTTTCAACAGAAACTTGGCATGCCAGAAGAGAGTGGTATGATATATTCAAAGTACTAAAAGGGGAAAATCTGCAGCCAAGAATATTCTATCCAGCAAGGCTATCATTCGTAATAGAAGGAGAGATAGTTTCCTAGACAAACAAAAACTAAAGGAGCTTGTGACCACTAAACCAACCCTGCAAGAAATATTAAAGGGGACGCTTTAAGTGGAAAGGAGAGACAAAAAGTAACAATATAAAGCCAGGAAACACAAAATCAGTAAAAATGAATATTTCTGTAAAAAAATCAGTCAAGGAACTCACACACAAAAAAAGGATATAAAATAACATATGCCTAAAACATGGGTAGGAGAGGAGAAAAGAATGGGTTCAAACTTGAACAACCATCAACTTAATATAGACTGCCATTTGCAAAGAGGTTATATACAAACCTAATGGTCACCATATATAAAAAAAACACTAATAAACATGCAAAGAATAAAGAGAAATAAATCCAAATATATCACTAAAGAAAATCAGCAAAACATGAAAGACAGAAAGATATGCAAGCATCAGAGAAAAACTCCAGAAACAACCACAAAACAAGCAATAAAATGGCAATAAGTACATATCTATCAATAATTACTGTGAATGTAAATGGACTAAATGCTCCAATCAAAAGATATAGGGTGTCAGAATGGATTAAAAAAAAAAGACCTATCTATATGTTGCCTACAAGAGACTCATTTTAGACCTAAAGACACATGCAGATTGAAAGTGAGGGGTTGGAAAAACATGTATCATGCAAATGGATGTCAAAAGAAATCTGGAGAAGCAATACTTATATTGGACAAACGGTACTTTATTCGTTTTTTAAGTAGGCTCCATGCCCAGTGTGGAGCCCAATGCAGGGCTTGAGCTCACGACCCTGAGATCAAGACCTGAGCTGAGATCAAGAGTCAGGTGCTTAACTAACTGAGCCACCTGGGTGACCCGGACAAACTGGACTTTAAAACAAAGACTGTAACAAGAGACAAAGAGAGGCACTATATAATAATAAAGGGGACAATCCAAGAAGATAAAACAATTATAAATATTTATGCACCCAACATGGGAACACCCAAATATATAAAACAACAACAAACATAAAGGAAATAACAATAATAATACAACAATAGTAGGAGACATTAACACCCTACATCTTACTTACATCAATGGGCAGATCATCTAAACAGAAAATCAACAAGTAAACAATGGCTTTGAATGACACACCGGACCAGGTGGACTTAACAAATATATTCAGAACATTCCATCCTAAAACAGCAGACTATACATTCTTTCTAAGTGCACATTCTCCAGAATAGATCACATATTAGGTCACAAACAGGCTTCAACAAACGCAAAATGAATGAAGTCATACCATACACCTTTTCTGACCACAATGCTATGAACCTAGAAGTCAACCACAGAAAAAATCTGGAAAGACCACAAATACACACAGGTTAAACAACATACCACTAAACAATGAATGAGTCCACCAGGAAACGAAGAAGAAATTAAAACAAAACAAAACAAAACACCTGGAGACAAATGAAAATGAAAACACAACAGTCCAGCACTTTGGGGTACAGCAAAAGTGGTCCTAAGAGGGAAGTAATAGCAATACAGGCCTACTTCAAGAAGCAAGAAAAATCTTAAATAAACAACCTAATCTTACACCTAAAGGAGCTAGAAAAAGAACAACAAATGAAGCCTAAAGCCAGCAGAAAGAAGGAAATAATAAAGATCAGAGCAGAAATAAATGGTATAGAAACTAAAAATCAGATCAATGAAACCAGGAGCTGGTTCTTTGAAAAAATTAATAAAATTGATAAACCTCTAGCCAGACTTACCAAGAGAAAAGAGAAAGGACCCAAATATATAAAATCACAAATGAAAGAGGAGAAATAACAGCCAATACCACAGAATACAAACAATTATAAGAGAATATTATGAAAAACTATATGCCAACAAATTGGACTACCTACAAGAAATGGATAAATTTCTAGAAACATATAAATGACCAAAACTGAAATAGGAAGAAATAGAAAACTTGAACAGACCAATAACCAGCAAAGAAATTGAATCAGTAATCAAAAACTCCTAACAAAAAAAGTCAAGGACCAGATAGCTTGACAGCTATCTGTAGAATTCTCCAAACATTTAAAGAAGAGTTAATACAAATTCTTCTCAAACTATTCCAAAAAATAAAAGAGGAAGGAAAGCTTCCCAATTCATTCTATGAGGCCAGCATTACCCTGATACTAAAACCAGATAAAGATATCACACACACACACACACACACACACACACACACACACACACACACACAAAGACCAATATCTCTGATGAGCATAGATGCAAAGATCCTCAACAAAATATTAGCAAAACAAATCTAACAATACATTAAAACAATCATTCACCATGATAAAGTGGGATTTATTCCTGGATTGCAAGGGTGGTACAGTATTCACAAGTCAATCAACATGATATATCACCTTAATAAAAGAAAGGATAAGAACCATATGATCAGTCCAATAGATGCAGAAAAAGCATTTGACAAAGTACAACATCCATTCATGATAAAAACCCTCAACAAAGCAGGGATAGAGGGGACATACCTCAACATAAAAAAGGCCATATGTGGGGCGCCTGGGTGGCTCAGTTGTTAAGCGTCTGCCTTCAGCTCGGGTCATGATCCCAGCTGCTGGGATCGAGCCCTGCATCGGGCTCCCTGCTCGGCGGGAAGCCTGCTTCTCCCTCTCCCACTCCCCCTGCTTGTGTTCCCTCTCTCGTTGTGTCTCTCTCTGTCAAATAAATAAATAAAATCCTCTAAATAAATAAATAAAGACCATATGTGAAAAACCCACAGCTAATATCATCCTAAATGGGGAAAAATTGAGAGCTTTTCTTCTACAGTCAGGACAAGACAGGGATGTCCACTCTCACCACTTTTATTCAAACTCGTACTGGAAGTCCTAGCTACAGCAATCAGACAACAGAAAGAAGTAAAAGTCATCCAAATAGGCAAGAAAGAAGTCAAACTTTCACTATTTATAGATGACATGATACTATTTATATAGGAAACGTAAAGCCTCCACCAAAAAAAAAATGCTAGAAACTAATAAATGAATTCAGTAAAGTCACAGAATACAAAATCAATATATGGAAGTCTATTGCATTTCTTTTTTTTTCTTTTTTCTCTCTTTTTTAAAATTTAAATTCAATTAGCCAACACATATTACATCATTAGTTTCAGATGTAGTGTTCAACAATTCATCAGTTTCATAGACCACCCAGTGCTCATCACATCATGTGCCTTCCTTAATGCCCATCACCCAGTTATCCCATCCCCCAACCCACCTCCCCTTCATCAACTCTCAGTTTGTTTCCCATAGTTAAGAGTCTCTCATGGTTTGTCTCCCTCTCTCATTTCTTCCCATTCAGTTTTCCCTCCCTTCCCTTATGGTCCTCTGCACTGTTTCTTACATTCCACATATGAGTGAAACCATATGATAATTGTCTTTGTCCAGCTGACTTATTTCATTTAGCATAATACCCTCACGTTCCATCCATGTCGATGCAAATTGTAAGTATTCATCCTTTCGGATGGCTGAGTAATATTCCATAATATATATATTCCATAATATGTATATGTATATATATGTATATATATATATATATATACACACACACACACATACCATAATATCCTTTCATCTGTTGAAGGACATCTCAGCTCTTTCCACAGTTTGGCTATTGTGGACATCGCTTCTATAAACATTGGGATGCAGGTGCCCTTTGGGTCACTATGTTTGTATCCTTTGGGTAAATACCTAGCAGTGCAATTGCTAGGTCATAGGGTAGCTCTATTTTTAACTTTTTGGGGAACCTCCATACTGTTTTCCAGAGTGGCTGCACCAGCTTGCATTCCCACCAACAGCATAAGAGGGTTCCCCTTTCTCCACATCCTCACCAACACCTGTTGTTTCCTGACTTGTTAATTTTAGCTATTCTGACTGGTGTGAGGTGGTATCTCATTGTGGTTTTGATTTGGATCTCCCTGATGCTGAGTGATGTTGAGCATTTTTTCATGGGTCTGTTGGCCATTTGTATGTCTTCTTTGGAGAAATGTCTGTTCATGTCTTCTGCCCATTTCTTAACTGGATTTTTTGTTATTTTTGGGTGTTGTGTTTGGTAAGTTCTTTATAGATTTTAGATACTAGCCCCTTGTCAGATATGTCATTTGCAAATATTTTCTCCCATTCCGTAGGTTGCCTTTTAGTTTCGTTGACTATTTCCTTTGCTGTGCAAAAGCTTTTTATCTTGATGAAGTCCCAATAGTTTATTTTTGCTTTTCTTTCCTTGGCCTTTGGAGATATGTCTAGCAAGAAGTTGCTGTGTGGCATTTCTATACACCAATAATGAAGCAGCAGAAAGAGAAATCAAGGAATCAATGTCATTTACAATTGCACCAAAACCACCAAGAGGTGAAAGACCTATACTCTGAAAACTATAAAACACTGATGAAAGTCATGGAAGATGACACAAATAAATGGAAAGACATTCCATGCTCGTGGATTGGAAGCACATATATGGTTAAAATGTCCATACTACCCAAAGCAATCTACACACTTAATGCAATCCCTATCAAAATACCACCAGCATTTTTCAGAGCTAGAAAAAACAATTCTAAAATTTTGTATGGAACCATAAAAGATGCTGAATAGCCAAAGCAATCCTGAAAAAGAAAAGCAAAACTGGAGACATCACACTTCCAGACTTCAAGTTATATTACAAAGCTGTAGTAATCAAAACAATATGGTCCTGGCACAAAAATAGACACATAGATCAATAGAACAAAACAGAAACCCAGAAATGAACACACAAATATATTGTCAATTAATCTTTGACAAAGCAGGTAAGAATATCCAATGAGAAAGACTGTCTCATCAAATGGTGTTGGGGAAACTGACAGCAACATGCAAAAGAATGAAACTGGACCACTTTCTTATATCATACACAAAAATAAATTCAAAATGGATTAAGGACTTAAATGTGAGACCTGAAACCATAAAAATCCTAGAAGAGAGCACAGGCAGTACTTCTTTGACATCAGCCACAGCAATGTCTTTCTACATGTTCCTTGAAGCAAGGGAAACAAAAGCAAAAATAAACTATTGCGACTACATCAAAATAAAAAGCCTTTACAGAGCAAAGGAACAACCAACAAAACTAAAAGGCAACCTATGGAATGGGAGAAAATATTTGTAAATGACACATCTGATAAAGGGTTAATATCCAAAATACACAAAGAACTTCTAAAACTGAACACCCAAAAAACAATAAAAAAAATGGGCAGAAGACAAGAATAGACATTTTTTCCAAAGAAGACATCTGATGGCCAACAGACACATGAAAAGATGCTCAACATCACTCATCATCGGGGAAATGCAAATCAAGACTACAGCTGTCAGAATGGCTAAAATCAACAACAGAATAAACAGCAGGTGTTGGTGGGGATGTGGAGAAAGGGGAACCCTCTTTCACTGTTGGTGGGAATGCAAACTGGTGCAGCCACTCTGGAAAACAGTATGCAGGTTCCTCAGAAAATTAAAAATAGAACTACCCTTTGACTCACAAACTGCACTACTAGGTATTTACCCAAAGGATACAAAAGTACAGATTGGAAGGGGTACATGCACCCCGATGTTTACAGCAACATTATCAACAATAGTCAAACTATGGAGAGAGCCCAAATGTCCATCAACTGATGAATGGATAAAGAGGAGGCAGTATATATACACAATGGAATATTACTCAGCCATAAAAAAGAATAAAATCTTGCCAGTTGCAAGGACATGGATGGAGCTAGAGAGTATAATGCTAAGGGAAATAAGTTAATCAGAGAAAGATAAATATAATTTGTCATATAATTTCACTCATATATGGAATTTCATTCATATGTGGAATTTAAGAAACAAAACAAATGAGCAAAGAGGAAAAAGGGGGGGCGGGGCAAACGAAGAAACAGACTCTTAACTACGGAGAACAAAGTGATGGTTACCAAAGGGGAAGTGGGGGGAAATGGGTTAAATAGGTGATGGGGATTAAGGAGTGCACTTGTGGTGATGAGCACCAGCTGTTGCATGTAAGTGTTGAATCACTAGATTGTACACCTGAAACTAATATTACACTGTATGTTAACTAACTGGAATTTAAATAAAAAAATTTTTAAAAAGGAAGAGCAAAGTTGAAGGATTTGATTTTAAGGCTTATTATAAAGCTACAGTAATCAAGATAGTAAGGTATTGATGTCAGGATAGACAGATCAATGGAACAGAATAGAGCATCCAGAAATTGATGCATTTATATAAATAGTCAATTGGAGAAATGGTAATGGAATAACAGGACACTAATAAACAAAAAACTGAACTTTGATCCACATTTCACACCATATACCAAAATAAGCAAACAAAAATCTCAAAATGGATTAGAGACCTAACTGTAAAACTATAGAGAAAATCTTTGTGACTTTAGACAAAGATTTCTTAGGCACACACCAAAAATATAATCCATAATTTTTTTAAAATTTGGATTTCATCAAAATTGAAATCTTCTGTTTTTCAAGACACTCTTTTTTAAAAAAAATTAAGTAGGCTCCATGCCCAACATGGGGCTTGAACTCACCAATCCTGAAAGACACTGAGACTGAGCCAGCATGGCTCCCCCAATAGATACTCTTAAGAGTATGAAAAGATAAGCCATACACTGAAAGAAAATATTTGCAAAGCATAAACCTAACAAAGGATTTTTATCTAGGGTATATAAAAATAAACCTCTCAAAACTTAATAATAAAACAATGAGCAGGCTGGGGCGGAGCAAGATGGCGGAGGAGTAGGAGACCTAGATTTCGTCTGGTCTCAGGAATTCAGCTAGACAGGGATCAAACCATTCTGAACACCTAGGAACTCAACAGGAGATCGAAGATAAGAGTAACAACACTCTGAACAGAAAAGCGACCACTTTCTGGAAGGTAGGACGTGCGGAGAAGTGAATCCGAGGCGATATTCGGGAGGATAGACGGCGGGGGAGGGGCCTCCGCCGGCCGCTTCTGGCAAGTGATAGAGCCGCGGAGCACAAAATCAGAACGGTTAGAAGTCGGCTCCGCTGAGGGACGTCGCTGCAGTGGCTAAGCAGGGGGTGGAATCCTCCCGGGACAGTGTGGTCTCAGGACCCTTGGGGTCACAGAAAGACCGGGGGTGCCTGAGTGCGCCAGAGCTCCCAGGTATCGGAGCGGGGAAGCCGGCTGCAGAGACGGAGCCGAGGCGCGGGCTCTCAGCTCGGGGTGGCCATAAACTGTGATCCACGGCCCAGTCGGGCCACTGCTCCTGCAGCAGGGACCCAACAGGCGGCAGATCTGGGGAGACTCCCCTTCCTTTCTGGGGAGGAGCGGCGCGGGAACGCACCGCAGGGATCTGCTGGGTTTGGAGACTCCACACGGGGTCAGGTGCCAGAGATAGCAACGCTCGGTCACAGGCCGGGTGAGCACCGAGTGCGGCCGGAGACCGGGGACACGGGAGTGACTGCTTTTCTCTGGGGGCGCACTGAGGAGCGGGGCCCCGAGTTCTCAGCTCCTCCGGGTGGAGATTGGGAGGCCACCATTTTCGCCCTGGTCCTCCAAGTCTGTACCGAGAGCTTGCAGGGAACAAAAGCTCCTGAGAGCAAACCCGAGCAGCTTGCTTAGCCTGGACCGACAAGGGCGGGGCAATTCAGCCTCCGGCAAAGACATTTGGAAACCACGGCAACAGGCCCCTCCCCCAGAAGATCAGCACGAACAGCCAGCAAGCCAAGACCAAGTTTACCGATCAAGGAGAACGGGAGAACTCCAGCGCTAGGGGAATACTGCACATAGAATTCATGGCTTTTTTGACCATGATTCATTAGTTCATCAAAGTTAATTTTTGTTAACTGTTTTTTTTTTATTTTTCTTTTTCCCTTTTTCAACCAACATCTTATCAATCTCTTTTAAAAAAAAAACATTTTTTATTTTTCATTTTTAGAGTCATATTTTATCCCTTCATAATAGTTACCCTTATTTTTGGCATATATATATAAGTTGTTCTCTCTTTAAGATTTTGAGATACAGTTTCTTCTACAAATCAAAATATACCCTAAATCACTAGTGTATAGCTCTGTTCTAGTCTCCTGCCTGATCACATTCTCTCCCTTTTTTCTTTTTTTTTTCTTAAATCTTCTTCTTTCTTTTTCCAAACAACTTCTTATCAAGTCCTTTTATAAAATCTTTTATAATTTTCATCTTTACACTCATCTTCCATCCCTTCATTGTATCAACCCTTATTTTGTACATATATGTCTTTCTTCCTTTAAGATTTTAGGAGGCACTTTTTTCTAACAGACCAAAATCTAGTGTGTGGCACTGATCTATGCACTAGCCTGATCATATTTGATCATATTCTGTTTTTTTGTATTGTTCTGTTTTTGTTTTTATCTTTTTTTCTTTTTTTTTTCTCTTTCTTTTTTCTTTCTTTCCCTTTCTTTTCCCCTGATTTCAGGTCTTTTCTGATTTCTATACAGTATATTTGCTGGGGACGTTGTAAACCTGTTAGCATTTTGTTCTCTCATTCATCTATTCTCCTCTGGACAAAATGACAAGACGAGAAAAATCACCTCAGCAAAAAGAACAAGAGGTAGTACCGTCAGCCAGGGACCTACTCAATACGGACATTAGTACAATGTCGGACCTAGAGTTCAGAATCATGACTTTAAAGATACTAGCTGGGCTTGAAAAAAGCGTGGAAGTTATTAGAGAAACCCTTTCTGGAGAAATAAAAGAACTAAAATCTAACCAAGTCGAAATCAAAAAGGATATTGATGAGGTGCAATCAAAAATGGGGGCACTAACTGCTAGGATACATGAGGCAGAAGAGAGAATTAGTGATATAGAAGACCAAATGATGGAAAACAAAGAGGCTGAGAAAAAGAGGGAGAAACAACTACAGGATCACGAGGGCAGAATTCGAGACATAAGTGATACGATAAGACGAAACAACATTAGAATAATTGGGATCCCAGAAGAAGAAGAAAGAGAGAGAGGGGCAGAAGGTATATTGGAGCAAATAATAGCAGAGAACTTCCCTAATGTGAGGAAGGAAACAGGCATCAAAATCCAGGAGGCACAGAGAACCCCTCTCAAAATCAATAATAATAGGTCAACATCCCGACATCTAATAGTAAAACTTACGAGTCTCAGAGACAAAGAGAAAATCCTGAAAGCAGCTCGGGAGAAGAGATATGTAACCTACAATGGTAAAAATATTAGATTGGCAACAGACCTATCCACAGAGACCTGGCAGGCCAGAAAGGACTGGCAAGATATCTTCAGAGCACTAAACGAGAAAAATATACAGCCAAGAATACTATATCCAGCTAGGCTGTCATTGAAAATAGAAGGAGAGATAAAAAGCTTCCAGAACAAACAAAAACTAAAGGAATTTGCAAACACGAAACCAGCCCTCCAAGAAATATTGAAAGGGGTCCTCTAAGCAAAGAGAGAGCCTAAAAGCAGCAAAGATCAGAAAGGAACACAGACAACATACAGTAACAGTCACCTTACAGGCAATACAATGGCACTAAATTCATACCTTTCAATAGTTACCCTGAATGTAAATGGGCTCAATGCCCCAATCAAAAGACACAGGCTATCAGATTGGATTAAAAAACAAGACCCATCAATATGCTGTCTGCAAGAGACTCATTTTAGACCCAAAGACACCCCCAGATTGAAAGTGAGGGGGTGGAAAACCATTTACCATGCTAATGGACCCAAAAGAAAGCTGGGGTGGCAATCCTTATGTCAGACAAATTAGATTTTAAAACAAAGACTGTAATAAGAGATGAGGAAGGACACTATATCCTACTTAAAGGGTCTATCCAACAAGAAGATCTAACCATTGTAAATATCTATGCCCCTAACATGGGAGCAGCCAATTATATAAGGCAATAAATAACAAAAGCAAAGAAACACATTGACAACAATACAATAATAGTGGGGGACTTTAACACCCCCTTGACTGAAATGGACAGATCATCTAAGCAAAAGATCAACAAGGAAATAAAGACTTTAAATGACACACTGGACCAAATGGACTTCACAGATATATTCAGAACATTCCATCCCAAAGCAACAGAATACACATTCTTCTCTAGTGCCCATGGAACATTCTCCAGAATTGATCACATCCTAGGTCACAAATCAGATCTCAACCGGTACCAAAAGATTGGGATCATTCCCTGCATATTTTCAGACCACAGTGCTTTGAAACTAGAACTCAATCACAAGAGGAAAGTCGGAAAGAACTCAAATACGTGGAGGCTAAAGAGCATCCTACTAAAGAATGAATGGGTCAACCAGGAAATTAAAGAAGAATTTTAAAAATTCATGGAAACCAATGAAAATGAAAACACAACTGTCCAAAATCTTTGAGATACAGCAAAGGCAGTCCTGAGAGGAAAGCATATAGCAATACAAGCCTTTCTCAAGAAACAAGAAAGGTCTCAAATACACAACCTAACCCTACACCTAAAGTAGCTGGAGAAAGAACAGCAAATAAAGCCTAAACCCAGCAGGAAAAGAGAAATAATAAAGATCAGAGCAGAAATCAATGAACTAGAAACCAAAAGAACAGTAGAACAGATCAACGAAACTAGGAGCTGGTTCTTTGAAAGAATTAACAAGATTGATAAACCCCTGGCCAGACTGATCAAAAAGAAAAGAGAAATGACCCAAATCAACAAAATCATGAATGAAAGAGGAGAGATCACAACCAACACCAAAGAAATACAAACAATCATAAGAACATATTATGAGCAACTCTATGCCAGCAAATTAGATAACCTGGAAGAAATGGATGCATTCCTAGAGATGTATCAACTACCAAAATTGAACCAGGAAGAAATAAAAAACCTGAACAGACCTATAACCACTAAGGAAATTGAAGCAGTCATCAAAAATCTCCCAACAAACAAAAGCCCAGGGCCAGATGGCTTCCCAGGGGAATTCTATCAGACATTTCAAGAAGAATTAATACCTATTCTCCTGAAACTGTTCCAAAAAATAGAAATGGAAGGAAAACTTCCAAATTCATTTTATGAGGCCAGCATTACCTTGATCCCAAAACCAGACAAAGACCCCATCAAAAAGGAGAATTACAGACCAATATCCTTGATGAACATGGATGCAAAAATTCTCACCAAAATACTAGCCAATAGGATCCAACAGTACATTAAAAGGATTATTCACCACGACCAAGTGGGATTTATCCCTGGGCTGCAAGGCTGGTTCAACATCCGCAAATCAATCAACGTGATACAATACATTAACAAAAGAAAGAACAAGAATCATATGATCCTCTCAATAGATGCAGAAAAAGCATTTGACAAAGTACAGCATCCTTTCTTGATCAAAACTCTTCAGAGTATAGGGATAGAGGGTACATACCTCAATATCATAAAAGCCATTTACGAATAACCTACAGTGAATATCATTCTCAGTGGGGAAAAGCTGAGAGCTTTTCCCCTAAGGTCAGGAACGCGGCAGGGATGTCCACTCTCACCACTGCTATTCAACATAGTATTAGAAGTCCTAGCCACAGCAATCAGACAACAAAAAGAAATCAAAGGCATCCAAATTGGCAAAGAGGAAGTCAAACTCTCATTCTTTGCAGATGATATGATACTTTATGTGGAAAACCCAAAAGACTCCACCCCAAAACTGCTAGAACTCATACAGGAATTCAGTCAAGTAGCAGGCTATAAAATCAATGCACAGAAATCAGTGGCATTCCTATACACCAACAACAAGACAGAAGAGAGACAAATCAAGGAGTCGATCCCATTCACAATTGCACCCAAAACCATAAGATACCTAGGAATAAATTTAACCAAAGGGGCAAAGGATTTGTACTCAGAAAACTGTAAAATACCTAGGAAAGAAATTGAAGAAGACACAAAGAAATGGAAAAACGTTCCATTCTCATGGATTGGGAGAACCAACATTGTGAAGATGTCAATGCTACGTAGAGCAATCTACACATTCAATGCAATCCCCATCAAAATACCATCCACTTTTTTCAAAGAAATGGAACAAATAATCCTGAAATTTGTATGGAACCAGAAGAGACCCCGAATAGCCAGAGGAATATTGAAAAAGAAAAGCAAAGCTGGCGGCATCACAATTCCAGACTTCCAGCTCTATTACAAAGCTGTCATCGTCAAGACAGTATGGTACTGGCACAAAAACAGACATATAGATCAATGGAACAGAATCGAGAGCCCAGAAATGGACCCTCAACTCTATGGTCAACTTATCTTTGACAAAGCAGGAAAGAATGTCCAATGGAAAAAAGACAGTCTCTTCAAAAAATGGTGATGGGAAAATTGGACAGCCAGATGCAGAAGAATGAAACTGGACCATTTCCTTACACCACACACAAAAATAGACTCCAAATGGTTGAAAGACCTAAACGTGAGACAGGAGTCCATCAAAATCCTAAAGGAGAACACAGGTAGCAACCTCTTCGACCTCAGCCGCAGCAACTTCTTCCTAGAAACATCACCAAAGGCACGGGAAGCCAGGGCAAAAATGAACTATTGGGATTTCATCAAGATAAAAAGGTTTTGCACAGCAAAAGAAACAGTCCACAAAACCAAAAGACAACCGACAGAATGGGAGAAAATATTTGCAAATGACATATCAGATAAAGGGCTACTATCCAAAATCTATAAAGAACTTATCAAACTCAACACCCAAAGAACAAATAATCCAATCAAGAAATGGGCAGAAGACATGAACAGACATTATTCCAAAGAAGACATCCAAATGGCCAACAGGCACATGAAAAAGTGCTCAACATCGCTTGGCATCAGGGAAATCCAAATCAAAACCTCAATGAGATACCACCTCACACCAGTCAGAATGGCTAAAATTAACAAGTCAGGGAACAACAGATGTTAGTGGGGATGTGGAGAAAGGGGAACCCTCCTACACTGTTGGTGGGAATGCAAGCTGGTGCAACCACTCCGGAAAACAGTATGGAGGTTCCTCAAACAGTTGAAATTAGAGCTATCATTTGATCCAGCAATTGCACTACTGGGTATTTACCCCAAAGATATAAATGTAGGGACCCGAAGGGGTATGTGCACCCCAATGTTTATAGCAGCAATGTCCACAATAGCCAAACTGTGGAAAGAGCCAAGATGTCCATCGACAGATGAATGGATAAAGAAGATGTGGTATATATACACAATGGAATATTATGCAGCCATCAAAAGGAATGAGATCTTGCCATTTGCAATGACGTGGATGGAACTGGAGGGTGTTATGCTTAGTGAAATAAGTCAATCAGAGAAAGACATGTATCATATTACCTCACTGATATGAGGAATTCTTAATCTCAGGAACAAACTGAGTGTTACTGGAGTGGTTGGGAGTGGGAGGGATGGGGTGGCTGGGTGATAGACATTGGGGAGGGTATGTGCTATGGTGAGCGCTGTGAATTGTGCAAGACTGTTGAATCACAGATCTGTACTTCTGAAACAAATAATGCAACATATTTTAAGAAAAAAGAAAAAGAAGAAGATAGCAGGAGAGGAAGAATGAAGGGGAGTAAGTCAGAGGGGGAGACGAACCATGAGAGATGATGGACTCTGAAAAACAAACTGAGGGTTCTAGAGGGGAGGAGGGTAGGGGGATGGGTTAGCCTGGTGATGGGTATTAAAGAGGGCACATTCTGCATGGAGCACTGGGTGTTATGAACAAACAATGAATCATGGAACACTACATCAAAAAAAAAAAAAAGAAAACAATGAGCAAAAAATTTGAATGGACACTTCACCGACAAAAGATATATGGACAGCAAAGAAGCACATGAAAAGATGCTTAACCATTAGTCACTAGGAAAAAGCGAATTAAAACCTCAATAACATACTATTCCACAACTATTATAAGGCTGGCTTAAAAGTAAAAGACTGACATCAAGTTTGGGTGAGGAATGTGGAGCCAAGTGAAACTCCCATGCGCTGCTGTGGAAATAAAAATGATATTACCAATTTGGAAAATAGCAATTTCTTAAAAAGGTAAACATGTACCTGCCATATGGCCTAACCATTACACTCTTCGGTGATTACCCAAGAGAAACAAAAACACATGTCCACAAGAACACTTATACTTGAACGTTAATAGCAGCATTATTCAAAATAGCCCAAGACTAACAGAGAAAGTCAATTATCATATGGTTTCACTAATTTGTGGAACATAAGGAATAGCATTGAGGACATCAGCAGAAGGAGGGGAAAAATGAAGGGGGGGAATCAGAGGGGGAGGCGAACCATGAGAGACTATGAACTCTTTGAAACAAACTGAGGGTTCCAGGGGGGATGGGAGAGGGGGGATGGGTTAGCCCAGTGATGGGTATTCAAGAGGGCACGTACTGCATGGAGCGCTGGGTGTTATGCACAAACAATGAATCATGGAACACTACCTCAAAAACTAATGATGTACTGTATGGTGACTAACATAACATAATAAAATAATCCAGGAAAGTGGAAATATTCATTAACAGGTAAAAGGATACAGAAATTGGGATATATTCAAACAATGGAATACTATACCTCACTTAAAAGGAATGTGCTATTGTTACACAAAGCAACATGAATTAATCTCAAAATAATTATGCTGAGTGAGAGAAACCAGACCAAACAAAGTACATGCTGTATGATTCTCTTTATGGAATGATAGAAAATTCAAATTATCTATAGTGACAGAAAGAAGATCAGTGACCACCTGGGAAGCAGTGGGGGATAAGGGAAGGGCGGGAGAAAGGGAATACAAAGGAGAATTTGGAAACTTTTGGGGGCAATAGATGTGTTCATTATCTTGATTGTGGTGACGGTTTCACAGGTGTATACATGTATCAAAACATCAAATTGCATACTTTAAATATGTGCACTTTACTATGTTAATTACACATCAGTAAAATTGTTTTAAAAATTATAGTTTGGGGTGCCTGGGTGGCTTAGTTGGTTAAGCATCCGATGCTTGGTTTCGGCTCAGGTCATGATCTCAGGGTCCTGGGACTGCGCCCTGCATCGGGCTCTGTGCCCAGTGCAGAGTCTGCTTATCCCTTTCCTTCTGCTCCTCCTCCTGCTCTCTCTTGCTCTCTTTCTCTCTCTCAAATAAACAAAATCTTTAAAAAAAAATCGTTTAAGGCCTCTGTCCAGAAACTTTAATAAGCTAAAATTCATATTCCAAGGCATTAACTCTAACTACTCTAATTCCACAGCTCTAGGATAGGACCCAGGTATCTACATTTGTAACAAGCCCTTCAAGTAATTCTAATGCAGGCTATCCCTAAAACATCCTTTGTGAAACTATGGTAAAGATTTCTAGAACAATCTTGTGACAAGAATGTTGCTTCTGGGGAAAACAAGTAACTTTTTCTACTGGGGTTGTTACATCTTCCTGTGATATGCCTCCAGAGCATTCATGGTCAATTACCTTAACATATATTTAGCACAGTATTAATAGTTCAAGAGTAAATCATAGTTTTTCCCTGTCTTACCTTTATATAAATTAAAATAAACTATACAATGTAGTTATTATTTCTTGGCAAAGGCCAATAGTTTAAGTAAGGAACTTACATCACTCGGTTGTTGTGACAGAAAACTGATGTGATGGTTTTCCAGTCACAGTCTTAGTTTATCTTTTTCCTCATCTTGTCATGCATACCCACCCTTGCATCCTCCTGTCCAACTAATGGTCAGAGAAGACACAGAAAGAATGTGAAATGGTTGCATTCCTGATAAGTCTCTGAGGACAAAGTTTATCTTTTCATATTTACATAACTTACCTTACCAAACACACAAATCATTGTCAGTTTAAATGATAGGAGATCGATTTTCCATGTGAGACTAGCATTTCTCAGCCCTCACAACATTACCTGAAGGAAATATCTGAATTCAACTGATGTAGCTTGCAGATTTTCCTACCAAATATCCCTGCTGCTATGAGGATCAACTGAAAAAACAAATGTGAAAGGGCAAAGCCTACTCAAAGATGATTCTTAATTATTAAAAGGAGTATAGCAAGTGATACCTGAGAAAACGGTGCAGAAAAAAAAAAAAAACAACCTTAAAAAATTCTCTGCTCCATGAAAACAGAAAAAAACTGGCAAAAATAGTCAGAAACAATATTTTCAGAACACTAGAAATTAAACAAAGGCTTACAGTAACTAGGAGAACATTTATTCAAGAGAAATGGCTGAATCTTAGTATGAACAGTGAGCTTTGTGGTGTTTTAGCTGCTCTGTTCCCAACCTACCCCTCCTTCTTGATGGCAGCCTTGGAAATCAACAGCCAGAGATCATGGTGAAAATTAGCAGTCTGGCAGCCATAGGAGGGGGCAGAACAGGGTTAGAGTTCATTCAAAGTCTCATTCCCAGAGAACTGTTATTATTTGACTTGTTTGGGGGTTCCTTGGAACACCCTGCTTATACGTCTGTCTTTATTAGACCTATTCACACCTAGCACAGCATGAAAAACCTTTTCCTCAGGGGCATTTGTAGAAAATTACTAGAGGCAATTGTTTAACTTCTTGGCTGCCCGAGGCACCGGATAACAGCTGGGGCAAAAATAGGCTAATTGAAAGTTTAAAAGGAAAAGCTTGGGAATGAGATGTCCATAGTGGCTTTGAAAAGCTCCCAAATATTCCTGAGAATCTAGAAGACCATATACAAATGCCCAAGTCTGTGTGCATGTTCAGGACAAATCTGTGAAGGCCTTATGCTCTCATCTCTGGTGGGGAGATATCTCGGGGCTCTGCACAAACAGAAAGTGAAGGCTAAGGCGGAATTGTCACCTGCTTGGCTGTGTGTTGAAGGTGTGTTGAAAGTACACCCCAATATCCACACAGAGCTCCTGGCAAAGACTGTAAAAATTATTAAACAAACAAACAAACAATAACAAAACAACAAATAATACCAACAAAAACCACTGGAGTTGGAGGAGACTCTGATTTCTAAAATCACCACATTATGTTATTAAATGTCCAGTTTTCAACAGAAATATTGTAAGCCATGTAAAGAAACAAGAAAGCATGACCCATACATAGAAAAAAGAAAAAAAAAATCAAGAGAAACTGTCCCTGAAGCCAAGATAATTAGACTTCTTAGACCAAGACTTTAAAATCAACTATTAAAAAACTGTTCAAAGAATTAAAAGAAACCATAAAAAAGGAACTAAAGGAAAGTATCAGAACATGCTCTCATCAAATTGAGAAAATAGAAAATGTATTTGAAAGGGCCAATAGAAATTCTGGGTTGAAAAGTATAATAAACTAGAGTGGCTCAAAGGCAAATTTGAGCAGGCACAAGAGAGGAAACTTAGATATAGGTCAATTGAAACTAACCAGTTTGAGGAAGAGAAAGAAAAAGAATGAACAAGAATTTGCGGAGCCATAAAGACGTGTAGGACTCCATCGAGCATACCGACATACACAGAATGGGAATTCCAGAAGAAGACAGAAACAAAGGGGCTGAAAGAATACTTAAATCAATGGCTGAAGACTTCCTAAATTTGATGAAGAACACTAATCTCCACATCCAAATGATCTATTTACAAACTCCAACAAATATAAATTCAAAGAGGTCTACACCTAGACATATCAGTCAAACTGTCAAAACATAAAGAATCTGAAAGCAACAAGAGAAAAGCAATTTGTCACATGCAAGACATTTTTTAAAAATTTTATCTCTGATTTTTACATATATATATCTGATCTATCTATATCTATCTATCTATCTATCTATCTATCTATCTATCTATCTATCTATCTATTTTTTTAGAAAGAGAGTGTGTATACACATGCTGGGGGGAGGGGCAGAGGGAAAGGGAGAGAGAATCCCAAGCAGGCCCCATGCCCAGCACAGAGCCCACTGCAGGGATTGATCTCACAACCCTGAGATCATGACCTGAGAGGAAATCAAGAGTCAGACACTTAACCGACTGAGCCACCCAGGCACTCCAGGACATTTTCAATAAGATTAATAGTTAATTTCTTATCAGAAACTATGGAGGCCACAAAACAGTACGTGACATACTCAAAATGCTTAAAGAAAATGACTGGCAACCAAGAATTCTATATCTATGGCCAGTTGATTTTCAACAAGGGTGCTGTCTTAGTTCAGGCTGCTGTAACAAAGTACCACAGACTGGGCAGCTTATATACGACAGAAATTTATTTCTCACAGTTCTGGAGGCTTGGAAGTCTGAGATCACAGTGCCAGCATCGTTGAGTTCTGGTGAAGAGCCTCTTCTGAGCTGCAGATTGATGACTTCTCATTATATCCTCACATAGCAGAGAGTAGACAGAGGAAGCAAGTTCTCTCATGGCACTTATAAGGGCATTAATCCTATTCATGATGGCTCAACTCTTATAATTTCATCTACTCCTAATTACCTCCCAAAGTCTTCACTTTCTCATACCATTGGGTAAAGTTCTAACATGAATTTTAGGGGAACACAAACATTGTTATGGCACTTGAGTCCCTAACAAGTGCCAAGACCATTCAGTGGAGAATAGAATAGTCTTTTTAACAAATGGTTCAGGAACAACAGGCTATATATACCCAGGTGGAAAAATAAACTTAGATCCCTAATTCACACCTTATACAAAAATTAACTCAAAATGGATCAAAGAGTTAAAACTAAATTTTTAGAAGGGAGCACAGGTGTAAATCTTGGATTAGGCAATGGTTTCTTAGATATGACACCAAAACACAAGCAACTAAAGAAAAAATAGATAAATTAGACTTCATCAAAATTAAAAACTTTTGTGCTTCAAAAGACATCATCAAGAAAATGAAAAGACAGTCCACAGAATGGGAAAAAATACTTGTAAATCATATATTTTATAAGAATCTAGTACCCAGAATATATAAATAATTTTTACAACCATAAGAAGGCAAATAACCTAATTAAAAAATGAGTAAAGAAGTTGTATAGACATCTCTTCAAAGGAAATACACAAATGGCCAATAAGCACATGAAAAGATGCTCAATATCACTAGCATTAGGGAAATGCAAATCAAAAGCACAATGAGCTACCATTTCACACCTACTGGGGTGGGAAGAAGAAGAAGAAGGAGGAGGAGGAGGAAGAGGAGGAGACAACAATCACAAGTGTCAGGGAGGGGAGAAGATGGGATACTTATACACTGCCAGTGCGAACAAGAAATGGTGCTCGTACTTTAGAAAATAATTGGGAAGTTCCTCAGAAAATTAACATAGGTTTACCATTTGGCCCAGCAATTATTTATATACATACATATTTTTTCAGAGGTTCACACAAAAACTTGTACACAAGTTCCCATAGTAGCATTATTCACAATACCCCCAAAATGGAAACCACCCAAATCTCCAACAACTTATGAATGGATAAACAAATATGCTATATCCATACAATGCACTATATTTTGGCCATGGAAAGGAATGAAGTACTGAGACATGCCACAACATGGATGAACACTGAAAAAATTATGCCGAGTGAAAGAAACTAGACAGAAAGTGCCATATTTTATATGATTCCATTTTTGTAAAATGTCCAGAATAAGAAAATCCATACAGATAGAAGGTAGATTAGTGGTTGCCAGGGGCAGAGGGGAGGAGGGAGAAGATGGGGAATGACTGCTAATGGGTACTGGATTTTTTTGTTGGGGAGGGTGATGAAAATGTTCTGGTGATGGCTGCACAACCTTGTAACTAGACGAACACCCACGGAATTGCACACTTTAAGAGAGTGCATTTTATGGCACGTTAACTATATCTCAGCTTTGAAAAAAGCCGTACAGCTTCTTAAAGTAGTATTGGCCACTTCAATCCCCACTAACATAATCTTGGGTGGCTTTTGGGGTGGGATTTGGGGTTCAGAAAGTTGATCTTGGCATTTAGGTATGTGGGGGAAAACATTTGAAAGGGACACATCCACACACAACCACAAAAAAAACCCCAACACAACTTAAAGCAAGCATAGGTGTTTCCAGGTACCATGAAAATGGGGTCCACGATTATTTTCCTGGCAAACCATTTCCTTTAACAATATCCCCAATGTGCATACCCACCACAAATTTGGAATCAGTATAACTCTCCGGACTAAAGTTAGCAAGTAACCTTACCTTTGATATTGTTTTGTTGTTCCAGCAGTAATTTATTTATTTCTGAAAACCAACAATCTCTGATTTCTTTTGAAGCTGCCTGCAAGTTGCAGATAAGAAGATACTATGAGCATCAGAGCACCTGGAGCATTAACTGGACAGGGTTTTTATTCTCTGGGTGACCTCTAGAATAATGAGATGGAAAACACTTGCCAAGTCATGGGAACAGAGGAAAGAGTAGCAGACACCCACGGGGAAGACGTGAGCTTTACCTGCAGGATGTATTTCTCAAGTCCATTTCGGTTGGCAATTTCAAACTTTCGGCTGCTCCCCCTTCCAAGATGGCAAATTGAAAGTGTCATCAACTATTGTAAAGAAAGAAGAAAAATTGCTGTACTACCATTTTCTGATTTTAAAATTGTCCCTGTCAGCCACTCTGGTTCTTTCTACCCTTGATAAGTCTTTTCTTCCATCTTCTTTCCGTGTATTTTGTTGTCCCCTGTTAATGGTCCCAGGGAGCATAAAGTACAAGCACAGTGTGGCACAGTGTCATCTGTCCTTTCTCTTTCAGGGGACAACACAGACTGCATCTTTCCATATGTAGGGCTGGAGCCCTCAACCTTTAAACAAAGAGATCATCTCCCCTTTAACACCTAACTATTTCACAAATCTGTACATAATAGTAACTGAATTAGTATTCATTAAGAAACATAAATAACAAAAGCTACCATAAATAATTAACAACTTTAATCACAAGAGCACAAATGTGTGTGCAGTATGTGTGTGTGGTGGTGTGGGGGTGGTCTTATCACCACCTATGAAATAATTCCTACACAGACTAGAGATGATGTTTGGTGTGGACATGGGTTTCTAGACCTCCAGAGTCTTTGCCAACGCTAGTATGCAAAGATGTGTGGTTGAGAAGGACAAGTAGGAGATGAAATCCAGCCCATGCGCTAATCACCAAATCTTTCACCCCTCTGCCTGCAGGGTACTTTCCTAATTCATTTGTCAGGACAGCTGCCATATGGTCCCTGTTCTCTACCTAGCACAAAGGCACCTCTATGCCGGCCCAGGCCCGGTCCAGTGACTGATTACAAGCTGACTTTGGAGTTAGAAAGGCCTGGGTACAGAGTCTAGTTCTGTTGTGTGGCATTTGGCAAGTTAACCTCTCCTCTCTAAGCTTCAGTTTCCTTCTCTGTAAAATAAGGATAATGATTTTTCTCTCCCTAGGGCCATGCTGCTTCTCAAGTGCAACAGGAACCTTTACCTTCATAGATTTCTTAAATCTGTAATGAGGAGCGAGGCCCTGGTCACTGGGTTCCATTCGAATCTTACAGAACACAATTCCCCTTTCAAATAGATAGATTTGCCTCCGGCTGGGCTTAAATCGGATAAAATCCTTCATTTTATAACGATCCTTGTGAACTGTCCAGACGTTGAAAGAGCCATGCATCAACAGCTTGCCCAGTTTCCTGATATCGTCCTTTGGGGAAGATAGACATACATAAAAAGAAGCTGTTACATTACTTGACAGGGAAAGAACTCTTAAGGGTCTGTTTTCAAATTACAAAGTATACTTATTTGAAGTTGACGATTTAAAAAGTGCCAAACAGGCTCATCTGTCACTAAATCAAAACTATAATTTTGTGAGCTTCACTGAGCATGAAACCATTCAGTTATATAGGTCTGCGCAAGGTAATAAACACAAAGCATGTTAGAAATACTTGAACTAAAGATACTGGTACTCTGATATTTTTGTCTTTGTAATTAATTTTAGCTAGCAGAATTCTATTTCCTCTTCTTGGTTTTTGATACATGACAGTCTAGAAGGGCAAAAAATTAACATTTAGGTATGTTCAGGAGAGACAGAATTTTTGCTGCATTATGGACCTAATTCCATAATCATCCGTGAGCTCCTTCTGCATCCCAACATCTGCTTCGGTTCTCATGAGAACATGAGATTTGTTCTGCAAGCAAAAAAGCTTCATATAACCTAATCTTCATAATGTTGTAATGAAAATAACAATGACATTCAACTTTGCATTTCTCAGAGTAAGTGGACAGGGTAAAGATAATCCCAAATGACAAAATTTTTCAGAAAGTCTACTTGGCTTCAGGGCACATTTTATGCCTATCCCTCCACGAGCAAACCCATCTTTCTCATGTCTGGTTAAAAGTCCAAATGAGTGACCCTGCCTTCTCTGAGCTCTCTCCAAAGGGTAATGGGGTGAGATGAGCTAAGAACGTTGTATTTTATCTGGTATTTTTTAAAAATTAGATCACTTGAAGCAGATAATCAAGAATTTATTTCCCTAAAGGAAAAGACCAAAAGGAGAAATTTATTTGAACAGGACCAGGACAGAGAAATTTCTCTGAGTTATGTCTAGCTGAAATAAATCCCTACAATTTCTGAGTTAATACTAGAAATATATACATTATTTATAACTGGGCATTTTAATAACTTATTGCTTATATCGAACAAACAGAATATTGTTAAAAAATAATTCATTGTACTTCTGAAATTCTAAAATAAAAATTTCAAGAGCATAAACTCTACTCATTTCTATGGTGCTTGTGGCATATTTTCTGTGCTGTTTTTCTCTTTATGCTTTGTAAAATTTATATGTGTAAACTGGTGAATGACCCTCTCAGTGAGGAATAAAGAGCCCCCAGCCATAAAGACTGCTCTCCGAAAAGCATGATACTCCTGCTTTAGTTGCACAGGCTCAGCTTGACCATGCTCTGAGACAGATGGGTGATGGGTTCATGAGGACCCTTGAGAAGTTCTTCACTTTATCCACATCCTTCCAGGAGCTACTCCAGCTCTCAGTGATTGCATTCCCTTTTAAACCCATTCCATTTCTACTATATAGACATAAATAATGCAGGAAATTTGTTTTCATCAAGGCGACTGGCAAAAGTTGTTGCTTAATGTTTGCCACATAAACTACAATCAGTAGTTTCTATTTTATCTTTTAAAGATTTATTTATTTGAGAGAGAGAGAGAATGAATGGGAGGGACAGAGGGAGAGAGAATTTCAAGCAGACTCTGCTCTGAGCACAGAGCACAATGTGGGGCTTGATCCCACGACACTTAGATCATGACCTGAGCCAAAACTGAGAGTCCAAAGCTTCACCAACTGCATAGTTTTTATTTTAAAATGTACTTATACTCCACCTCATTTCAAAAATTTGATCTCTCTTATAAAAATATATACATTATAGGCAAACAGAAAATAACCAATGTACTTAGGGTGAAAAAAGATTAAAAAAAATAAGATGAAGAGGTTGTACATAAAACCCATATAATAAAGCTATGTAAACCTACTGCAGAGTACGTTAGGACCTTCTAGTGGGCACTACAGAGGGAAACACAGGGAGTCGTATGATACATTATGTTCAAAGACATACCTAAACCAGTTGTTCAGAAAATGTACAGCAATTCTTATTAATAGGACATGAGAGAAATTTCTCCCATGGGTCCTTGTCCTCATAAAGAGTCACTGAGTCAAATACTGAGCCTGTCCTTAGCCACATCCAAGAATAGCTAAACAAATGGATTTTAGGTAAAGCTGTTCCTGACAACACATTTGGTGAATGTGGAGGCATCACTTCAAAGCACAGCTGTTAAAAGCAATTCTAAAAGAAGCCAGAATAGAGAACCCAGAAATGGACCTTCACCTCTGTGGTCAACTAATCTTTGACAAGGCAGGAAAGAATATCCAATGGGAAAAAGACAGACTCTTCAACAAATGGTGTTGGGAAAATTGGACAGCCACTTGCAGAAGAATGAAACTGGACCATTTCCTTACACCATACAAAAAATAGACTCAAAATGGATGAAAGACGTAAATGTGAGACAGTAATCCATCAAAATCCTTGAGGAGAACACAGGCCGCAAACTCTGTGACTTCTTGCAAGATACATCTCCAAAGCCAAGGGAAACAAAGGCAAAAATAAACTATTGGGACTCCATCAAGTTAAAAAACTTTTGCACAGCAAAGGAAATAGTCGAGAAAACCAAAAGACAACCTACAGAAGGGAGAAGATATTTGCAAATGACGCATCAGATAAAGGGCTAGTATCCAAAATCTATAAAGAACTTATCAAACTCCACACCCAAAGAACAAAGAATCCAGTCAAGAAACAGGCAGAAGACATGAACAGACATTTCTCCAAAGAAGACATACAAATGGCCTACAGACACATGAAAAAATGTTCAACATCACTTCTCATCAGGAAAATACAAATCAAAACAACAATGAGATACCACCTCACATTAGTCAGAATGGCTAAAATTAACAAGTCAGGAAACGACAGATGTTGGCGAGGATACGGAGAAAGGGGAACCCTCCTATACTGTTGGTGGGAATGCGAGCTGGTACAGCCACTCTGGAAAATAGTATGGAGGGTCCTCAAGAAGTTGAAAATAGAGCTACCCTATGACCTAGCAATTGCACTACTAGGTATTTACCCCAAAGATATAAATGTAGTCACCTGAAGGGCACCTGCACCCCAATGTTTATAGCAGCAATGTCCACAATAGCCAAACTACGGAAAAAGCCCAGATGTCCATCGACAGATGAATGGATAAAGAAGATGTGGTATATATATATATATATATATATACACACACACAATGGAATATTACTCATCCATCAAAAAAAGAAAAAAAGAAATCTTGCTATTTGCAATGATGTGGGTGGAACTAGAGGGTATTATGCTAAGTGAAATAAGTCAGTCAGAGAAAGACAATTATCATATGATCTCACTCATATGTGAAAGTTAAGAAACAAAACAGAGGATCATAGGGGAAGGGAGGGAAAAATAAAACAAGATGAAAGCAGAGAGGGAGACAAACCACAAAAGACTCTTAACCATAGGAAACAAACTGAGGATTGCTGGAGGGGAGGAGTGTGGGGGGATGTAGTAACTGGGTGATGGACATTTAGGAGGGCATGTGATGTAATGAGCACTGGGTGTTATATAAGACTGATGAATCACTGAACTCTACCTCTGAAACTAAAAATACATTTTATGTTAATTAATTGAATTTAAATTTAAAAAATAGGGGACTGCCTAAATAAATAAATAGAATTAAAAATAAAATTAGTGGAGACAAAATATAGGCATATCATTACATTTTACTAATAAAGGTTTTCTAAAAATAAAAATAAATAAAAGAAGCCAGAATGATGGGGGAGTGGGGAACAAGTCCCAGTGTGCACTCTCTAATGACCCGTAGAGGGCTGGGTGAGGTTAGTTAAGGTGTCTGCCGAGGCTACAGAGGAAACTGCCCTGTCTATAGCCCTGCTGAAGAGGCAACCTTAGGCAGTGATGTTGCCTTTCACCCCTCGGCTCTCTCCTCCTCATCCCTCCAACAGCCATAGCTGTTTGCACCTCAGTAGGCAATTGGCCAATGGATACGAATCCAGAGAGGGGCCAGTCTCTCACCATAGAGGCCAATCTGATCCCTGTCTGAACTGCGGCTGTAGGCAGCAGGAGCTGTAGCTGTGAGATGCTTTATAAGAGGGCAGGAGGTGGAATAAACAATAAGGTAGCCAAGCAATAAAGAAAGTGAGTCACCAGAAAAGCAGAAACTATGAGGAAGAGGGAAAGACACCAATGGAGGGAAAGAACAAGACAGCAGGTGGTAAGAGAAGATAGCAGGTGTGTGGATGTACCTGGCACATACAGGCAGAACACACAGGTAAGAACCCCCACTTTCTCCCAAGCCAAGGCCCCAGAACTCCTATGGGTCCTAGAATTGTCCCATTCCCACCTCCATGAGCCTGGATCTGTCATTTTGCTGTCTCTTCCCAAGGCTCTATGGTCACCTATTCCAGTAAGCCTATCATTTCTGAAGGTCACTGGAAGGAATTGCTGGGTCTTTTGAGTCCAGCTGCAACAGAAGGGTTGCATGTGATGGGATTGGACATCTCAAGACTCAAGGCCCACCTTGCAGTGGCTGAGGGTGTGTGCTCTATGCAGTGCTGATGAAGGGTAGGTGCATGCATACAGCAGCCAGGATGCATGCCTGCCTGGAGGCAACCCCACCTCCCAAGGGAAAGGGCAGGGGGAGTTCCTCTGAGCATGACCAAAGATACCTTTGGTCATCTTTTCAACCATAGGTATCCTTTCTTTCCAATAAGACTGCAGTTGGTCCCAAGGCCAGAGACCATGTGCATGACTCTTGCAGATATATGTCCCCTAGACACGTAGTATTTATTCATTTACTGGCATGAGTGCCTGGGAGGACATGAGTCTAAATGCTCAGCACCGTGAGGAAACTAATTCAGTAATGCCCCAGTACTAGGTTGAACAGTGTCTCCCAAAAAACTCATGTCCACCTGGGACCTCAGAATGTGATCTTATCTGGAAATAAGGTCTTTGCAGATGTAATGAGCTAAAATGAAGTCCTACTGGATTAGGGTGGGTCCGAATCCATGACTGGTGTCCTCATGAGAAGAGAAAACAGAGACACAGACACATACATAGAGAAGCCAGTCATGAAGACAGGCAGAAGTTGGAGTCATGTAGCTATAAGCCAAGGAACGCCAAGCACTGTGGGCAACGACTAGAAGCCAGGCAAGAAGCAAGGAAGGATACTTTCCTGGAGCCTTCAGAGGATGCAAAGGCCTGATAACACCTTGATTTTGGACTTCTAGCCTCCAGAACTGTGGAGCTTTGTAATGGCAGCTCTAGGAAATGAATATATCCACAGTTTTTCCACTAGTGATGGCCATTGCTTGTGTGTGTTGAATCTAATGGATATGAACTCAGAGATACAACACCATTTGGTATTGGTTACCCCAAACAAATAAGCAAGTGAAAAGTCAGATGGCCTCTTCCATATGGGAAATAATGGCAAAATAAACTAGCTTTTCATTCCTGGCAGTGACAGCAATGTGGCCGAGCTATATACTTCTTGCACAAAGAAGGAGGGAACATCTGGATAAAGGAATCAGCACAAAGCCAGTCCAGAAACAAAAAGCAGAAACTGTATGACAGAGGAACTCATAATTATAATCACTAGAAGCAAAAGGGTTCCTTCCTTTCCAATCTGATCAAGTATCCAAATAAGTCAGCTCTGAGGGCCCTTTATTCAGCATCTCCCAAGTGCCAGGCACGGTGCAAGGTGCATTTATTATGACTTAATTCTCATTTACTCCTCATAACCACTCTTGACATAGGTGTCTTGAGCATGGGATGACGCAAGGGC